>NC_079566.1:8217345-8817345 GCF_015846415.1 Triplophysa dalaica | reverse complement strand
CAAAAACTAAATTAGCTTTAAAACCAACATTTTTATTAAGCTCTGCGGTTTTACATTTGAAATGTGTAAGCTATTTAAATTGTATTGGATTTTGATTGGATGTTAATATTTTATCATCAGAAAGTGATGCCAACAATACTGTTCCTCTGCAATTATTTAAAAATGTTACTTTTGTAGTTATCGTTCTTGGTCTGAGAAGAACATAATGTTGTATGAATTGTATGTTCATTCATAGAAGTTTGCATATTTGTACTAAAAAGACAAAGACAAAATAAAAAAAAAAGATTATTATTATTATATATATTTATATATATATATTATATATGTTATTATTCTATGTTTTCACACCTATATCGTACATTTTAAACATTCAGTAAGTGTATATGTTTTGTTGCACTTGTTGTTTGTGGTCACTGTCTTTTAGTCAATTACACTTAAAAGAAGAAACGGCACATTCTCTAAAAAATTTTTTTTAAATTTTTACAGCTCTATTTTGCTTTTACAATTTTTTGTACTAATAACAAGACAAGCATACTAAAAAAGAAACTTTAATCCACACACAAAACACAAACTCTCCGAACAGAATAATAACCATTTTAACACTTAAAAAGGTGATAATGAGACTAAGAGTGAAGAGGGACATTTCAAAGAAAACGCTGTCAGTTTGAACTTTTCTTGCATCCATTCTCACACCTCCCTTTGGTTTAAGAGCCTGACTCATTGTGGCCGTCCGTCACTCAGAGCTCACAGCAACGCTCTGAAGATCTGAGGACGTCTAGCCTGTCGTCTGCACGCTCGATCCGACATCTAACTCTCCGCGTGCCGCATAACAAGCTCCCGAACGCATCTGTGATTGCCACAAAGAGCAGTGAAAGCGTGCTCTCGCGAAGGGCGAGGAAAAGATGTTACGCCGCGACCAATTAAAATCCTTTGCGCTCTGTGACAAAAGAGGCCAAATTGGTTGAGTGCGGAGCTGAATGGAGGGTGATGACTCAATCTCTTTTAGTGCTGCTGGAGTTCCTGCGCCCTCTCTCATTTTCTACCATTAAAGCAGAGCGAGAAAGCAGCTCCCTCATTAGGGAGAAAGACGGGAATGCGGTCGAGAGCAAATGAACAAATGTGCGGCGGATTGCAGAGGAGAGCGTTCCTTTACATGAATGGATGGATGAGGGGGAGACGAGTAATGAAAGATTTGGTTGATCAAACTGGGAAAGTTGGACTGTAATCATCAGACTTTGTAAAAATGTAGACTTTTCCCCGTTCACACTCGCACACATAACTCGCTCTCATCTTTAGGCACTGTTTCCTGCGGTTCTTCACCTCATGTCATTCTCTTATCCCTCTCTCTCCACCCTTCCTCTGATGAGGCGCTCAGAAGGGGCCCGACCCCAGAGAGCTCCACAGGCCCGGCCATCTAACGCAGCCAAGCTAAATCCTCTGAAGATATTGAAATGTCAATCCCTTTTTGGTGACCCCTCCCCTCAACCTTTCTCCCAAAGACACACACAAACAGGTTTGATTCATTACATTACACAGAACATCTCATAGACTTATACTGTTTTCCTATCAGGCTAATGCTATTTTCTATTTTCTATCCTCTACCTAACCCTCACATAAAAATACTGATATTATAGGATTGAAGTAATACATGATTCTTTTTTTACAATAGAGGACCATCTAAAATGTCTTAAAGGGATAGTTCAGCCAAAAACTCCAAATTTACCGTTTATTTACTCACCCTCAGGCCATCCGTGATGTGGGTGACATTTTTTTTTGAGTAGAACCATAAAGAAGATTGTTTGATCCGCAGCCATTTCTGCTTCATATAATGGGAGTCAATGGGGTCCACCTGTCAAAGTTCTTAAAGCACATAATTCCAAAAAGCGGCTCCTGGCGACATGTTGACGTTTCGTGAAGCGAATCGTTTGATATTTTCATAAAACTGAACATACTTTTTAATAATATTAGCCATAAGGTGCAGGCTCTGGACACAATCGTAGTCTTCTTCTTTTAGTATTTGGTTGCGGAGGGCATACCAGTTTAGCGCCACCTGCAGAAGGGGAGTGTTGAGGCTGTACAGTATGGCTAATATTATAAAATATTACTTTCAAATTTATGAAAATATCGAGGGAGTCACTTTACGAAACGTCAGAATGTCGCCAGGAGCCGCCTTTTGGAATTATGTTCTTTAGGAACTCTTAGAACCGCGGACCCCACAGACTCCCATTATATGAAGCAGAGAGGGCTGGGATTTACCAAACAATCTTCTTTATGGTTCTACTCCAGAAAAAATGTTGACTACATCTCGGATTGCCTGAGGGTGAGTAAATAAACGGCAAATTTGGAGTTTTTGGCTGAACCATCCTTTTAAAGAGAACATAACTAGGGATTTTAAAGGTCCTACACTGGTTTATGAAGTGTCCTACAACACGTTTATGTACATAGGTGTGAAACCCAACTATTACTTCATAATAATAGGCAGTTATTCTTACTTCTTGACTGACTCTCAAATAATTCTTTCCGCAATTCATTCATCTAATCCCCTCTTTTCCTGCTAGCCTAGTCTGATGTGATTGGTCAAATTTCCTGTAGCTCAGTGGTAAGATCATTGTGTTAACAACACAAGGTTGTGGGTTCGATCCCAGGGGATTGCAGATACCTATGTAAAATGTATAGGATAAAGCAATGTAAGTCGCTTTGGATAAAAGCGTTTGCCAAATACCTAAATGTAAATGGTTTGGTCTGCTGTGATTGGTCTACCGCGAATGAGGCTCATGAGTCAGTCCAAGCAAAACGTAGATAGGGACTATATCTTGTGACGTTAATCCACGGAGGTTTGCGAATCGGACTAGGGACGACTCGTTTGCATGATTCAGAGTCGAGTCCCTTTTATCCAAGCCAATAACTTTGTTATTCATTCACCTTTGGATTTACAACTTGGCAGAATGCTTACTTTCGAACACGGCAACATTATACAAGGCATGAAATGTAATATTCATGATCTCATGTTGTGTACTCTTTAAGGAGTTGTTTTATGATTACACTATAATGCACTATATTGTATATACATTTATAAAGATATTTTTGAAAATTGGCCCTCACAAGCACATCGAACATATACCCAGCAAACAAATGACATGTCGAGTGACTTAGTAATGTGTATTGTAGCATAAAAGGACTGCAATCCATCAAAAAACAGCTATCCAAATTCAGATCTGAGGGACGATCTGACCTAAATCTGCCCGGTCTGTTTGGGTTTCAGGGGCTTGTTTAAACCTGCCATCGACATCAATTTCATGCCTTAACATTTCAGAACCCCTGTCACTGAATAAGGTACTTGAAAAAATTACTATGTGTCATGGAAGGCCGTAAAAATCTGAAGACAACACTTGAAAGTGACAGGGCTTCTTATTTAGATGTGCACAAAAATCCACCACAAAAATAAGTGACTCATCCATGGTGACAAAAGGCCTTACAAATCATCCGGGCTGTGGACAGCTTGCACATTTCTTTTTATTCATATTTATTTAACTTAACAAAAAGCGACTCAATAGATGTCTAGTTAAATGTGCTCTGAATTTGCATTTACAGTTGTGCTAGGTTACAATCATAGTCAGATGTTAAAAAAGCACATGTGTTAAACTGCACTCCCACTTACAACTGGCTTAAACCAATTCGTTTTCCATTTTAGCATTAGAAAAATCTCAATTCAGTAGGATGGACAGACGGAAATGTGCACAGCATCACAAACATATCAACGTTCTCTGGAGATCCAAACTTTAGGTGATCGTGTCCCCTCTGGAGCGTCCTTCCCTGCAGCCCCACAAGAAAAGAATGCGAACACCCCTACCCATCAACCCTAACCTCCCATCAGGGCCTGCGGTGGGCCGATAAGTCCAGCTCAAATCCCCCTTCTCAAATACAGGGAAATCCGTTTGGTCAGGGTGCACTTCTCATCGACTCGCAGTCTTAAACCCATGCTGGCTAAGTGCCAACTCCGCCAGCCGTGAATCTTGTGCCGTAAAGCACCACGGCCGTTCTCTGTAGCGTGGAAACACCGCTGGGTCTCATTCTGAGAGGAAGTTTAATATTTCAAACTGGAAAGAAGAGAGAGGAGGGTGAAGTGGGAGGGGGAGATTTACTAACAGGTTTATAGATTAGGATAGGGGGGGGGGGTGAGAGTGTGACCTGCCTCACAGTCACTGATGCAGTATTCATAAAGGTCAGCTGCTCTTTTATGAATTATTGTTTTAGAACACAGAAAGGGCGTCAGTCACATCATACCCTCTACTCGCGTGGAGCCCGTCACGGTTAAGTAATGCAGCAGAGAGGCAATATTGAGGCAGCATGCTTGGGTGTGTTGACATGCACATCGATATAGGAACAGAGACTGCAAAAGATCCCAAACACTGGTGTTTAATGAGTAACCTGGTATGTAGGATATATAAGTATGATATTCACACTAAACAAAACTTGCTTATACATCAGGGTTGCCAAATTGATGCAACAAAACCAGCCAGGTGGGCAAAACTAGCCAAATAACCAATGCCCAAATATCAAAATACAATCAGTCCCAAAACTATTTTACAGTCCTTGTTCGGCATTAAACACAATTAAAAATCACTATACTGCACAAAAACAATACAGGGTTGTTTAATTTCAACCCAGCCAAAGGTAAAAAAGGGAAAAACCAAAGCGTTGGATTGTAAATTAACCAATTATTCAACACAAAATGCTGGGCTGTTTTAACCCATTGCTGAGACAAATATAAACATTTCATGAGTTAATTTAACCCAACGGCTTGGTTTGTCCCTTTAAGACCCAGCGCTGGATTAAAAATAACCCAGCATTTTCTAGAACGAATTAATAAACACCTTAACTTCACCTTACAGCAAGAATGACAACTGAAAAAAACTATCTACCTATGACCGTGGAATAAAAAACAATTATGGCAACAGTTTTTAAAGTAACCCTATAACATTGGAATATCAGTGATCTGGCAACCCTGCTCTATATTTAAACATAAAATTGCAGGTTAGTGTAAGTACTTCCATTTGCGCGAAAGGAATCAAATGACGTCAAACTGACATTTGTTGCAAAACTGCTCCCTGAATCGGGGTAAAGTAAGGACACGCCTTAGAATATCGTTTTTTATATACTCTCTTAATAATAACTGATTTTATAAACTGCATTTTACTGGCCATCAGCCACCTCCATCTCACAAAGGGAGAAAAAAATAAATAAGTAGCAGTGATAAGCAATATTCAACCATTTCTAAATATAATGGTCAAATAAAAACACATTGCTGACATTTAAACGTTGCTTAATCTTCTACCTGTGGCAAAATCATTGCAAATATGGAATTAATATTCAATATATCATCGCTAACAGCCTCATGGAAAACTTAAATCTTCCAGTCACTTTAATGGTCCAAATTGCTCTCAGTGTGAACGCCGCTTCATTTCATTTGTATAGAGAGCTCAGCAAAGGGTTATTCCTTCAAACAACATCCAATAACACAAAATAAAGCACTAACCGCAACACTGATCTCACTCTCTAGTCAGTGCATCTCTTTTGTGTTGACTGGCAATCACACCGAACTCTAATCAAAGTGCATAAACACAGCTGCTTGTGAGACTGTACATCAGCGTACAGTAAAGTAACGCACTTCCGCTGAGAGCTGCAGTTAACCTTCAGTGTGTGTGTGTGTGTGTGTGTGTGTGTGTGTGTGTGTGTGTGTGTGTGATTAATGGTGTGTTTATTGAGAATGGAACAGGAGTAAAGAGAGGAATATTGAGTTAGAATATGCAACCGACATGAAAATTAAAGGCTTGTGTTATAGCTACCCACACAACCTCCAGCACAATAAAAACACAAGGATGGCCCATCCCGGACGATAAGATTTACACCAGAGAGGTTGAGAGAGTCGAAGAGACAAAGAGAGAGTCGTTTTTGGCCGAGAAGCAGAAATTGGTGTTGGGAGGAACATAAAATAAAAGGAACGGGAGCGGAGAGCCAAATAAACGCTGTGCAATTGACTCTTAATGGAGAGAAAAGCGGAAGTGGAGGACTCGATGAAAGAGATCTTCTCCATTAATAAACATGCAGCTTCAATGCTACTTATTTCAGCCCGAGTGTTCAAGCACTCTGGGAACACAAAAAGATCTGAGTCGGCGCTAAAGTGTGTATGTGTGTGTGAGGCGGCAAATCTGCTTTGTGTGTACAGTATCTGCATGCTGTGAAATAGTAGTTAATGGTCAGTTATTGCAGATAAACCGGTTATATATCATCTGAAGTGAAAGCGTGTATCAGGTTATTTACATAATATAGTGTACGTGTGTGTAGGGCGGTACACGACCTGGCGTATCCCTCCCCACCTCACAAAACCCAACAGCTGTCCACTAAAGCCCTTCTGCATCCCAGATGCTGCAGTTATACAACTTCATTTTGTAATCGGTCAGCACTGAAAAGAAGTGCTTGGTTGCATGCTCAGAGGTCATAAAACGCACGTGAACGCACAAATTTACGCACACGTTGTATGTTTTTTTTGTTAGACTGATTGTTTTACTATCTACTGTTTGTCTTTTAGTTCTGTTTTTGCATTGTTACATTTTCATTATTAAAATACCATTTTATATATTTTTTTGTGTTCATTAGAACAAGGAAATTCATACAGATTTGGAACAACTTGAGGATGAGGAAATGAAGACAGAATTTTCCCTTAAGCCATTTTTCTAGTGGAGATCACTGACCGATTCCCACTGTGTGGGTGACTTTTGGTCCTTACTATATTATACATATTTTTCAGATGCATGCCAAAGCTATTATAATTTACCAAAACTATCAAAACATTCTGTAAATAAATGATTATAAATTTATAAAACATACAAATTTGCTCAAAATTACTAAATTGCTAATATTAACATAATGAGTATTATTAAATTATACAAAAGCTAATACAAAACATTGATAAAACTACAATAAAACTGAAAAAAACTCTGAGGCCTGCCCCAATTATATATGTTTAATTTTGTTTAATGTCAATAAAACTATACCCATGTTTATTCTGTGATTCTGTGATTTTTGTGAGTGCATTGCATTAAACAGCCCTTTGGTATATTATTCAGACGTTAATTGGTCTTTTTATTGCGGTAGAAGAATTGACTATTGCACCTGAGAGACACTACTATAACCTCCAATTATGTGCAAAACATTTACCAATTCAATTTAAAATAAATAAATGCCTAGCATTGCTCAGCTTAAAGGACCATCTCAACAAATGGAAAAAATGGTTTTATAACGTATTGGATGACCCTTACAGTCTAATACCATTACGAATCAGTATATTGAAAAACGTAACTGACCACCCCTCCGGATCTCATTTAAGAGGACGGGAACACCATTTAATCCCAGGCAGTATGAAAAAAACACATTAGTAACTCAAGAGCATAGAGCGAAAGCAATGAAATAGAGAAGCACTAAGATGAACATAAGCTGCTTTGTCACAACCTCATTTGACTCTGATAAGAAGCGTTCCACTCAAATCAAACCATCCAGATTGGAAACATCTGCTGTGGTGTTTACAGGGACATGTCAGTGTGCTCAAATACTTCACTACCAAAATTACCACACGCATCCTGAACGCTTGCACTGCAATACTTGCCTATTCTTAAGCAATTTAAAATAATTGATATATTTGATCTATACCCATATTGGATGTATACCTGGAAGGCTGGTGGAGATGTTGACTTGGGTGTAGAACCTTTTATTCGGAAGCAACTCCGAAACGCCATTCCGGGCTTCCACGCTGAAGGAGTAGTTGGAGTTCGGCAGTAGGTTGACCACAGTGACCGTGCGCTCCGTCAGGCCGCTCTGCTGCGGTACGAAGCCCACGCTGGCACCGCAGGGTTCACACTGCACCTGCAGGGCTCGAGGTGGGCCGACACATCGGCGACAACCTATACTGTAGGCAAGATCCACCCGACGACCGGAATCATTTGGCGCCGACCATTCCAGAATGAGTGTGGATTGTTTGAGGGTGTAGACCAGATCTCTGGGTGGAGAGGGGGGACCTACATGCAAAAGACAAAACATCAAAGTTGGTTGAGCTTCACTAAAATGAAGATATTGAAATGTTCTAAAACATCAAGTAATGGATTCATAATTAAAAAAACGCAATGTGTACAACATACTCTAGTTCACAACATGATGATAACCCCTGAAAGAACTGTAATTCTATTTCAAAATGAAAACCAATTAGCTACAACTGGGTGAAGCCTAATAGAGCTTAAGGCTTAAAGTCTGTTGAGAGGAAATGAACACAGGGGCATGGAAGAGATTCAAAGAGAGAGAAGAACCGAGTTTTAAGGGCATATTGCAACAGCACAGCAAACACACACTTGCAAATAAATTCACCCAAACACAGGGTGAGAAAAGTGTCATTGGACACTCAAAAACTGTTATTTTAAAGGGATAGGTCAGCCAAAAATGAAAATTCTGTAATATACTCGTCCACTTGTCATTTTAAACTTGACATTTAAAATGACATTCTTTCTTTCTGCAGTAAACAAAAGAAGATATTTTGAAGAATGTTGATAACCGAACAATGGCAGTACCCATTCGCTTCTATTGTACAGACCCCTGCAAGCCATTGGTAACGCCGTTGTTCGGTTCCCAACATTTCTTAAAATATCTCTGTGTCCTGTTTGGAATGACAGGAGGGTGTGTAAATAACAACATCATTTTATCGCATCACAGGCAGTCTGAATAAACCTTAAGGCCCTACAGAAACGAAAACCCTTTTATTACAAATTCCAGAATTTCTTCTGCCCCAATAATCACCACAGAAACTGTGAATAAAAATGAATCTGGGATTAAAATAAAGCAATTTATAACAAAGTTAAACTTAACAAGAAGCATTAGTTGCTGCTGTATTAAGTGAGCTTATTCCAGGTTTTAAAGAATCAGCAGTGGTGTAGTGAATGTGTGAATCCAAAGAAACAGGAGAGAGATGAAGAGAGAATAGAGAAAGTGAGAGAGTAAGACTCAGATCGCGAGAATAAGAAATATAACAAATATAAAACAGAGAGAAAGAAGGAGATGAAGAGAGTGAGATAAAGAGAGAGAGAGAGAGGTAGCAAGAGATAAAGAGAGATCAGAGGTGTTAATTGCTGCTGTCCTGTCGCGCAGGACTGTTCTGTTGACTCTGGGAGGAGCGGGTCGACACCGGACCTCGGCGTCTATAATGTCGTTTGTCAGACAAGAATCTGGCAGCAACAGGGAGCCATTTAAATGTCACCGGGGCTTTAAGCTGCCCATCATCCGCCAGGGCCTGGAGCACCACAGGTGCCTGCCGCTGCCCTTAAACACACACACAACTCTGATGGGCTCAATATGTTCTAATGAGAGGTGAGTTTGCTTGTCCTTTCCGGACAGGATGCGGTGGCCTTTAAAGTTATGTTTGTGAGTTTAACTTCACAAACGAACAAAATGAACGGTTTCAAAGGACGCATGTGCCTGGTCCGAAGTCAACTTCCAGTCTGTGTTTGTTCATTGACCTGGCTAGTGGCTAATAATATATAAAATAATTCTGTTTATATTTTATTTAATTTATATTCATATTTATTGTATGATAATTGTACTAAATAAACAATTTGTTTAAATTAATTGTATATTAATTTTATTTAAAAAAGTATGCAATTTTGCCGCATTTTAATTTAGCCAAGTAACTTTTATTTAAGTTGTTACCCAAACTAATACTGGTTAAATCTACTTTTATCTTGCTAGCTACAGTTAATTTACTTGTTATTTATTTGACTTGTTATCAGAAATAATCTACGGGGACTTTATTCTTTGCGGATGTGTACCTGAAGTTTAGCATGCATGCGTAGTAACGTTTGTTTATGCTGTTGTTTTGAAACCTACACAAGGGCACAAACACACGTGCACACCGAGGAAAGTCAAACAATCATTCCCGTCGCCCCTGTTACATCTCATGTCATTTACAGCGACAATTCTGCAGTACATTACTGTACACACATTTCCCTTTTCTCTCTCTGTAGTCTGGCTGCATCTGCTCATAGGAATCACAGCGGGATCGATACTATAATGAACACTATCACAAAGTGTTTCTCTCTCTCTCCTTTAAAAGCGGCTTAAATCAATAGAGTAATTAATGGTTTAATTATGCTATAAAAGTCATAACAAAGCCATTTACAGCAATCAGACATTTGTTAAACCCAAAGTTATGGGTCAGTCATGAGATTTCAAAGGTAAAATGTGTCACTTTTGGGCCACTAATGTCAACAAATGGAATTGCAAAAACAATTTACTCCTCTAATATATCACTACACAGGCTTTAAGTTTGTACTCTTTGTATTGAGCCAAGAGGTCAATCTGTGATGTTTAAATCCTCTATTGATTGTTTTCTCTTTACAAACTAATTTGCACTTCAGTTTACCGAGATTAAACTTCGGTATGCAGTGAAAGGCAGAACTTCCATGATTTGCTTGCACAGTCCAGTTTAACCGGCCGTTCACACCCACATACACATCAATCCTCTCAACAGAGCTAACCCCATTGTAAACAATTAAAAAACAGGATCAATTATATTGATTACAGCACTGTACACACACAAATAAATACAAATATTTACTATTTACTCCTGCACATTACAATTTCCAAACACACACACTCCGGAGGTGGACATTCTTACGAGTGCAAGGGGCCGAAGGGGGGTCCAGCGGTGTCCTGAAGTGGTCGTCCTCACACATACAAAGCACATTACCCTCCTCTTCAGCCTTGCTGTTCGCCGGACATGAGAAACACTCTTGTTGCCGTGACGACATCTTATATGTGCCAGGAGGACACGCTGAGGAAAGAACACAAAGCAAAAACATATTTAACAACTGAAAGCACAAAACACAAATGCTGACAAGCCGACAGCAGAAAGGATTCTGCACATGTGGCTTTAATCCTTATTAGCCAACATAAAAGATCTACTCGGGAACATAATGTGCTACTTGGAGAGAAAAAAGCCACTGGGCCTCTAGATCTTTTTACACTAATGAGGATCAAAATATACATGAGATGAGTGATTTGATGCGAATAACAGACAAACTGCTGGGACTGTGAACACACAGGGTACAAGAGAACGGACCTTTCGTTAAATGAATAAGAGCAAACACAAGACCCAATAAAGCAGAAAGGAAATCCATCTTTCAGTGAGAAGAACCAACTTTCATGTACTGTGGCTTAAAAGGAAAAAAGTATATTGTTGGTTATTTGACATTTGTCTACAAAGCAAATCGTTTTGGATATTTAGTTTTTTCCAAACAGGAGGTTCATAACAAAAAAATATTTCACTACTGTACTAAAATACACGACCCACAAACCTGAAGTGAAATTAAATCCACCAATCAAAAGTGGAATAAGAACCACTTCAAAGGCTCAGCTCAGCACAACACAATTATAATTTTCCATGACTATAAAATAATGATTTGCATTTAACTTTTAAGTAGTTTTAAATGTAATTCAATTTAAGTTTTATTATGCATAGTATTTTATACAAGTAATTAATGACCATAAGTCATAAAAGTATATTGTACCATCATAACTCATGGTAATTTGTAGCAATTTATAAAAGGATTACCCACAAATACCTTCACTTCATCATTGCTTAACACAAAGGGTCATTTAAACAATTCATTGGAAAAGATGAATATGGATGATACACAAAAATACATGTGACTACATGCGCAAAAACCAAAGTGAAATAAAAACATGCTTAAAAATGTATAGAATGAAAACATTCCCACATTAATGCTTGTTTTCATATATAAAAACCCAGCATCTCGCGAACTATAGTATTTATTCCTGCACGTAGCAAACTTTGACGTGTCCTCATATGCCACAGTTTGTTTTTGCCACTTTCTTTACAACTGGACTTCCAACTGCAATGTGTTTTTCCTGAGCTGCAAGGCCCAAAGAAAAGCGAGTCGAAGCCAGCTAAAGCCAAAACCCTCTGCAAAGTGTGCATGAGAGAACGAGTTTATATCCCATATCTGACATTACACAGAGGTCCTAAGGCAAAGCCAGGTTTTTTCTTGGTGTTGCAGGACCCCGCCAATCCTGCTGAAACTAGAAAGCTGATTGCTTCCATAGTGCCACAAGATGCTATAATGCAGATGGGGTGACAAGTCGCGCCTGGTGATGCAGAGAATGTGGCATAAATGCCAAACACCTACGGGGGGGAAGTCTTATACGGGAGAAGTATGTCCAGGACAGATCTTAAAATGTAGCATTCATGTAACTATAATTAAATACATCAACCCATTATTTTATAAACATTCACTTTTTCACAGACCCAGCAAACTGAAAAAAGCAAGACAGGTGAAGATCTTGATGCTTGTTGACGGCGTCTCAAGATAAGGTCCTGGTTTGGTTTGAGCAATCGCATTTCTCTGAGGGGTCTCTTAATAACTACCCGACTCTTTCAAACACATCAATAAATCATAAAATGGTAACACTGTAAACGTGAGCGATGAATTGTTTCAGTGGAGCTCTAACAGGAGGTATATTAATGAATATTAATAAGCCCAAAAAGACGCTTGCTTTTCTCGCCCCGTTTCTTCTCGACACAAATGGCCTTCATTATTTTCAGGCTATAATTCCATATCGTCTTATTTTCAAATGTCAGACAAGATTTGCAAGCAGCTGTCAGGGAATCAATAATTCATGTCATCGTATTGAGATCACGGCAATGCTGCTAATTCTAATTTATGAAAGAATCCCTTACCGATAGAATAAAATCACTAAAAAGGACTAAAAAGGTCTGCTTTAAAGGTCCTGCCGATCAAACAGCCCCCACGTCTCTCTCCAGACAAATTATAACCCTTGGGATAAAACAAGCAATAATTATCTGTTCGAGTTCTCCAGGTGACTCACACGGGTTTTCATCAAAAATCGTGCGGCAAAGGTTACAATGACGTTGATGCGTCCTGTGCATTAACCAGGGGCCCAAATTCTATTTTTCCCTAATCTCGGATGTCACAAACTATCACCTTCAGAGTCCCGGTACCAGCAGCAAAGTCAAAATTATTAGTGGCGTTTGCTAAGGCAAGCTCTGTTATCACCATTTCTCACACATAGAGTTAAGGATTTGAACAAACCTTAAAGTATTAAACTTTGGCATGCAAGCCGTGCTGCAGGCACTCAGGATAACTCAAACTGTGTTGCTTGGTGTGCTATTGTTTCAGGACTTACGATATTCACCTGTCTAACAATCTACAGCATTCAATTCAAGCCCTATCTAGAGACCTGGGGGTAAGACCCTGTCTCTTTTGACACGGGGAGTAAACAACCACCCACAAAATTCTCAAAACCACATAGCATTGCATAGAAACATAGCAACACAAAAAAAATCCAAACCTTAGCAACTGCTATGCTCCGGCAATCACCCATGGCATTAAGTTTTGCACAGGGAATGTAAAACTCTACTTAAAGTTGACATTTCAAGTCATAAATATCTCAACTGGACATAGAGAGCATTTTCAACAGGATTTTTAAGGCGACGGAGAGAGACAAAGAAGCCTCTTATAGAGTGTCACATCTGGACAGATTCCTTCTATTCATGTCCAGCACATTCATCCAGATAACCCTGATCCTCTTAACACACCTCACCATTTTCCTTTACTCTTCTTTCCTTTGAATCTCTCTTATCCTTATTCTGTGCCTCTCTCTCTCTCTATCCATCTCTTCCAAATCCCTTCCCTCACCCTCTCAAATTCAATGGTGCTTATCTCACCCAGCAGAACAATAGGACAACCGTGGACAAGGGTCCGAATTACAGGATATTACACTTTTCAGCCCTAATCCTAATCAGGACGGGAATGATCCGAGCTCAACCCTGTTGGATGGTGAGGGGGCTGGAGCAATGGTAGGTCTTTGGCGACTTAAATTATCAATTGCTAGGATTTGAAGAGACTTTTCAATAAATATAGAAAAAGTGTTCATGACAAACATTACTACCGTATCTTAAACGATCTAAAAAATGTGTAACCCTTACTAGTGGCTGTCAAGTAAGTGCAGAAAAAGTATTTAACTTAATAACAATACATGCGCATCCATTTCTTTCTCTCAACCTGTGCTGCTTTGCGTGCTCCCTCCGGCTACTGAACTGGCACTGTGTTCTCACTTGCTTCCCCAATGAAGCGCATTAGGTCACCCAGCTCCAGAGGGTTAGAACCAGGATGACATCATCAAAGGCGACCGAGCAGCTAATCTCGCAGCTTTGTTTGCTTCCTGTCACCTCTGATGGATGGTTTCCATTTTGCCAAGTCCAAAGGAGATTTGTAAACGTCCAGAGTTGGACGCGGGCCCCTGATGGAGAGGCACAGGCCCGAGCGGATCAAAGCCGAGCCAGCCATCAACGCATGTGTGCACGGTGCCCACGCCACATGAACTAAGGCTTTAGGGTCATAACTTTGCAGATCATACCTCGTTCATAGATTCAGTGCACGTGTGTGATTTCATACAGAAGAGCCTGGGGAAATCTGTAATAAAAATACAGGCAGCTATATGAAAAAAGGGAGAAGTAGTTCAGTACATATATAGAAGAAGAAAGGGAGGAGAGAAAGAGAGAGTGGAAAATAAAATACAAAAGAAACAAACAAGAAATGATAGAGATATAAAGTATCAATTGCTGATAGTCTGATAATCTGACTTTTTACTATAATCGGGTCTCTGGTCCATCTACCAACTCTACTAACGTGAAAAATGGCAACCAAGTAACTTTGTTTATGTAAGCCAGTGAGAAAATGAGCTGTTCAGATTTTGCTCCCATTCTGATGTACTTGGCCATTCTTATTATAATATTACCGCCACTTTTTCTGAGAGTGTCCACTCATGGTGCTGCTGCCCTTTTTGTTTCAGATATAAATAAAAAGAAATGCAGAAAGAAATGCAGAAAGAAAGAAATGCGGGGAGAAAGAAAGAAATGCAGAACGAATTGCACAAATGCAGAAAGAAGTGCTGAAAGAAATGCAGAAAGAGGGAAATGCAGAAAGAAATGCAGAAAAAAATGCAGAAAGAAATGGAGAAAGAATGAAATGCACAAATGAAGAAAGAAAAGCACAAATGAAGAAATGCAGAACGAAATGCACAAATGCAGAAAGAAGTGCTGAAAGAAATGCAGAAAGAGGGAAATGCAGAAAGAGGGAAATGCAGAAAAAAATGCAGAAAGAAATGCAGAAAAAAATGCAGAAAGAAATGGAGGAAGAAATGCAGAAAGAAATGGAGAAAGAATGAAATGCACAAATGAAGAAAGAAAAGCACAAATGAAGAAATGCAGAAACTATTGCAGAAAAAAGAAAGAAATGCAGAAAGAAAGACATGCACAAATGATGAAAGAAATGCAGAAAGAAAGAAATGCACAAATGAAGAAAGAAATGCAGAAAGAAGGAAATGCAGAAAGAGAGAAAAGCAGAAAGAAAGAACGAAATGCAGAAAGAAATGCAGAAAGAAAGAAAGATTAATAAATGAACCAGGAAAAGAAAAGGATAACATATAGTGAACTAATGTGTTTCTGAACATCCGTATCACCTGCTCCTCACAGACATCAGACCAATGTTTCACAGTAGGGAGACGGAGCTACTGAAATTGATTTCCTGAAGGCTTCTGGTGGCATTACCCCTGTCCCCTCAAACACCAATCTCTACATGCCCATATCCACGTCTGCCTGATCAGAGAGCGCAAGCTATCAGCTTTCCCTCATTAGGCTTGGAGAGAAGGATGAGATCGGAAAGCAGACACGAGGGGAGAGAGATAGAGAGAACCCTGTCCATTTGCATTCCAAACCCATCGGGCGGGTGTCAATGGTTATGTTTGCATCTGAATGTCAAAGCAATTTCAGGTGCACAACTCAAGAAATTGAGAGAGATGGAGAAGTCGGGAGAAAAAAAAAGAAAAAACTACTTTCTGAATCAGTGAAGGGTGTCCGTCTGATGAGGATGCTGGGTCTGGAGAATGAGAACGCCTCTGCCAATGAGATGCAGGCAAATTTGCATCATCTCTAAGAAATATCTGGACGGCATTGGAGGTTGGAAGCATTTACAGCCCCAAACAAACAGCACTTCTCATTGTTAGCTCGGGTAATGGATCACTTTTTTCATTTTCTTCCTTCGCTTTCAAGGGTGTTTGGCTCAGTCGGAACATCAGCCGATAATGCAAGTGGGGAAAAAACAGTCCTCAAAGTTTGCCTGATGCTTCTTATGTAAACTTACAAATGAAACCCTGTGCGATGTACCAGCATGTTCCTCAAGACAAAGAATCCAAAAACCTGTTAATTTAATTAAGATATAAAGTACATTAGTTAATTGATTTCCATTTTTTAAGACAAATGATGCCTTGAAGCTGGTCACATTTCCATGATCAATACCATAGAGGTCAGTAGCATCCTAGATATTCTTTTTCCAAAAAAAAAAAATCACAATTACAAATGCCACTCATGCTAAGACAGTCCAAAAATGTCAAATTTACCATAACATGCCGTGACCTCAAGCCTAAACTGTATTACCTCTGACCTTGGTCCCTAACAGTCATTAACACAACTGGTCAAGGAAATAACAAGGTGGTTTGGAAATCGAAGGAACTATAACGCTTGGGAGGACATGGATCAATACATGACCGGATCGATGACAAGGGTAGATCGACCCTGGTCAGCCTGTAAGGTTTGAAAGGTCAGAGTGACCCTCGGTAAGAAATGAGAGGGATCAGATAAAGATGAATACTGTAGATGGAAAGGCCCGGAAGGTAATGAACATAATTACCAGTCACCTTGTTGGATCTTGAAGGAGCTTGTTATATACTTTTAAAGAGACAGTTTCCCCCCCAAAAAAATCGGTCTTTCTTTACTTGCATACTTGTTCCAAAACTGTATAATTTCCATCCATGAAGCCAGGCCATCTTATCCATTTCATTGGCCGTGACTTTCTTCCAAATTTTACAGCTGATCTACAACCACATAAGACAAAGAAAGCAATAAAAGTAGTTCATGCAAATCTTTTTCAGCATTCTTCAAAACACAAAATTTTGGGGTTCCACAAAAGAAAGCCGTATTGGTTTTGGATCGACGTGACTGTGACTAAACCATGACATTTTTGGGTAAACTACTCCTTTAAGAATAAACAACACACATTCATCTACAGCTAAACAAACAAAAAAAACGTCAAACGGCGTACAATTTGTATCACGCTCGCACTTACACACACAATGTGTGACCCTGCAAGAGCACCCGGGCAACAATTAACTGCATTTGTCAGTCTGGCGTTTGCATAAAAAATGAATCAGAAACACAATCAAGGCCACAATTACGCCGTGAAGGTAAATGCTTGTGACCTTGTTGTGTAATTATCAGCTTCTTTCATTAGTTTTTCCTTTATATTTGTGGGCAGTTTTAATTAAGATGCAGGACTGAAAGTTGAAAGGGATGTTAAGATTTTGCTAAAAAAAAGGCAAAATGAGAATTGGTGCCCGGGGTGCAACTGTGCCAGGGGACGGGGATGAAACGGAGCAAGCAGACACATGGAGCAAGAGATGAAGATTACAGAAGGAGGAACATACAAAGAACAGAACAATCGGTTCTATAGTACAAATGGACTGACGGAATAAAGTAATGTGGAATGTCAGAAACACAGCTAGAGTAAACTTCGGTGTCCTTAAAGGGGCCATCTCCTGAAAATCATTTTGCCATGTTTAAGTCCTATAATCGGGTCTCTGGTACATCTACCAACTCGCAAAAAATGGCAACTCAGTACTTTTGTTTATGTGAGCCTATCTGCAAGCCAGTGACAAAACGTGCCGTTCAGATTTCACTCCCCTTCTGACGTAGGTAGCCAGTCTTATTATAATATTACAGTGTCCACTCATGGCGCTGTTGCCATTTTTTTTCCCACAAGCGACATATGTGAATTAGTTCCGACACCATGGCAAAAGTAGGCAAAGCATGCTAACTGTTCTATTGTTGGCTGCACAGAGCAGCACAGAACACAGTTCCCAGCCTCACAGGAGACAAGAGAGCAATGGATTTATCTTATTTTCAATGGGAATCCGCAACACTGAACAAGGCAAAGTTGCAGATGAAGACATTGTAGGTACCTGTATTTTTTAAGTAGGACCTCAGGGACCTTTGGCAACTTAAAAGTAGATAAAATGTCAGTGTGAACGTTTGTCCGTTCACTCATAGAAAGCAATGTGTATTGCCTGTAAAGACGCAACGGGATTGTCCTGAGTAACAATACTTTCACTTAGAGAAAAAATGCGATGCGTTTTTCATGTGTACTTTCACATATAGAAAACATGACACGTTTGGTAGGAGTCCGTTGGCTTATAGATATATCTGTCAACACTCCCGTTTTTCAAACCCATCTTCCGCCACCCTCCAGTTTTCTTATTTCAACCGTTAAACCCCGGGACATGATCACGGTTTGTGATCGGACCAACAGGGACTGGAGTCTGTTGGGAGTCCGTTCGCTTATAGAAAACAATATATTTGGTGTTAAAAGACGAGACACAGCGTTTCTCATTCGCTTTATATGACCCTTCTTTCTTGTTTTGTCGTTGGAAGCACGGGCTCACAGCCCTGGCAGCGTTTTCTGCTGGAAAGGGGGCGGAGACTAGCAGCTCATTTGCACTAAAAGAGACACGCACTGAAACATTGCGATTCTTCTCGCATGCAAAATTGGGCATCCATGGTATAAATAGAGATATGTGGTGTATTTTGAGGTGAAACTTCACAGACACGTTCTGTGGAACCCTAAGATTTGTATTACATTCGTGTAAAAGTAGAAAAAAATCTCTCCTTTAAAGTGATAGTTCACCCAAAAACCTGTATGACTTTCTTTCTTCCACAGAACACAAAAGAAGATTTTGAAGAAAGTTGGTAATCGCAAAAGCGCCGGCACCAATTCATGTCTATTGTATGGACACAAGACCAATGCCAGTGAATGGGTGCCACCATTCTTCAAAATATCTTTTGTGTTCTGCGGAAGAAAAAAAGTCATACTGGTTTAAAATTACAACTGGGTGGGTATCACTTTAAAACCACCCATGTTCTCTTTTCAGCACCGAAGAGTGCTCAAAGCTTTTGAGCAGCATTTTTTCCCTTAAAACAGAAGCTTCTAAAAAACATTAGGTTTTTTGATTCTCTACAGTATATTCGACGGTCTCATGGTTCTTCACTGCTTTGTCCAATGCATTTTTTATCTCGCTTAAAGACTTCACTGCACTCCAATGCATCATGACTGAATGTAGCCTTGCATTACACAGAACACAGCAAAAAAGCACAGTGAATTCGTTCAGATAGTGAATTATGTAACTGCCATCCTGGAATCCTGAAACAACGCAGGATTATTCCATCAAGAATATCTGTTGTGAACCATCATATGATATTAAACAGCACAATGTTCCAGATGGGTCTGTGTGAGGCGTTCATGCGATTTCTCAGCAATATGTGTAATTGGAATCGTGAACTAAATTATGGAGCAAATGTTAGTGGAATCATAATGTTCAACTAGAGCCGGAGAGTTGAAAGCACACTCCAGCTGGATCTTTACTGTACCCTTGAATGACTTTAACTCAAGTCCCAAAAGGACGCCAGTGTACATTAAGTTCTTTGAAGCTGAAAAGCATCTGCTAAATGGAAAAACCAACAAACCATAAACATGAGAGAAAAAGGTATGAATAAAAAGATATCTGAGCTTTTCGGTATATATTTAATGGGATAGTTCACCCCAAAATGAATATTCTGTGATCATTTACTCACCGTCTTGTCACTTTAAACCTGTGTGACTTTTTTAAGATATTGAAGAATGTTGGTATGCAAAAAACGTTGGTCACCATTGACTTCTAGTGTATGGACATATTCCAATGACATGTCAATGGGTACCACTGTTGTACGGTTACCAACATGTTTCAAAATATCTTCTTTTGTGCTTTGCAGAAGAAAAAAAGTCATACAGGTTTGAAATGAAAAGAGGGTCACTCAATGATGACGTCATTTTCATTTTCTCAAATAAAACCTACAATGGTCATTTCAGTAAGATTTGAACTCATACCAGCACAAATCTTTGCCTGACAGGCAACCTCTGCTTTTAAATTGACAAATTTACCACACAAAATCATTGCTGCTTTATAACTCAACAAACTAAAAAAATACCAAAAAATTCAGTGATGGAAAACAATACTTTTTTAACTTCGCTACAGCACTGAAGGGCATTACAACAACAGCAGGTCAGAAAAATGAATGCCTTGAGTGTTAAAGTTCATTTTCTTCACATCTCGTTTATGAAGCACTCAACCACAATAGAGCAAGAATACTGATTGCTCAAACCGTGCATAAAAACTTGGACAGAACGTACTTTCGCCTCTTCCATGCCAGCTCTGAGGTGTTGGGTGTTCACACACAGCAGATGGGTTTAGAGTGTGTGTGGGTGTATCTATTGATTTCTTCTGGCCCGCGGTCCTGCGAGTGTCTCCCTTCCCCCTGCCTCACTTCATCAGTCTCATCCGAGACCCGCTCCAGTCTAAGGTCTCCATTGCTCTTGGCAAACGATGGGGGTGGAACTCGCCAGACTAACCCAAGCATCCTCCAAAACTTCATCCCAGGATAATGGAGTTTTCAAGAAAAATTGTGTAGGATGTTTGGCATTGCTAGAGATTCACTATAGACGTGTCTAATGATTGCCAGCTTGGCATATGGTTGTATATTCTTGTTTCTCACTCTAAGTTTGGCATTTTTTGCTATTTCCTGAAGGACTAGAGAGAATGTTTGACAGCTATGTGGATGTCCAGGATGAAACAGAATCATTAAGCATTTCTTTTTACATTTAACATTTCTTTCCTAGACTGGTAACCATATAACTTTCAAATGTGGAAAACAAAAGAACATATTTTGAGAAAGTAGTTTTGTGTACAAACATTGGTCATGGGGTCCAATGTCGTTTGGTTAAAAGCGTTCTTAAAAAAGATCTTCTTTTGTGTTCTGCAGATGATAGAAAGTCTTACAGATTTTGAATGGCTTGCGGGTGAGTAAATTAAATTTTTTTGGGTGAAATATCCATTTAAAAAGGCAAATACCTATCACCTATGACGCTCTTTGGTTCCTCTCTCACTTCTTCGCAAGAGTAAATGAGCATAAGCCAGCAATCGAGAAATCGCTGGGCTTCATCAGAACTGTGAGATCTGGTCCTGTGCCCAGTTCTGCACACTCGCTAAAAATCAATAGCTTGTTTTTAATGGAGAAATCCTAGAGCGTGGCAAAAAGGCAAAACGCAAACACTGGTGCATTCCCAGACGTTGGCGCTGTGGCTGGATTGGCTTCTGCCTGTGGCGACCCACACATCAGTGAATCCTGTGCTGCATCCTTGATCGAGACTGCCGGAAGTCCCACTGCGGTTGGAGAACTCAAAGTCAAACTTTAGACACCCACAGCGAGGATGCTGCTAGGTTTTGAGAGGCACACATGGTTGCATTTAACTTTTAGTAGATTTCTATAAAATATATATATAATATACAGTGGTCCCATAAAAGTATTTGGAAACTGCCAACAAAGAATGATAGCATTTCTTAATGAGACAGTTTACCCAAAAATGTAATTTACTCACAATCTTGTCCATTCAAACATGTATGACAATCTTTCTTCTGCATAATACAAGAAAGATATTTTGAAGAATGGTAACCGAAAAACATGGAACTCCACTGACTTCCAGTGTATCGACACAAAGCCAATGCAAGTCAATGTGTCCCCAGTTGTTCACTTACCAAAATTCAGAAAATGATGACAGAATTTTCATTTTTGGGTGATCTAATCCTTTAAAATCACTTTTCTTTTTCAACGACTTCGACAGAAAGTAGTATATCAGTTCAAATTGAAGTCAAAGAACCACAAGTTTGGTTCATCACATTAATTACAGAATAACCATGCTCCACAAAATCTGGCAACCAAAAAATACTTCCCAAATAATATATTTATTGTTTAAGGTCAAGGTTAATAACATTAATCAGTTTAAAGTGTGTAGTAAGTATCCAAACACTTCATGGCTCCACATAACTCCTTACGTAATGCTGCAAAACACAGAGCTGTCTCATAAATGCAAACCTGTCCATCATATCTCTCTTAACGACATATCTTATCCTGCGTCAGGAGTTTTAGCATGCGGCCTGCGGCGGATTCCCGATAAACCGCTGAGGTACAGGACGCATTTAATAAACTATTCATGTCCTCCCTCAGACGTACAGGCCGGCGCCCAGTGTGGGCTGCACTGAAGTCCAGACAGACGGCAGGAGAGGTAGTCAGAGCGACAGGAAGATGGAGAGAGACAGAGAGAGAGAGTGTACCAAGATAACCAGCTGAGAAAATGACATAAGCTATCCGGCAGTTATCCCTCTCGTTCGCGCGCGCCTCTGCACTCAGCAGTGAATTATTCAGAGTGAGGCCACTGCGAGTCACAGCCAAAGCGCTGAAATAGCTGCAGACCAGCTAGAGTGAGAGGACAAATATAACCAAAGACCGCTTACGCTGCACCATTGATACTAAATGTGCTGCGGAAATCTTGGAAACGGAGAAAATGTCGAGTACATTTGAAGGGATGGGACGCTCAAAGATATAAGCAGACACATTTTTGGACCGGGAGAACAAAATGGATAAAAACTTAAGTGCATAGGAAGC
Organism: Triplophysa dalaica; assembly: GCF_015846415.1. NCBI lineage: Eukaryota > Metazoa > Chordata > Actinopteri > Cypriniformes > Nemacheilidae > Triplophysa > Triplophysa dalaica. The sequence continues at coordinate 8,794,622 of NC_079566.1, read as the reverse complement.
CTATAGCAATGGTTTTTTCCACTATTATAATATTATATCATATACTATTACATTTCAATACATGTTAGCAAACCTGCCCATCCACATGCAGGCAAACACATGATGTGTCAGCTTTCGCCGCGGCAACCACGTCACCATGCCAACCCCATCAGGGAAGGTGACAGGCCTGAGGTCAGCGGAGCCTGCTTACTCCAACACCACGTCAGGCTGGGCAGACTGACACAGGGACTCCAGCTGTGGTCACTGCAGTCACATCGCAGCTAACAGCTGTTAAAATAACCTTGCCAAACGCAGGCCATTTTGTGCTTGAATGGTTGTATAATTCAGAGGTGTGACATATAATAGCTAAATGTTAAGGAATAATTTACCTAAAATTAAAATTGCGGAATTAGTTATTGATGTTGTTCCACAGCTGCATGCTGTTATTTTTGAGACAAACAAATGGAGAAATATTATACTCTTTATTTATACAACAACAATAAATTATCACTATCGGTCAAGCACCGAATAGGACAAAATGGACTATTAAAGTAGTTTACAGGTCCGATATATTTCAAGTCTTATTTCAAATCTTCCAAAGCAATAAGTCTGACAACAATTGCAACTGGAGCACAAAATCAATGAGTTAAATTTGAAAATCAAATCATTTCGATTCATGATTTGGATAATTCGGTTTATTGAACAGAATCTGTTAAAAGACTCGTTCAATCACGAATATTGCATGAATGATTCGCTTCTACAGTTAAAGGCATCCTTCACCCAAAAAAGAAAACTCTGTCATCATTTACCTTCGAGTTGTTCCAAATCTGTATACATTTCTTTGTTCTAACGAACACAGAGAAAGATATTTGGAAAAATGCTTATAACCAGACAGACTTTGCCCCCCCCTTGAATACCATAGTAGGAAAAAATGCAACGGTAGTCAAAAGTGCCCGAGAATGGTTTGATGTCCTACATTCTTCAAAATTTCTTCTTTTGTATTCAACAGAACAAAAAAATTATCAAGCAATATTTCCTACTATGGTAGTCAACGGGGGGCAAAATCTGTCTGATCAGTGTTGGGGATTCTGGGAAATAAGCACATGAATGTTTTTATTACAGCCAGACAGGATCATTCCAAGGTGACGCATCTTAATAAAAATCATCCCGGACCCGCGCTCAATCCCTTCCAGAGATTCTATAATTTGTCATACTGAACACCGTTAAGGAGATCATCCTTAGACACACACACAAAAAAGAGAGCGAGGATTAGAGCAGTGACAGTTCATTAGAGAGCTGGTGACATCACCCAGAGATGCAGGCATGACACATGGGCTAAATCGGGGTTATGCCAGGCTCCGATTAGGCTCACACACACAAAGCTAGTCAACACACACACACATGCATATCATTGCCGCTGGAGCAATCAGCATTAGCGAGTGTTGCTTAGAGAGGGTCCGCTGGGGACTTGACCCTCAGTAACGCTGGCAGAGGGCACAATCAATAAATCAGCAACCTGCGGCTTACACCATCACTTCAGTCAGGCAGGATGCCGATAAAAACAGTCGTTTGAAGACTCATACAATGTTGGGGACAGACTGGAATTTTAAAGACAAAATTAAATCTCACTTTTAAGATATTACAGATCAGAGAAGCACCACTTTATTGCTTTGGGATTTGAACCGACCAGGGATGTAAAAATATCACAATCTTACCAATTTGGTATACCTCTCTATACACTCCACGGTACAATTTTTATTGGAATATTTAAAATGACAAATGATGACTTGGAAATGTGCCATAAGCATCCTCTTTCCATTATGCTATAATCATCATAACGGTTGATTAGAGGTTGAGTTATAGCATGAGATAGGTCAAATGACCTAATAATCCCTTTTGTAAAATAAATAATTGCACCAGATAGACCTTGAAAAAGTTAACATATTTTCTATGTTAGGCCCGGAAGACCTCTCGTTTCATAAAGTCATGTGAACACAATTATATTGAGACATTTTTGCTATTGTGATAACACGATATCGATAATACCGTTACATCCCTAGATACGACAAAATAAAAGCTTATTTCAGATACTGAAGAGTTTCACAATTTATTAATTAAAGAATCACTGATACCATTGTTCATTTATTTAAACGGACCCCAGTCACAAGTGTAATTTTTTGTAACAGTCCTAAATGATTCATCAACTTCTATGGCTTGTTAAACTGATGTGCTACTATCTTTGTGATTGGATTTTTTAAATAGATTTGCCAGAAAACACACAACCTTCTATAAACAGTTTGAGCAGCAAAAACATAAACAAACGTTACATAGCCCAAACTTATCTTCTGGTATATCTCCGCAAAGAATCAATAACTGCAGAGTAGTCTTAATTTAATTTAATACAATTAATATACGATAAAATAGTAATAGAAATTAAATATAAAACAAATTGTTATATTATAACCAAACACAGACTGGAAGTTAACTTTGGGCAAGCGCGTACGTCCGATGAAACAGTCTATCGCCATGCATTGTACATCTTAGCAACTACATACCACAGCATTGCCATGGCAACCACTCACGACACCCTAGCATTACAACTCAAACCACCACTCAAATTAATTCACCAAAAGAAAAAGGAAGAAAATAATAGAAATACAATTTCCTAGAAATGTTATTCATATGAAAGACAACCCACTATCTTCCTTTGGCAAAAACCTTTCTAAGCTAAACATCATGAAAAATAGACGACTGATCATCAACGCCCTCGAATTTCATCTCAACAAGGCCAATTTTAATTCAAAGAATCCATTTTCCGAATTCAATCCCCACTTCTGACACGTACAACCACACAGAAGGACCTTCATATACGGTATTGTGTGGACTAAATAGAAAACAGCGAGCACAAATCATCATCTTGTTTTATTGGCAGAATAAATTCATTAATGCTGTATAATTCAATGAGCAATTAGTATGTGATTAATTTGATTTAATGCATTTGCCGGCTACGTGTTTTTGTACTTTTTTATACTTGTTTCAAGCAAGTGTTCACGCCTGCCAGCTCTAAACAAGTTTGTACTTGTAAGCCGTGATGTTTAATTAGATTTGAGTGAGAAAATGAGGGCTGTGGTACGAAGAACAAGCTACTACGTGCAAAAAAAATGACATTATTAAAGGGATTTTTATGGACTGGTGCATTACAGGCGTGCCAAAATGCAAATATGTCAACAGCTATTATACATAAAACCTGTTCACCTCCACACACAAAAATAAAACCTGACCTTTCCTCTCCCTCACAAGACGTCCTGGTGGGGTACACACATGCAAACACAATGAGACTCTACATGTTGTGGATAACACAAACCGGTCAATACACGACAAGGAACATTTACTTATCCATCTATCCCGTCCTTTATTTATGCCTCTAGTTCATTGAGCGATGCCATTGGTCAGGGGAGGGTGATAATTGGAGAGCCAGCCAATTAGATTGATCCTGCTGACAAAACAAACAAAGGTTGCCAAGCAACAGCTGGCAAGATCAGAGGAAGCCATAGGTACTAGATCCAATCAAACTATATTCTTGGCCAAGGACCAGCCCATACTCAACATTTCCACACACAGAAATCAATGCATTCGCTCCTCTATCCATCTGTAGACGCAATTTTAATAAGTGAGGTGGCGACGTGAAGGTGAACCGGCAGTATAAATGAGTTTTGAGCTCCAGTGAATCTTTCTGCAGGATACAATGTTCCTCGCCGACGGGAACTCCTCTCCCGGAATATAGAGCAGAGCCAGAGACAGAGACCTGCATGATTTACAGCGTAGAGGATATGGGGAAGCTGAGCTGTTTAGCATCGCTGTCTAGGGAAGGCTATGGAGAAGTTATAAGAGACAGTGAGAGTGTGTGTTTAAGCAGTGGAAGTTGGGTTTAGAGAAGTGCAAAACGTCTTTTTAATGTAAAAGGGTTAGGTGAGGTAAATTTCTGAAAGTACTGATACTGAAAAAATACAAATCTAGATAAAGGGATAATTCAACCAAAAAGCAAAAAAAAATCAGTCATCATTTACTCACACTCGAGTTGTTCCAAATCTTTATACATTTCTTCGTTCTGAACACAGAGAAAGATATTTAGAAGAATGCTTGTAACTAAACAGTTCTTGGCCACCATTGACTACAACAGTAGGAAAAATTACAATGGTAGTCAAAAGTGCCCCAGAACTGTTTGCTTTCATACATTCTTTAAAATGTCTTCTTTTATGTTCACCAGAATAAAGAAATTTGTAAAGCAATTTTTCCTACAATGGTAGTCAATGGTGGCCAAGAACTGTTTGGTTAAAAGCAATCTTTCAAGTTTCTCTGTGTTCATCAGAACAAGATATTTATACAGAATTAAAAATTAATACTCGAGTCATACGTCATTCCGAACCTATGAGGCCCGATTCACATTTCGTGTCTAAAACACCAGATTTTATCTAAAAACGTGAGCTGCGCCTCTTTCTCACTTCAAATGGTCGCAGCATGACGCAAAGTTGAACTATTTCCATCTCGATATGGCGGTGGAGCACTTGGAAAAATGTTGCGTTGCCCCCTATTTGCACGCGCCGGCCACGCATCTACATTTAAAATAACGAATTTGCGTACGGAAAAGACATGAAATGTGAATCGGGCCTAAGACAAAACATATTTTGCAGAATATTGACAACCAAACAACATTGGGCCCCATTAACTTCCACATATAGACAAAACCGGAGACATTTTATAAAATATTTTCAGTTTTTTAACTACATGAAGGTAAATAAATGAAGACAGAATGTTTATTTTGGGGTGAACTATCCCTTTAAACTTCACTAAATGACTAATCGTCAACACTGTTGAACGACTTACAGTAGTTAAGCTGAGCATATTTACTCTTGAATGCCTCACAAATTTGCATTCTCGCTATTTGCTATACATTGATTTTAGGCTGACAATGTGCTGTACATACACATGGTGGGAGAAGTGCCCGGCGCTGTCACAAGAATTCAACAGCTAATTGTGTTTGATTGCTCATGGAAGGAAATCAATAGCTTTCCGACACCATGTCCTGTAGACCCTCAGCCTCTTACTGTGATTCACATATACATAGCAGAAATATCAATATCTGTGCCTTTATGGTCCACAAGCACATGTATGAGCACAAACAGACCTTTAGTCAATTCAAATGAATATGAATGATGGATTCTCCAAGGTTAACACAAATCTGCTAATATTTTCCACCCAGTGTACGTTTTAAACGTGACGTGTCAGTTTGCACCCCCTAATCTCATCCTCTCGCTGAGAGGCAGATGACCTGAAAGAAGGATGTGTGTGTGTAAGAGAAAAAGGGATGAGGCAGATCTCAAACAGCCATGGATAAAGAAAAGCAATAATGTGGCCGGGGCCATCTGAGAGTGAAATGGCATGAGATTAACCTGAGGGGAGAGAGGTGCACCTCAGATATCCTCTGGGAGCCCTCAGACACGCGGCGCCCGCGCCGTGGCGTCTGCTGAATGTCAAAGCCAGCAGAAAAGCATCGAGGGCATAACATTTTTGAGCGAGAGCAGGAGCTAGTAGGAGACGTGTGGGGAGAGATCAAAAAGAAAGAGCAGAAGAAAGAAATGACAATTCTGCAGAAAAAAAGACAAGGAGATGGTGTACTAACAGTGGGGTGCTTGTCCCTCACAGCAGGTTGATGCTTGGCAGCCTCATCTCTAAGGATTTACTACCAGCGGCCTGGTACGCGTGTACAGAACTTGTGTATTTGGTGCCGTACGAGTGGCGATGACAGGCCCATCAACCACCTCTTTTACGGAGATGTCCAAACACTCAAAAATTGCCTCTCGCTCTCAGCGGGGGTGTCCGACAACCATGGCGAATCTGTAGCTCCAAACCTCGTTTTTCTCCTTTCCGTCCATTTTTTTTCCCATTTGCTGACCCTGATTCGTCCGCGCGTTTTCATTGATTGGCCATGTGCCGCAGTCGGGCTGACAGCCTGCTGCTTTTGCTATAGAGGATGTGACATTGGGTTCAGGGTCTGAGGTGCATTTAGGAACTGGACACACACACACACTGTTCCTCTTCTCTCTGAATTTCTCTCTTTTCTGTCCCTCCCTATATTTCAGACAAACAGCTGTCGTTGTGTGTTCCTCTGGGCTGTCTGGGTGTTCTGCCTGACTGCTTCACAGACAAATGAGAGGGAGAGGGCTTCTGATAACCCTGTTTACACTGAAAACTTGGACAGAAAAGAAATTGGGGTCGTATCACGCAGTGCTCACCTTGGGCGGCAAATACACTTCAGTCACATGTGAGAAGACAAGTCAGAACATTACATCAGTGACATTTTTATTTGTATATGGAGATCATGTAATGAAATTAATTAAATGTATATTATGATTACATCCATTGTAACCTTGACCAAACATTTAAATATAAAATGTTATTAAAGGGATAGTTGACCCAAAAATGAAAATTCTGTCATCATTTATTCACCCTCTTGTTGCGTCAAACCTGTATGACGTTCTTTCTTCTTAAAAACACAAAAGAAGATATTCTGAAGAATGCCTGTAACCGAAGAAATGGTGTGCCTATTGACTTGCATTGGTTTTGTGTCCGTGCAATAGAAGTGAATAGGTAGGCTACTGTCGCTGTAAGTTACCAACATTCTTCAAAATATCTTCTTCAAAAAGTCATAGAGGTTTTGAAATGGCAAGGGTGAACAAATGATGACAGAATTTTCATTTTTGGGTCAACTATACAACAAAATGTTTTTAATTTTTGATCACGTTTACAGTGAAAAGTTGTTTGTCAGAAGTTGGTTACATTTAACATGACCTCAGGGAACCATGTGAGATTTTCTTTCTCGAGACTGAGGGATACAATAGCACAAAAGAGAAATAGTACACCGAAGCTGTATATTGCTATTATTTTGCCTCATTTTCCATCAATGCCTTTTCAAGACATGACAATTACCTTTAACAACAGGTCATTATGTATATGCTGCGCTTTGGAGAGAGAATTTTACTGTGCCTCGGAGAATCGATACACATTATCAACCACATAAAAATGGCTGCAAGAAATGTAGATGCGCCATCTGATCAGAGATCAGATTTTCCAATTCTGGGTTTATGGGCTGTGCACTGATCCAGAAACAGCACTCATGAGTATTGCAACAGGTGATAGGCTAAACTTAATCCTCTGGTTGTGGAAAATTGTAAAAGGTGACACAAGAACACCGTGCGCTTTTATGTGCGGGTCGTGTACCTACACAACTCAACAATCCTTCGGGGGGAAATCTGTCCTCAGATATAACCAAATCCTTTTGGGACATTTCCATTTAGGTCAGAGATTTCAGTAAGGCTTCCATGCAGAATTTCACACAGATATTGCCAATAAAAGATCTGCACCTCTAAGCTGCTGCTAAAAAATTGAGATGCATCAAGAATCTTTTTGTGTGTGTTATTTTATTGGATCGTGCCTCTCTGAATCCAAATCAAAGATTCCCATCCCAAATGTGTTCCTCTCTTCAACAGAAACTGTTTAACAGGGGACCCTGAGGAACTACTGAGACACTACACAGTCTTTTTATGAGATCTACAATTCAATCAGTTTAATTATTTTAGGGGGAAAAATCCATATCATGATTGATTATTATGTCCCCGAGGTGTAATTTAAAAGACCTCTATAAAATAACAATCCTTCAGAGCAGAGACAAATGCACCTTCTAAACGTAATGACTTCAAACTCATTTTTCTTGGATAAGTAGTAGGACTCATCTGCCAGTGGAGAACAGTGACCTTTAAGAGAATCATTCAGTCTGCCTGATTTTATAGTAAACAACAGTACATTTGTATCGCAAAGCAGTGTTATCTTGGCACTAGACAATCTTACCAAAAGACCTTTGAGAAGACATTGTATTTAATGTGACAATATCAAAAGCGAGGGTTTAAATCTGTACAGTCTGTTAAATATGACAGCATACTGTACCTTAAAAAAAATGTGTAAATTGTTACACGAATGTGCAATTAGAGCTGTGGCACTACTGTGGTAAATTGATGGTAATATTACAGTTCTCTTTAAATGGAATTATAAACATATTCACATCGCATAATACTGCCATACTGTAGTTCCAAAATATTATGGCATTTGAATGGTACATGTGTAAACAAGAACAAATATATTGTACATAATTGCCATGGTAATATCAAGGTAATTTTTATACAGTTTTGATTCAATAACTGATGTACATATGGTAAACAAATTTGGTGGAGGAATGGAGTATATTTAAGGGGTCAACTGACGCGGCTAAAATAAATATTATTGTTTGCTTTAGATGTAATACAATGTGTATACACTATTTAAGGTTAAAAAATTATTTTTTAACCTTTTTTTAACCTGTATTTCTCCTCTTTGCTCCGACTATCTGAAAAGGCGATGGTACAATGAGATTAACATGACCGCCCGCCTTCCTTGCGTTTAGATTTGGGCGATCTTAGTCAAATAGTGTTACGAACTGACGTAGATTCGCCGGGGCGTTTAAGGCAGGTCTGGGTAAGCATTCGCTTCTAGATAAAATATAATTGTGTTCCAACTTTTTGCAATTTGACGTGTCTAATACATGCATGGGCAACTTATAGCACACCAAAGACAAACACGTATTTCTGGCGAATCAACCCTTTAATGTTGACTTTGACATTTATTTGGCACAACATGCTTCTACTGTCACCCAACTGGTCGTTCTATATCAGGGGTAGATTGAGGTGAGTAACAAGTCTGCTAAAAAGCCCCCTTCCTGAGGCTAAATTTAGATTTTATAACCTTTATGTTAGCTGTATAAACCCATTAAACCTACTTTAGCAAGACCCTAAATGCTCCAGTTTCTACACATCAAATGTGTCCTTTTCATGGTAAACACGACCGACAAGAAAGTCTCAGTTCAGAGGCAGCGCTTTCATGCATGAACACATTATAAATAGTAAGAGTCATCCAGCATCTAGTATGTGTGTAGCCGATGCTCGAGGCTAAAACGTCTCATCTGAGAACTGTTTTCCGTTTTAAGAGAAAGTGGGATTTCGTCTTACGAGTTCCCTCAGTAAATCCTCCATACGGACCTAGTTTGGCTTTTACTGCCTCATATAACAATACAGTATGCATTAAACATTATACACACTGTCACAAGAAGAAAGGGAAGCCATGAATTAATGATGGGTGACGTTATGATTTGATGGTGCGTCCACATCTGCACAGCTTAAACCTCCCTACTTAGAATCCCAAAGGGATTTTAGGGAGAAAAGCTAAAGGAATTAAAAAATGACCTAAAGGAAGCAGACAAAAAGCAAAAGTATAATTTAAGAAACTGATGCTGCCTAGATATTTTAAGTCATAGATATGCATGAATGCACTGTAACGGGTTAACAAGAAATGCATGTATTGCATTCATTTTAAAGTGACATCTACATAAAAATCTATAATTTAATTAAATAACAGTCTCTTCAGGAATTAACCATGTCACTTCACGTCCTATCTAGTCACAAAAGCAACAATGCTAAGCGGACACAACATTTTGTATATACACCACACAAAGAGGACAGCTTTGAAATAGATCCAAAGTGTAACACACATATCTAAACTTAAATAAAACATCAAGAAAGTACAACAAGTAATAATAAAAGTTTTGATAAGACTCAAAAAGCAGCACTTGAAAAATAAACAATAGCCCTTTGTCAAGTCTGCGAGCTAAACTTAACCATCGCTCAGGCTGTGAGGGCACAGTGTGTGTCTTTCTCTCTTCCCCTCCCTATTGATCTCTCCTTGCCTGTCTGGACTTTCTAAACGCTGCCATTATCTCTACTTTTTCCACTCAGGAACAACAAAAAGTTGAACTCAGGGGGTGAAAGGGAGTCTCAAGGGGGCTAAAAACACAGGGTATGAGAGTTGAATTCCAACACGTCTGCTCACCAAACCCTTTAGGAACGTGCACCTGTGGAGTGTCCGCACTGGGCGGACATCTGATGCCAAGCAGGGTGAGGTCACACCAGACAGAGGTGTCGTTATAATTGTATTGTGCGGCACATGAGAGCAATGGGAGCATTCACACGCACACACACAAGAATCAATCCGTCTCCAGAGCAGTGAGCATCCCCGCTGCTCTCCCGATCGACCTGACATAGACACACGTACCCCAGATAATGGATGCACCACACGCACACAGACAGCTCAAGCGGGGTTTTGGCCCATCGCACCAGGAGACGAAATCAAAACGTCCTCAAAACAAGAAATGTCCATCTGTCTCATCAGCTACTAGAGAACGTATGTTCAAGCTTTGATTGGCAGGACATTTCGGAGAAAGTTTACCAAACATTGACATTTAATCAGCTTAATATCATTCCAATATGTTCTTCAGATGAAAAACTGATATTTTGACGAATCAACAAATCTCCAAAAAAAACGCCCCAAAAACCCCCCTAAAAGTTGTACTACCCTTCATTCATTGAGTTTTTTCTAAAGAGATGAGGTCAAAACAAACTCTTTTTGTGAAAATTCTCCCTTTGTTTCATAAACCCGAAAAAAACATATGAGTGAGTAAATAAAGAATTAATTTTTCATTTCGGAGGAACAGGTCATTTGATATCGGAGCTTCTCTGCAGAGACAAAACAGGCTCTGACTGTTTAAAGCCCAGTGTCTGGAGATATCAAGCTATACGTAATCTCATATCAGTGCTGCTTCTATAAACTGATAAGACCATATCACGCCTTCCATTATTGTAGCATTAGCAAATGATGATGTGTGGCTCCAGAGATGTGATTGTGTCAGACTGTTTAGGATAAAAGAACTCCTATTGCTGCGTTCCTCGGATCTAAGTGTTTAGCATCCGGGAATGCTTGATTTGTGCTCCATTCAGTGTCGCAGGGTGAGCATTTTAAACGTATTCATGAAATATGCATAAAAATTGGTAAAAAAAAGAGAGAAAAAGAAACAATTGGAACCAATTGGAAGCTTTTTTACCTGAAATAAGTGAAGTTTAGGGATTAAAATGATCCAACAAAAACCATCCCATCATTAACAATGAATAATTTTATGATTTAATTTATGAACTAGTATATATTGAAAGAATATGAACATCATTTTTTTAAAGCAGAGTATGATAATTAAAATGATAATGACCTTCTGCAAGAGCCCACTTAATCACACCCCGAAACCCCGCCTCCTTTTCCTCAGTTAATTCTATATTAATTTCTTAACAATGCTCCAATCACAGTGCTTACGTGCCGCCGCCTCCTTTAGCCTTTAACTCAATCCTATTACAGAAATAATGGAGGGGCATCCAATTTTCTGTGCGTGTGTGTTGGCGAGAACCTTAGACCGAGAGAATGAACATCGAAAAACATTCCAATAAAAATCACCTTCTCAATCGGGATCAGCTCATCCCAAAACTCATTCCACAACCAGACTTTGGCATTCAAAGAGACCACAAAGACCCTGTGTGTGCGTTTGCGTGCGTGTGTGTGTGTGATAACCGCATTACTGGGGTAATCTGCATAGAGCATCTATCCAGGAATTGGAAATGAGATCGTGAGGTTTGACGGGGGTTCAGAGAGATCTCACCACAGCAAAGCCCTTCTCACGCTAAGACAAACACACACATTGACTTATACGCCAACACACACACACCTTTCCCTCCTGATAATATGCAAATGATTCCACCTGAAGGTCACAGAGGCAGCGTGGCGGTCGCTTTTACGCGTAATGCATTCCGGTGTGGGCGCATTAACCAGTGTTCCCCCCTCTGACCCTTATCGGTGGTGTCACACTGAATTTATTCCTCGACTCCTAGGTGTCACATTAAATTTCTTCCCCCTGCCTCTGAAGTCAGCCTCTCTCAGAATGAGAGGGTTTATGGGAACATAAACCGGGCGATGAGATGGGAGGTTCTGAGAGCGGCATTTATCCGAGAGCCGCACAATACCAACGGGATTATAGCCAGGTGGGCCGGCGTGGAACCAGATCAGTGCAAAACGATCATTACTGGTTGAAGTTCACAGTTAAAAAAGAAACGTTACCATTGGGTTTGAGCAGCAGCAAAGGATGCAGAAGAAAAACTCTACCCTGCCGCCATCCCCTAAATACAAAGCAGCGAACAAAGACACAAAAAGCTTCACGTCTTTATTTATTCCTGGCATTAACATGAGATCCACTTTACAATAAACCCTCATTGCACTCAATTTATCTTTAAACGCTGCAACATTCCAATACGCCCGGCATATGTTCAGAGCCTATAGGCCCGAGGAACAGCTTATGAAAATGATTTGCGCTGTAATACCAGCATGAATATTGTATGGGTCTGAGCTAGTCTGAGGTGGGTGGGGTGGGACATGCTAATCAGGGGAACAGACACAGCCCTCGTTAAAACTTTAATTGCCGCCTCATCTGTATCCTCACGGGCGGCCTGGGCACGCTCGCTGCATTTTTAAAGAGCCATGAAAAGCGCAAAGCCTTCAGAGTCTGTCAAGGAGAAAAGCATATATGATAAAGAGGAAAGGGAGAGAGAGAAAGAGAGAGAGAGAGAGAGAGAGAGAGAGAGAGAGAGAGAGGGAGGGAGTGGGGAAAGGATAGAAAAAGGTACAAATTCGACTCTCTTAGCAGTATTAGTCTAGACAGAGTCAGATTAAATTGTAGTGTAAATGAAACTTACAAATAAACTGTAAACGCCTCCAATGGTGTGACAGCATACAAGACTTCTACCTTCTTTGTTTATCGTATCATTTATATTATATTATAAATATAATAACATAGCAATTTATATATTATATTGTCACACCATACACATGTATGGTATTTTTTCAACTACCATTGTACAGTTTATGCTTATATCTAAGGCTGTCAAATTGAGTAATCACGATTAACCGATTCCAAAATAAATGTTTCGGTTTATATAATATACGTAAAGGTGTGCGAGTCTATATATATTATAAGTATTTAATAAATATGTTTCATTTATATTTCACTTAATTACACATGATATAAATGTATTTGATATAAATGTAACATGATATATTGTCATTGTGACAAACGCTTCAAAATGCATAACATTGCTTGCTTCACTTTTTTACATCTATGTTTTTGAACAGTTAGTTTTGTCTCAGAGCGGGTATAGGCTACTTGACTTTCCGCTTCCCCTTCCGTCTCACGCACAAACTTGTAACCTCAGCTTCTTGAGTATCGAAAGCCAACAGGATCACAAATCACAGGATCACGACATTAACCGAACCCGGGTGCACACCGAGAGTGCTCATATCAAACCGCCCTTACAAAACTTCAGAAAACATAAGTCTTCAGATTTAGATTCTGCCCTGAAAATTCCCTTCAGAGAAGCATTTCACTACACTGAAAGATTGAGAGAAACAGAATTGCAGCGAGACGCAGGAAAACAATGTATGAATGAGTAAACAAAGTAACACAGTTACAGTGAGGGAGGGCGGAATTGTTCCGTCCGGTCCCATGATTCATTGCAAATGAGATGTCACCCTGGCAGTCATAACGGGCACTCGCCACTCCCTGCAGCGTAATTGAATTCTTCACTCGTATAAACTATGCGCTTGGGCCAGCCGGCGTTTTGATTGTTATTAATGCTGGTGTTTATGAAGGGAAGCCTCCAATGACCGATCGGAGCCTCCGCAGGGTCCCTGAGGGTCCTATCGTATACCCTCACACACAAACATGAGCTTATCACTGCAGCCAAATGAAACAAATGTAAATATGGCGCAGCATTTTTAATTTCGAATAAGAGCTTTCATCAGACTATAGGAAACAAATGTAGAGTATGACATCACCTAGTTCTACACTGTAATAAAACAAATGCACACACACACAGAGGACACAAATCTTTCAGACAGATGCTTAACACCAGTGTGTTCCCAGTAGCAGTCCGGTCTATTTCCCCTAGGGCAGAGCAGTGTGGTCTGAATCCCTCAGGACTTATCCCCCATACACAGATTCATGCTGGTCCACAAAACTCAATGGTATGTTTAAAATGCTCTCCAGTGACCCAGGAGTCGATTTTTTTAAGTATGCAGTAAAGATGATAAAAATCACAATAAATTACATTCGTAGCCCTGAAAGACAAGAATTTTACATTTCCAAGGGATGAAAATCTAAGTTTGAAACGTAATGTAACAGATACTGTAGTTCATCAAACACATAATTCAAAACACCACATACAGTACTAAAATAAAAGTGCAAAAACTATTGAAACGATGTCAGATATTTAAATGTCAATGACACCAACTTTCCTCTATGACAATGGTATAAGTCTTAAAAGGACAGTTCATCCAAAATGACCAATTCTGTCATTATTTATATATACCCTCGAGTTGTTCCAAATCTGTATAAATGTCTTTGTTCCGATGAACACGGAGAAAAATATTTGGAAAAATGCTTGTAACCAAACAATTCTTAGCCACCATTGACAACCACATTAGAAAAAATAACATAGGTAGTCAAAAGTCCCAAGTTACAAGCATTCTTCAAAATGTCTTTCTCTGTGTTCATCATAAATAAGAAATGTATAGTCTGGAACTGCTCTGGAAATACTACAATTTAACCCTTTGTTATATAACAGGCAACGCATGAGTGATCCATTGAGAACCCTGATATGAGATCAGCCCTGCTCTACAGAAGCCCATCAAACCAAAGGGAATTCCAAATCTAAGGTCAAGTGTAAAATTGAAGAGATCATGTACGGTCTGGGAAAGCACAGATCTCAAGTCATCCATCGGTTCAGTGTAATTAAACTTTGAGAGCTGAGCAGACGGGGAAAGCGGAACAGAGGTGTTCAGCCTAGTTACTTTAACAACCGGCCGAGGGCTGATTGCGGCCTCTCGTAAAACCAGAGAGATTTACCCTCAGCATGGGAGCCATGAAGATCATTAGTCCCCAGAGAGAGCAGTCATCCATCTAGATAACCTCACACCGGACATGAATAAAAGAGTGTGTGTGTATGAAGATATCATCTTTATTATCTTGTAACCATACATGAAGATGAATGAAGGTGCGAGTGTGTGGCCGTATAAAACTCAAACACGCATTGATTGAACGCATGTGTGTGTGTGTGTGTATCGTTGTGGTAAAACTATAACACACCTCATCTGTTTTACCGTCATAGGGTCCATGTATGCGTGTATGTTTAGAAATAAAAGAGTTTGCTGTACTAAAGACGAAATACATTCTCTCATTAATAAGTTGTTATTGATTAAAGCATCCGCTCAAGGAATAAATGTAAATATAAAGTAAAGCATTTCTAACATTCACAGCAAAACCTCCAGTTCGGCCCATATTTTCATGAGCTTAGCTTAGTTACCCAAAAATGAAAATTCTGTCATCATGTATCATTCATCGTTTGGTTACAATCTTTTAAGTGACAAAAAAGACGGAAAGAATGTGAGAAATTAAGATGAAAATACAGAGAGACACTTGATAGAGACAAAGCAACTGTTAAACCCTTTTATTCTGCCATTACATCTGGGTATTATGTGTGATTGGGCACACGCAAGTGTGAGTGCATATGGGCTCAAATGAGAGGGTGTGTATGTGAGAGAGAACGAGAGAGAGAGAGAGAGCACCAAAAATACTTATGAGGGACGCAGGTGCTGTTGGAAATGTCATCTGTTCTGTGCGGAGGGGGAGGGTTGACACACGGCAAACGACTACAAAATACAAAAGCGAGAAAACGTGCCAGGAAAAAAAGGGCCGGGCTGTGCTCCCTCAGCAGAGACAAGACAAACCCAGCCTGACACTCTGATGTGATAAGACTACAGCGGAGAATCTCGCTGGCCCAGGTGGTGGATCAGTAAACACACTCTATTGCTGTAGTGTGATACCTGGGGCAGGAGCGATGACACAGACCCTGGATCAGTAAATGTCTCACCCTATTACAGCCTGAAGCACAGCAGGGCAACAGTGAAGGAACCAGTGTCCGTAACACCACCAACAAAACCCTACACGACCCAGACCAAGAGTAGACTGCCAGGTCTAGATGGAGACCAAGAGACTAAGACCAGTCAGTCAAACTATGTGATTGAACTGGAGAAAATGCTGAATTTATCGCAGAATTGAAGGAACAGTTATCCCGAAAATAAATCTGTCACTTTTGCATCCTCATCTAATTAAAATACTGTATATAAATCTTTCCTCAAAGGAAAACAAAAGAAGATATTTTGAGAAAATGTTTTGTGTTCAACAGAAGAAAATCAAACAGGTTTGGAATGACATGAGCGTGAATACATTTTGATGAACTGTCACTTTCATTTTCATAACATGTACAACACAAGACCACACTATATTATTGTCTAATTACATTTTTAATCATAAAAAAATCAATCTTGAAAAATCAAGAAAATATACTTACTTGGACCAACAATCTATTTAATAAACTGAGAACATCAAACATTAATAGCCCGACGCTGAAAGATACAATAAATAACATTAGGTAAGCCTGACATCAGTCATGGAGCAGGTCAGGACAAACCGTCACCCGTTAAACAACTGAACAATGCGTTTGTGTTGCATAAATTATATTCACATTCTTACACATCAGATTCACAGGTTAAAAGCTACACCGGCTTTGCTAAGAGATTTATGGGTTCTATCCGGCAAGCGTTTTAACTCACTTTAGCCCCTCTCTCATAATTACACACAGGACACAATGCAGCACTCTGTGATCTGTGAGTTATAAAGAGCTGTTCTGACATCATGAGTAAGATGAATTATTGTTGGATTAGATAAACACTGAATCAGTGATTCTCATCTCAGTTTGAAATCCTTTACTGCACTCATATACACAGTGTGTTCGTGTAAAAGCGCGTGTGGCTCCTGAGGGACGGTTCTTTCTGGAGAGAGAAACGGCTGACTTCAGAGTTTTTAGACAGGAGAATCATCATACAAGAGGATGACGTAAGATGACCATGTGTTCTCACATTCCCCCATTCAACTTGATCAAAATGCTTTTAAAGAGTTGTTAAAGAGAAAGATGTTTTTAATAGGACATCACGATAATTTATCGCGATACCACTAAATCCTATTGAAATCAAGCTTCGATATGCAATGTGTCGATATTTTTTTTAATGCGTGGCTTGTCTGTGAAACACGGCTCTGGGATCAGTAAAAAAAATGCTGCTCGAACTTAAAGCAGTGCGAGTTTGAGTCGCTTATAATGTGCATTTGAAAAAGCAACACCCATCAAACATGATCATTATTAATATACTTTATTATCATAAAAATACCCAATGAGGCTTGAGTAACAGTGATAAAAAGATGCCCATTGGCATCTCCTTGATTCTAGAACGTATTATGGTCTTCTTCTGCATGCGGATTTGGAGTTTCCGCATGAGAGCGCCCTCTGGCTTTCGGATGCAGCAGCATTTTCCAGTACTTCGCTCAAAAGATACGCATGAATCACGTGATATCATCGGTTTATCGTGACATCCCTAGTTGTTCATGTTAATTTTGATGGTACAAACACAAACAGAGAGCTATAGGTTTCCATGATTCCGGTCACCTCAGCTCAACGGCTTGATGATGTTATACTTGTTTTTAAATGATACAGTACAGTATATGATCTATATTCTATAGATCATATCTATATATGATCTATAAGAATTCTCATCGACCGTTTTGGAAAACTAAACAATTCTGGCCCAAATTAACTTCCTGTTTCCATTTTTTTAAACCACACAAACGTTTGAACATAATACGACAGAACATTAATAAATGAATCAAAATGTTAAACAAATAAAAACCTGCAGTCCTAAACTTTGTGCTGTTTGTCGCCATCTCAGTTTGAAACATAAAAAGTCTGTTATATGCGGAGTTATTTTCTTTACGTGGGTTGTGCTTCGGCACTGTTGCTCTGCGCGGATGAATGAAATGACTGACTGCTCACACCACATCAGAGAACATCTGTACATCTACGTGACAGTAACATGTGAACGTGTCAATACCAAATACAACGTGAAACCTTATAAAAAAGAATATACGATCAATTGTAGCGTATGATATCGCATCACGCCTGATGTAGACAAAAACTCGAAAAAACATGGAAAATACCTCCTACCTTATGTCCTACAAGTAATATATCTGTAACAAATACCACAACTGCCACTTTTGTTCTAACTACATGAAACAAAGACTTTAAAAACATAATTTACGATAGTGACGTCTTTCCTGTTAATGTAATCCTTTCAGATGTCGTAGCCAACTCTCAAAATCCCTCTTGATATTAGCATTTGCTTTAGCATGAAGCTGTCCCTTTAGCTCACCGGAGCGCAAGGTTACTTTGTTATTAACAACAGATGATTCCCCAGATGTAATCAGCGTCAGAACTAAATAAATTAAGATGTTTACATGACATTCTATGATGATTTATATTCTAAGCGACTGTCATAAGAATGAACAACACTGTGTCACCCATAGCAGTTTGCAATCCACACACACGTGATTAACTAGCCGGTTCCTCTCCTTTTGTTTACAGACGTGAGGTTCTCCCCAAAATTCAAATTTCCTGGATTGGGCAACCCGACTGTGCAAATTATAAATCATTATTATAAACTTACCGTTGTGAATCAGGATAAGATAAGATAATCGTTTTGAACAATGATCTATCTATGTATTTATTTAATAATTGATTTCTGATTACTTTTACACCAAAATGATGGCGGATTGACGCTTTAAGATTTAATTATAGATGCAAGATGACATCTTGTGGAGTGGCTATAAATAAAAAAATATATAAGAAACTATGGAAATGTAACTCTAAAGAATCTTTACAGGGTTGGGAATTAAGATATACTTGAGCGCCAGACCACTGATTCCTTCAAATATTTTCAAAAGCATTCTGAACAAAAATCAAATCTCATAGTTTTATATATATTGGTCTATATTATTAAAAACAATGTAAAAAAATGTGTTTTAGTGTAAGTAAACGCTTTTCATAGGGTAAGTCTCATCTGGTTTAATGTGTGTAAAAACAACGTCCATGCCTTGTCCCCATTTAGATCCCCAAACAAACGTGTGTGTGTGTCTGTTGGAAAGAAAGTGGAACAGCGAGGCAATGAAGGTTGAAGGTGACCCTACGGCACGACTCCAGATCTGTGTGACCCAAGACACCTGCAGAAACACCAAACGCCCCGAACAAGTGCCAGGAGACAAATGACTCCATCAGTCCATGTGTTGCTTATGATGCGCATGATGTATCGCATGCTTATCGTGTGCCGTCTCTGATCATCTGTCTCTCTGGCGAGAGTGTGAATTTTTTAAACTGCAGCTCTAGAGATGATGAGCACTAGCTAGTGTCCGTGGGGAAGAATCACAGAGCCCGTACCAGATGGGCACGGGTGGCATGATGCCAAGCAGAACAAAGACTGTGGGTGCCAAGCCACAAATGACTGGCTGTCTACCCAACCCGCGCATCCCCCTACAAACACACGCCATAATCTCCCCATCACACTGTAAAGCATCCGGTTAACCCGCCCACTCTTGATAACCGAGAAAAAATTCTATCTCTAGTATCTTATATACAGAGGACAAAGAAAGTGAAGAGAGAGAGAGAGAGAGACATATTAAGGAGTAGTTCACTTTAAAATAAGCCCCCATGACTTTCCATAGTAGGAATAAAAAAATTCTATGACAAGTCAACGGGGGCTTATTTTGAAGTGATCTCCTCCTTTAATAGAGAAAACGGGTAAAAAGACAAAGAACCATAAAGTTGCACTTGTGCACACATGTGTGCGTGTGCACAAGTATGGCAGACGTGGGCGTGAGAGCCACTACACAAAAGAAAGAACTAAGCAGCTGCTGCGAGACTCAAGACTTCACTAATTATACATCTGTGAGTTACAACTGCACCTTTAATTAAACAACTACAAAATCACACAGACGCACACACGCACAACCATGCTCACATGTCTCATTATATTTATTTCAAGTATCCGTTACAACTGAACTTCTTTTTTTATCCTTGTGCATCTCTGTTACAGTTTTACCTATCTTTCAAAACATAATATTCTGCACTTTTGTAACATTAACAAAGCTGACAAACTTGGATACATAAAAATTTTACAGTCTCTGGTAGAGCTATGGAAAATAATCAGTTTTACGATGCATCACGACGCTGCACGGATGCATAAAAACAAATATACCATTTAAATAATGGAATTAGATGTAACACATGACAAAATATAAATATCTATCAGGGCTGTACAGTTCTACGAAAAAATCTGTCTGTGCGACGAAAAGTAAATTTGCCAGTGTAGCACACGTGCAATACAGTTTTGCATGTAATTTAGACAAAGCCGCTTGTTCGAGGTGTGTTTCCTGCTGCACTGAGTCCATATTGAGGGCCCTGTGATTTCCCGGAAATGGAAGAAATATCGGAGGCGCGATCCAGCATTAAGCTTTTAAAATATGTCATCTGCATTTTGCGTGAATGTGAATGAGCTGCACTGTTCAGCGTATTACTACACGTGTACGACGCTCATGCATTTGTCTGCATCTCACTGTATGAACACATGAACAACATCTACAGAGCTGCTCTGAGAGTATTTCACTATTTGAAGAAAGATATCGTCAACCACACACTCTTTGAGACGACCCGTCAAAATAAAAGTCTGGTTAACGTGAAAATCCATTAAAAAAAATGTATTGTATTATATTGTTTACTGTAATACATTGTAGGATTCTGATAACATTTGTAAATTGATAGAACTATACAAACACTATAGTATACATATACTCTTATTTGCAAAACAAATATTTATTATATTAAGGTTCAAAAGCACTATTGTTCAAAAGGAGGAATTTCACTGTAGTTTACCATAGTAAATAATATAATGATATACTACATTATGTGGACAAATATATAACTATTGTTAAGTAAAACAATGGCAAACACAGAACTCGTTCTATACTTGTGCTACAACTGTGTGGCCTGTGCTACAAAACTTTAAACCTAAAATAAATGAGTCTTCAATCTGTATTTTCCAAATCAGGGCGAAGAAGCGCATGTGTCTCCCTCTATCTCTCCCTCATTTTCGATGAGTTGACATGCAGTAGTTTTATAACGCATAGGAGGAAGGTGCATGCAAGTAAAGTGCATGCTTATATATTTCTGAGCTCGGACCGCTGTTTTAAGCAGATTCAATTTGTTTAAGCTGTAAAGCACTAAATTCGACAAGTAAATGATGTCACACTGCGTCTTTGTTCACGTTATCAAAGAAGCGCTTGTCTTGTCAGAGTTACACATCAAAACCTTAAGAAAGAGCTGCAACAGTGTGACTCTATTAGAAAGTAAAGAGACCAGCAACTTATAACACATAGGAAGTGTAAGTCTGAGTGAAAAAAAAGTTTCGAATGTCTGTATTATCAACAATATAATACATTTGGAGGACATCAGGACTCGGGACACTCTGAACGGCAATCGTATCAATTTGCAAGGCAAGTGATAAATCACAGCTCTAGTCTCTAGTAAATCAGTTTTGTTGCTTTGATATATTATTTTCAAAAGTCCTTCAATATGTTCTGGCCTAACTTTCTGTTTCAACAGGAAATATATCAAAATCAGATAGAAAACGGTGCTTATCAAGCAATTTCATTGGGTGTGTAATATTACAGGAGCTGTTTAATGATTAAACACGGTGTTGTCACAGTTGACAAACTCTTTTAATACTTTTTATTGGTAAAACATTTGCAAAAATTGAGATATGAGGTATCAGTCCGACAGCAAATGATAGTGGAGTTAAACATGCACACTATGGGTAGGGTAGGGCAGGGCGATAGAGCAGATGGCCTCTCTGGATCCTTACACTTTCTGGTACATCACATTGCATCAGCTCAGTCGCTCTCTGACACACAGCATCTATCCCTACGAAACAGCAGATGACCTGTCCTACCCCTAACACACACTCACAAACAAACAGAGCATGCAAGTACACAGAAATGCCCTCTGGTCTCCAGCATTTCACCACTTTATCCTCAAATTAAGCATTTACTGACAGTGCTTAAGAGACTCTCTCTTCAAAGAGAGAGAGAGAGAGAGAGAGAGAGAGAGCATCAACACTGGTTCAACAAATGCTGCGAGTTAGGGGCATAGCTAACTTTTTGTATCAGATCTTTATACCAATAAATGATCTAATAAACTAATAAACAGAATTAGTTACAAATCCTTGTGTCATGCTTGAAACTTATACACTTCATGAGTGGACAAATATCAGAATTTGCATTTCAATCGCTGACTGAACAGAATTCAGAAACACACTCCAGTAACTACTAAATCTTTTTCTGCATTTTTAGACCGAGTGCAGGCCCACAGCGCACTGCAAATAATTAAATGTGATGCTTCAAGGCCCACGGCCTCACACAAACACACGCGCGGTCCTGTCAAGTGCAACCTCTCCAGACACAATCAACAGCTACTCATGGCCCGGGTCAATACTATCGAGCCGTTTAGTTAAAACACACTCCCTCCTGCAACACACACAGGCACAAACACATAAATCAAACACGCACGGACACACTCTTCACAACTATTGTTCATTCTTCTGTCATTAACTTCACTTTCTCCCTCTATCAGTCCTTCGTTCTCAAATACACACACGTGTGGAAAAGTGCCGAGTGGCGCAGCACACGGCAAGCAGATGAATCCACAGCGTGCATGGGCAGTTTAGTGAAGCATTAGAGCTGATCAATAGCTCAGAGTTCCTGAGAGAGCATCGAGTCTGCCCTGCATAGCCATCTGATTAGCATTCAGCAGACACCCGCGCTCACGCTGAGTGACAGCGCCGCAACCTCCGGTATTCACTAGCTCTCCTTCCCTACATCCCTCGCTTCTTTATTCTTTCTCTTATCTGTTTTTTTCCCGTCATCCTTCCACCTTATTGCAAATCTGTTCCTCTGAGAATGTCTAATGACCTCTAAATATAATAAAATTCTTTCACATTAATGGTCCTTTTTGGTTCTGTTGTTGACACGGAGGGAGATTATGGAGAGAATTTGTTTTAATTCTTTCAACATTTACTTACCTTGTGGTTTCAAACCAAGCACAACTTTTTTCTTCTGTAGGACACAATAGAAGATATTTTGAAAAATGTGGTTGACTGGCACCCATCGACTTGCATTGGTTTTGTGTCCATACAATAGAAGTGAAAGGGTGCCAGCGCTGCTCAGTAACTAACTTTCTTTATTCCACAGAACGCAAAACAAGATATTTTAAAGACAGTCATACAGGTTTGAAATGATAAGAGAGTAACTGATGACAGCATTTTTTTGCTTTTTTTATACACATTTTACTCATAATTTGATATATTTCAGAGAAACATTATACAGTGTATCTATACTTAAAAATAGAAAGAATGTAGTTTTAATCATGTAATGTAATGTACTGGAGTTAATTTATAAAAAATGTATTGGATCATAAAAAGCAGGGGTAGAAAGGAGGGAAGGTGTTGAAAAACACGATTTTCCTAGTCAGAAAAAAGGCGTTTGATTGCCACTTTTTTTTAATTCCTCCGTCATCAAGTTTGGTGAGAAATCTTACTCATTGTTGGCCTTTGAATCACCGTGTCTTTTGAGAGATGACACGCCTTTTTTTCTGATGTAGTAACACCATTTCACACAGACAGCTCATTATGACTAAAACATCTGAACTGTTTTACATGCACACAAACACACCACACACACAAGAAGCAAACATTTATCACATACTTTGAAAAGAGAAGACATAGCAAAACACTAACAGACAAAAGGAATTTTAAAAGAATAACCCTCCTCACATGCAGAGCTATTATCCTGGGGTAAAATAAACAGCATCACAGGGCGGCATACTGCTACATGTTAATATTGAACAGCTTGGTGTAAATGTGTTTCATTTTTACAAAGAAAACACAAGTGCTGAAGGTAAAATTTCATTTCAGTAGATTCTAAAAACGTATCAACAAAAGTCTTATCAACATTAGTTGGTTGGAACAACTTATTTCAGATTTCGAAGCAGCTTGCCATGCCATTGACATTTTATTGAGTTTGACATTGTGATGTCGGCATATTTCTGTAAGAGCTGATCAATAAACTGCCGCTATGTGTGAATATCTGAGCTGTTTAACACATATCAGGTGAAACAGGAGGTGAAGAATGGGCTGCAGGTGTTTGGACATATGTAGCTACTGAAGATAAGAAGGTTTGATGCTCCTGAGTCACATGAGGATGACTGTGTCACTGACACAAGAACAAGAGAATCATTTTAAACGCACAAGCATACAAATAACCCATCACCCTGTCATCAGTCAAAACGTTTATCATTACGGAGCATCGAGTTCACAACCTAAACCAGCATTTAAACTTACAAGGAAAATAAATATCGCTCAAATCTCTCCCACATGTCACACACCTCTTAGTCATAGATGATGCATTAGCAACAACAACAACACAAAGAGACAATGCAGGATCTGTTGTAGCAGCCTGTCACTGTACGTGTGAATACTGTACGACACCCACACAGCATCGCACAATTCTACAAGATGGACTGTGAAAAATCACACTGACAAACACACACACACACATACATAATGTCCTGTAGTGCCAGTTGACGCATTGATCAGATGACATACAGCTGCGGTGGGAGGAGAGATCCAACCACCCAAACACAGCGTGTCCGTCAGACGCCAAAGTGATGTCAGCCAAAGTGAAAGTGCATGACATACTCACTGGTGACGTACCTCTGACCCATTCGAGTCAAGGTAAATGACTGAATGTTGTTGCAGACGAGGTTCTAAATCAGGAAATTTTCGCCTCTGACACGTCTATAAATGCAATCTCACTAAACGCTCTGAACTTTAAAACTTGTTGGTTTTGAACAAGCCCAAACCCTCTATTTCATCATCTGCTAAAATAAATCAAAGGGCACCTACATAAATCACTTAGATAGGTGGGTCGCTTTGACTACACAAAGATGAATTTATGTAACATTTTAAATATTTCTAAAAAAATGATTCATACTGCAAGCAGGTGGCAAGAAACAAAATATATGCGTGTCTCACCCTCACAGCTGCTGTGTCCTTCTTCATATCCAGCGCTGCAGCTGCATTTGCCGATGGGCACCAACCACTCCCCTTCTGCGCTGCAATGCATTCTGGGAGGACTGTCCGTATCCACCTCAGAGTTATTCACGCATGTCCCTCTCACCTCCACCAATGTGGAGAATGCAGCTTCGGCTACCGTATCCGGAAACACAGCCAAATTCTGCACGGTCGACAAACACCTCTTGTAGTAAACTCTCACTGAAACCAGTGCGACGCAAGCGCCGACATCCTGGAAGGCCAGATGGAATCCTTTGCGATTGACGTGCCCGATCTCGCGTACTTCGGTATTGAGCTTCATTTTACGTTCGCCTAAATCGCCCTGCGTGAAACTTTCGTCTGCCGCGATGGTGTCGATTTTGCTGTAGCGGTCCTCGCGGGCCACACGCCCCAGGTCCCAGTCTGACTCTGCATATAGGAGGTTGAAGGTCTCTTTGCAGCTTCCGGACACACCGGGGATGCTGTTGCAGTCACGCAGAGTGAACTGCAGCTCGATGAAGATGCGCTGGCCGCCCTGCCGCCAGATCCAGCCTGTCTGCAGCCAGTTGTTCTGACTGGGCTCCATCACGTTGCACACCTGATATGTACGAATGGGCTTGTATTTTTCATCCACGCCGCTGATTTCCTCCCACTGAAACGGGACACAACATTCTGAGTTTAAAACATAAAGATTTAAATAGAAGTACAAATTTCATATTCAATATAAAATGTAAACCTTATTGCAATTTTATTTAACCAAAAATAAACAACAGTATATTAAACATCATCTTCTGATTGGCTGTGATTGTGACACGTTCTACAACCTCGCTGCCAAATCACCTTCAGTATATCAAATACCGAATTTATAAAGACTGGAGCATCTTCAATCAGCACCACAAACGAGCTCATTGTCTCGGAGAGAGATTATAATGAGCCTCAAAAGACGACTCTCTCTACGTTGTTTTCCCAATTAATTGCAGTGTAATGAAGATCCTTTGTTTCGGAGGGAATTGAGCAGTCTGAATCCGTGCCCGGTTTGGCAGAGCCCCGTAGATACAACTATGAGTGGCAGTGAATTTAAACGCATCCTGGTGAAAACCACAGAGAGATCAAACCCATGTACTGTGTATGACCGTACAGCTGCGGTGGGTAACTTCTGGGAGCGAGAGACCCGGGATTTAATCGCTGTCAGGTCCAGAATTAACAAGCTAAACAAATAACAGCTTGCGTCGGGTCCCCAGCTTCTAGCCACTTTTCACAGAAACATTACTGGAGATGAATTTGTCCATTCTGATCGCGTAGTAATGCGTAGTTCTCATCACAGCTATGATTCAAACTATGTGTATAAGTTTTTGTGCGTTTTGAAGGCACGATGGAAAGATAACACAAAGCCAAACGCAACAAAGGAGGTTTGTATGGTGAGGCCGAGGCAGAGATACGTATTGGGGAATATGATTAGAGAAAAGAGAATAAAGTTTATTTAGGAGAGAAAGTAAATGAAATGGATCTAGAGGTGTAGCAACATATGGAGATTTGCCTTAAAATCCAAAGTTTAAGTTTAACTTACCCCATTAGAAGGATACGAGGTCCAACCCAGCTCTGCCTGGGACTCCTTAGAATTCAGCAGCACAACTGCAGAAAAAAACAGAGCAAAACAAACTATAACAACAAAACAGATAAAGCATCACGATCATTAAATCACAATTATACGCTGTGGCTTTTCTTTATCTCACTGTCAGAACGCATACAGCCGACGGCGTCTAATTATAATGAACGCGGCCCCTGTGGACGGGCCGCTGAACTGCCTGCATCACAGGCACATTAAAGCTGGAATGGAGAATGATGGACCTGCATAGCTGCACTTAGTGAAATGAAGTGCACCGGTCATCAGCTGATAATGTCAGACAGCTGGGCAGAGTACAAGCATCCTGGCAGATTTCTGGCTTGTGAATACTGCAGCACAATGTGGTGGATTTGATATTTTACAGTCATTTAAGATGTTAAAATAAACGTTTTACAGCCACACCATAACGCAGTAAAGCCCAAGAGGCCGTTGAAGCAAATTCAAATGGACGTTTTTCATTTCGGCTGCATTTCAAGTATAACAAGCGCTAATGTACAATCCTGATGTAAACTGAATTAAAACAAGCAGTTTTAATTTGTTTCGAACTCTGGAATATTGCAACATGACAAAGACAGGAACGAATAAACTGAAGCCAGTTGAAACTAGCTACAAAGGATGTCCTTGAAAACAAATGTGATCCTTTAGCTCAACTGGCAGAAAGCGGTGCTAGTAATGGCAAGGCAATGGGTTTGACTCGAAGGAACCACTCTTATAAACACACTAATAAAATGTAAAATGTATACATACTGCAAGTGGCTTTAGATGAGAGCATCCGACAAATGCACAAATGTAGCAGCAGACAGCAGAGGACTGATAAGAACCTGACACAGGGCTCATCCTGAAACCTATAAATGAAAATCGCAGACAAGGCCTCAGCACTCACCATCAGGACCTTGGACAGTTCCGTAAATGTGAAGCCATTTCAGCACCCTGGACAGCTCCCAGGTTTAGTCCAGTCCTTAAACATTCGGAGTAAATCTTCATAAAAGCAAAAGACTGGATTTTTTTTTAAATCACTATTTGATTCGATAAGCAAAGACAACTACACGCAAGTCATTTGTAGGTTCAAGAAGTGTGTAAATATTGGGCTATGTGTGTTTGAACATGTCAACTTCTGGCTCAACCAATGGCTTGAGTTCAGGGAAAACCGTATGTTGGAAACTATAAATATTTTGGCAATCCCATACACACATCACCTTTAAATTCATATTACAATATACACCAACGTCTACCTACATCTGCTGCCATACATCTCCCATTCTGCCAGTCGCTGTAGGGTATCGGAAACCGAATTATTCCCTGCCATCAAAAGTGCTTGTTACTCTTTTGCAATGCTCTCTGCCGTCAAACGCGCAGCCATGCGGGACCAACAAAATGCCACTGCAGGATGTCGCTGACACAGTCGCTGTACTAACACATGCACAGCTGACATGAGCTAGTCTGAATGCCATTTCATTAAAGCCAGATGAGCGACAGACTACTCATTCAGGAGTCGAGAGCTTCTGCAAGACAAGAGCACTTGTGCTTTAAGTTGCAATTCAGAGTCTGAGTTTTAGCCTTGTACACATTGCGTTAACTGCAGAACATTATAAAAAAGCTTTTGAAAACATACTGAGGGGCTGAGTACTAAGTTTTCAAGGTTTACTGTGGCAGAAAACGCACAAAAATATTTCGAAGCATTCTGGCTTTGCTTTGAATGGTCTGAATTTTTTTCCATCGTAACAGCTGTTACTGTCTCTCAGCTTTTAGGGGACCTGAAGCCATTCGATTTCTGCTGACATGGCCCCCCTGCTGTTCTGAACTTCAGGAGAAAGCCAAGAGAAAGACAGAGACAGAGATCGAGCGAGCATAAAGTCTGGACCATTTTATTGGGGATAAGAACTCCCTAAAGAAAAGGCTGACTGACATATGAAGTGACCAATTGCAGCTTGTTTTGTTTTTATTTAGCAACGGGTTCATCTGAAAAACAATTCACCCAAAAATGAAAATTCTGTCATAATTTACTCAACCTCTTGTCATTTCAAACCTATATTCTTCCACAGAACACAAAAGAAGATGTTTTGAAGTTGGTAACCAAACAGTGTCGGCAGCCATTCCCTTTTTTGTATGGACACAACACGTATGCAAGTGAATAATTTCTCTCCATCAAACCTTCACAAACTGTTATTATTATTAAATGAGAACCATAACATTCAACAGTAAGGATAAGCCACATGTTGTCAAACTTTCACATGTGCAGATAAGCTGAACATAAACGCACAGAGAATCCAATCAGAAACCAGCGACCGACAGGAAACCACTGGCCAAACCTTTATAAGCGCACACACAAAAACTGACCCAGCGTGATCGGTCACGGTGTTAAAGCCAACTGAACAGCAAAGCACATGAACTGGAAAGCACCATTATGACCTCATTAAACTCTGAGTCCTGTTATTAGACTCTAAAGAGCACTTTCCCTTCTCTGGAGTTCTATTGGCCAGCCAACCAGTTATAATAATAGCCACATGCCGGGTTTTTCGCCCAGGAGGAGGCCTGTTCGCGAGGAGCTCTCAGTCAATCTCGCTCGTCTTGCTGATCAGCTTGCCATCATTTTCAAATGGGTCACGATGGCGACCGGCCCGCTTTCGAAAACAAGACCCCCTGCGAGCCAAAGCAACACGATCAAAACCCCAAAAGCAGCTTAGCTTTCTGGGTTTTATATTAACTTGACATCCCATGGGTTGGAGAAAAACACACTAAAAGTTGTTTTTAAGGAAAAGAAAAAAAACGAGTGCGTATTACAAAAATTTGTAAGTCAGTTTGTCTTGTTCAAAATGCCTTTTTTCTTGGAGTCTAGATTTTGGTCAAATAGAAATAATGGAGTATGCAAATTATTGTGAAGCCATTTCAAATCATTCTGTCAACTTGAGTTCAGCCTCAAATGCATCAGAACACAATTCATAACTAACAATGAGGTTTGCATGTATGTAACGCTAAATATGTTTCTGACGTTATAGGTTTCTGAAGGGGGGGTGAAGTGAGAAATATCTTGAGTCATGATGAGAAAAGTGCTAAGTGGGAGGCAAGCAGGATGTGATGGTGTAGGGTCCGGGCCGGTTGTAGCAGGTCCGTGTGCTGACGGAGCTGAGACTGACAGCTTCACATTGATTCAGTCTCCCTAAAACCAGAGTGCCTGTTAATCGCTAATGCTTAGCTGGGTCTTAACTTCGTCATCAACACACCTGAACCTTATAGCTGTCACAGTAAATTGGAAGAACTAGCAGGTCATTACGTGGTCGTGATGAACTTCAGACTCATACATACTGTACAGCTTTAAAAGCAGCTTTGCCTAAAGTCCTGTAAGATGATTTAGAAACGTTGAGTTTGTCTTAAATCTATGCTTCCTCATTATAAGCTGCATGTCACTAATGCCCCAATTCAGAAGTCACCAACAAGGTGCCGGATGAGCGCTGGAATTTCATGTGACCAAGCCAACGAGTTGAAAGTGCCGATAACAAGAGCACGCACTTACATAACCATGAGGCAGAGGCAAGTCCAAGTGATTACAAAGCAAAGCATTGCAGCAACAAGATAACAGTCAGCTCGGAATAATGTCATTAATGTACACAGAAGAAACAGGAAGAATTATACCCAGAAAGAATTACGTACTTTATCAAACTTCAACTAGTATACAGTACACACACACACACACGATTTTCGATGACATGTCCCATTTAAACGTTGTGCTGATTGCTGTGGTTTTTAAATGTCATGGTGGGGATAGTTTGTTAACAGCATCTTTTTTTGACTGAGAGGACAGTCTTAATGGGGCTTTTAAAGACCCCGTCTTTTTTGGAACTTCAATTTCCTAATCAAGTAAAAGCATCTATTATTCAGACGTAAATTACATGGTTGTGTGCGAGACAGGACACGCACTGACTACACCGCATGAGTAGTTTAGATTTTCTTCAGAATTGCCCTGTATTACCCTTTATGTTCATGTCACTGTAGGTTGGAATTTTTCCGTTATGAAGTCAAGTGAGTTTAATTCCTTCGGGCTTGATGTCAGATTGGTGCACTGCGCTGGATGGATTGCTGTAGGACAATGTGAACTTGCCGGAACTTGGTGGAAAGAAACAGCATTTGGTTAAAAGCTAGAGACAACATTGATCAATACAGGATTTGCCGAACTCCAGCGACCAACATTTTTTAGCCCCTTTTTAGTCAAATAGGGAAAATCTAAATGTAATATTCAGCAACTTTCAAGTGTTAGTTCACCCAAAAATGAAAATTTTGTCATCCTTAACTCTTTAGTCGTTTCAAACCTGTATGCTTTTCATGCTTCCACAGAACACAAAAGAAGATATTTTGAAGAATGTAATTAACCGAACAGTGACGGGTCCCATTCACTTGCATAGGTTTTGTGTCGATGCAATAAAAGTGAATGAGTGCTGGTGCTGTTCAGTTACCAAATTTCTTCAAGATATCTTCTTTTGTGTTCTGTGGAAGAAAAAAAGTCCTAAATATTTTAAATGGCAAGAGGGTGAATAAATGATGACAGAAATTTTATTTTTGGTGAACTATCCTTTTAACCCACACCAAAGACAAAGACATAATGTAGCAAAAAACAATATTATTAAATGAAAAAGGTTTATGTTGGTGCATCACAGGAAACATTGCACCTGAAAATAGCAAAGGTGAGAAAATAAAGTCAGTATTAAAGTACAACTGTTCCACATATCTAATTCGTTCTCATTCTCTGTCCGTGTTAATAAGCAATAGAGTCAAAAAGTGGAAGTGTCATTACATAAGTAAGGGATGAGTGACAGAGAGAGTGTGTGTGTGAGAGAGACGGAGAGAGAGAGAGAGAGAGAGAGAGAGAGAGGCCATCTTGTGATGACTTTTCCTCTCTCTCAATTTAGGAATCCACTTTAGATCAAATTAGACTCTGATTCTTACCGCATTACCACATCGCCTCCTTTCACTGCCCCTGACAGTAGGAGGACCGCATCTCTCTCCAGCACTCCCACCTGTCTCTTTCACTCATTCTCAAAGACGACGACTTCCCCTGCCCTTGTATCTTCTCCTCTTCCTCCCCAACTACCTAAATGTCCAATTACAGACACGTCATTAAAGAACGAGGCTTGCATTCTTCTCTCGGGTCATCCACACTTTCACGCACAATTCACGAATTGCCACCCACACGGATGTGTTCAACAGGGTGGGGTGGACTTCTGTTCACTTTGCTTGATGTCATATTACGACTGTCCCTCTTGATCCTCAGTCAACAATAGTTCAGTAAAGGACAGCCTGCTGTTTCTTTAGGTTTATCCCCTCTTAGACATACTTATAATGCTTTGTATGAGTGTGTCTAGAGTAAATGAAAAAACACCCACCACCATGATCAATCCGCTTTATGCCTGTAAAAGTATCAGCGCTGTACTGACAGATTGGTTGAGGGAATATTTCAAGTTCAATACAACTTAATAAACGGAGAATGATTTTGACTATGCTTCAGTTACAGTATTGCATTTATGACAGAAAGCCTGAAGTACGGAAAACACTGCACATATGTTACACATGTTGTCTCATATAGAAATAATTCACAATAGGATCAAAATTTGCTTTTACAAGTAATTTCACAGTGCTTTATTTAATACACAGTTTTTTTATATTAAACAGAGGATTATAAAGTAGGAGTGCAAAACCAATCTCCACTGAGTCTGTTGTCCAGCCTACCACTCAGATCATTAACACAGCCCCTCAGCCTCACCCATCATGCCGTATCATAAGCCCAAATAATCACTAGCCCCCCCGCTCCATTAACACTACACACATTGATCCCCATCCAACTGATAAATGAAAGCAAGTCAAAGGTGTGTGCGAGACAGAGATAGAGAAAGACGGAGAAAGAGAAGGAGGTGCCTGGGGTCGAGAGGGAGCGGGGCTCAAGCAGCCATCCGTCAATACAGCACATCACGCAACCGCGAGATCCATATTCTCGACAGCCGATCAATCATCTGGGAGCGCATGCGGGCGCCTTGTAAAAAGAATATGGCCGGGCGAGTCAATGAGTTAGAATAACAGGTCTGTGCCTGTTAAACATCGAAAAGATGGAGGGAGGAATAGATGGAAGGAGTGAATGGCCGGGTTGTCCTCGCCTACGTGAGCCCGGTGGATAGATGACAGGAGAGATATTTCAGCTGTAACCGATGGCGACTCATCCGCCGCGGAGTCCCATCGAGGCCTGACCTCGGAACAGCAGCGCTGACGTCGGCTCTGATTTAGGTAACTACGCAGAAGATGAGATACTGATCTGAAGTCTGCGGATATGCTGTAATAATAAAAAACTCAGAAAGCAAAAAAGGATTTAGAAAAAAGGATGACACAATAAATGTTGTGCTTTGTTTTGGCATGGATAAATAGGAGCTCACATTCAAGGCACTTTATCATCATCAAAAAATACAAAAACGTACAAAGTGTCTGAAATAAATGCTAAACTTCTTACTGTTCTGCCTTGAATGTTGTGTTTAGAAGTAAATCCCCCCACAACCATCTAAAGATGAGGCTTTTGGTTATCATTTTTTCATCTGTCAGATCTCATCGCTCTCCTGTCTCACATTGTCTCGATTCATTTATTCCATGATTGTTTATTTACTTATCTATGAGCCGGATCATTTCAGCGTATTAATCCACAAATGCCTTGTTTAATAAAAAATTGAAAAATTCCCACTAATTATGCAAATCAGGTGCAGAATGGCTTCCTTCAGCTTGTTTGAGTTTAATTAGATGGCTCTTATTATTGGTTCTTTTTAGACACGGTCCATTCGTATATAGCTAGGATGTTAAAAAGTCAAGTGTTATTGTGGATTGGTGGTCCTTATACGTTTTGTATTTCTTTATAAGTGGAAGAACATAGTTTCGCTCTGAGATGCAGTAACTGAATCGCCGTGGAATAAGTGAATTACACCTTTTCATACTTCAGCACGAATAAAACCAATCCTTCTACTTTTGTGATCTGAGTGCTAAAGCCCAAGATGTTTTACGACAATGTTCTATATGCTTGCTAAATTTTGTAGGTATTAAAGGCAGGGTGTCCGATTTCTCACAGCCCTTGTCAATGTTCAAAGCACCTGAACAAACACACCACTACCCCCATCTTTCGCTTTCGTCAGTGCTTGGCTTGGCTAATGTCCGCCCTGTGCACCTTACTGCTGATTGGCTACAAGGTTGTTTTGGTACTCGGCCCGACTCAGTTGTCTAAAACGTAATTCTGTAATCGGTTACCCCACCTTTAAGAAAGTAGGAAGACTACATTTGTGCTGCAAAGTCCAACATTTGTAACAAAAAATGCTTACACTGTTGACAACATGACCATCACGTGGCTTAAAGGTAATTTATCATCTTATCAACGAAAGGTCAAGTCAAACGCATTGCATTGTGGGATACCGTATTCCACACAATGTGTGCTGTATATGCAAACGTGGCAAATGTAGCAGGCCACCTGGGTATTGCATACAGGAAATGTGCGTATTTGTGCAAACTATACATTTAGTAAGTGGTACAGTAGCGTGTTATTATAAACACTTATTGTCTAGGGAGTTCTCTGTAAAGCAGGTTACAGCTGCAGTGTATAGGAACACAAAGAAACTCAGCACGATTTCCACCATGCTAATTAAATCAAAAAGACACATTTAACCAAAGCTCAGCCTCAAAAAGGCAGTTTTATTTTTCGAGCTTCTACAGGGTCAAAGTTCACCCGCTATGCCAAAGGCGATGGTCAATACAACACATCCGGCAAAGGCAAAGGTCATGTCCTGAACACCTTGCATTAGTTGCAGTCTCATCGATGCCAGTGCTTCATTTTCCTATTGGTGGAACCATTCATAACCATTTGAGCCAAGTATGGATCTGAAATTGTGCAACGTGGACAAAACACAGTCCATTGTGGTTCACCACCAGATCCAATGAAGCCACTTTTGCTTCGTATGCTGCGAACACAAATAAGATTTGTTTTTTAAATCTGATCTTAAGGAGTGATTGTCAGTTTGCAAGTGATGAAATCTGAAGCGTTTGTTCAGACGGTCAATATCAACATCGGTTGCTATAGTAATAATGTACGGGATTTCGCATAAAATTACTGAGAGTAGCTGTCATTGCTGAGAGACAGAAAACTGGAAATATTTCCTCTGTTTATGTCTATCACTAAATTCTGCTGAAGTGCTCGCAAGGCACGTACAATACTCGATGAGATGAGAACATGACCGACTCTTGTATTAATCGTTCACTCATTTACCCTTTAATACTGAACACAAGGTTCATAGTGAACTTAGTGACATTAATTAAATAAGACAACAACACTCTGCAGATTTGGTGCTGGACAAACGTTGCTGACTCAATGCTGACTGATGAAAACACTTAATCTGACTGTTCAGCTTGAGATTTTCAAAAAAACAAAAACCCATATGGATGTGTTTAAACATCAGACCACCACTGAAGACCACAACAATGCTCCCACCAAACGACTAACCTTAAACCATGACAAACTGATCTCCTTGGGTGTGAAAATGATCTGCCAAATGTGTTTACGTTAAAGAAAACGATATTCAAAGGTGACGTGAGAAATATGATCCAAGGCACAATTCCACGCTCAGCCTCTGTTCAAAGACTCTGATTTTGATGAGTAATTTAGCCACAGAGCGGGTCATACGGCACTTATCAAGCACAGAGTCACGGAAAGACTGCATCCATTTACATTTCAGATTGGAGGGAAGGGGGAGGCAAAACCATTTAGGAGGTTGAAATGAAATATGTGACAGGCATCACGGAAAGTAAAAAGGAGAGGGTCCTAACCCTGGTTCCTGTGGCACCTTCTATCAACCAGCCCACATCCCCAATGAAGAAGCCCATAAACTAATGGACAGATCTCAGGGAGTTTAATCAAAGCACAGAGAGAGGAGGTCTCTCTCCATTCCGCCACTGCCAATCATCCAGCAGCCCCACAGCCTAGTAGTCTGCTTACAACTGGCAGTCTATGAAAGCGGAGAGAGAGAATGAAAGGCAGGGAGACCGAATGGGATGGAGTAGAGGTGATGTTTCAAAGTAAAGGGGAAAAGGGGGCTCTGTTCCAAAATCTAGTGAGGTGCCTGCTGTACACAGGCTTTTTAAGTCTGCAACATATGAAACAGAACCTAATATGAGATTTGGAACACTCTACTGTACAAAGGCAGCAACTTTTAATAAAACGTAGAATTAGCTTGTTGCAAACCAAACAATGTAATACTGTAACCACAACTACATCAATTACAATGAAAAATGAAATCCAGGGTTCATTGTGTCTCTATTAAATAAATAAAAAATAGAAGGGGAGAAAACACTAGACAATTTTCAGAAGCAACCATGAACGCAACGACACACAAAAACTCACTCTCACACAGTAGTGATTAACAGTGCAGCATTTGCATTTTATTTTGCATTCAGTTGCTCTCTAGCAGCCCGGCACCACAGCTCACACAAGTTTGGAAATTCAAAAAGTGTCATCGCACTAAGCGAAGCCATTACATGTGCACATCTAGAACTACTACAAGAGGAAGTCAACTTGGCCAAGTCTCCAATCACTCAGCCTGTGCAAAAAGCATGAGCTGGCATTCTCAATACTACAGTTTCCCACACAAAAAGGACTAACCAGCCCTGAAGAAAA
Organism: Triplophysa dalaica; assembly: GCF_015846415.1. Lineage (NCBI taxonomy): Eukaryota > Metazoa > Chordata > Actinopteri > Cypriniformes > Nemacheilidae > Triplophysa > Triplophysa dalaica. The sequence continues at coordinate 8,758,230 of NC_079566.1, read as the reverse complement.
CTACCCAAGATTGTAAAACAAAAATCACAGAGCAGAAATGGGATTCAGGGACACGCCAAGGAAATGGACAAGAGTGCTGGGAATGCTGATTGGAGGAAGGTAGGTTAGTTTTACAGTCTTGGGCTGGTTCGTTGCCTTTAAATTGTTGCCTTTTGCAGCCTGTGAGCTATTAAACATGATTTCCAACTTAACTCCCACAACCTACAGAACAGACCTGAATTTTTCAGCACTTCAGCACTATTCCAAACAGCTTCAGTTGACAGTAAAGTCTGCGTTCATGATACCAGCACACAAAGGTAAAAGTATTTCTGCAATGCGTACTGTACTTCATTATGTGAAGTGCTTCATAACATTAGATATTTTTTAATATTGTTTGCATGTGTAAAATTCACCTCCACCTTGACCAGATGTTGTGGGTGGTTACTAGGGTATTGTGATATTGTTGCTAGTCATGGCTAGGTAACCAAATGTCCCAAATCAAAAAAGGAAGCCCATCCCTGAGCCTTCTGGTCACTAGATATATGTGGTACTTGGTAAAGTAGTATTATGGTTTGGGGACGTCTATGAATTCCTAACCTCAAGTAGTAACAATATATTACAATAACAATAATTTATGCCTTAATAAGCACCACTTCTTATTCTGTACACGCTGTCACTGTCCCATGGCAAGGATTTACTGAACAGATTTAAGAGTAATGCGACAGCATACTCACATCGCATAGCAAATATCTCCATCTACTATGCCTTCATTCAGTGTATTATTTGTAAAGATGCGATGGCATTTCAAGGCTTGGTTTAGTTGAATTGTGGGATTTGGTAAATTCAGCTGTGATGTTGCACATTGATTCAGCCCTGTAAGAATATGTGATCTGACTAGAATCTTTTATGTTGTCCTCAATGATGAAATGACTTTCAATTAAAAGTTCACAAAGCCAGAGGCTGCCGTTTGGCAAGCTCTAAACACACCTATAGAAAAAACCTTAATAAAACTGTTAAAAATGACCAATGCAAGCCATGCACATCAATAAGTCCCAACGATTTTCTCCTAAATAAGTCGCTCTGTATTTAGTGTCTAAAAAAATTAAACACAATAAGTAAATGGTGACAGAATTATCATTTTTTGGGTTCCTGTTTAAATCTACAGTTTCACAGACCTTAATACTTAAAAACTTTGGTTAAGTTCATTCCTGAATGATACAGATCGTGGGGATGATAGAGTTCTGTGACAATGACAAATCAGAAATGGCTGTATCCGTGTGATTTATAGCAGTCAACAGTGTCATAGGTCATCAACACAAAGACGCAGGGGCACCACAGCATCAGTCACTCACACTTATGTATCCACACAACAGTCACGCCACACTGAAGAAACAGCGTCTTTAGTCAAAAACAGCCTGACAAATGCAAGCGTGCACATGTGAGGCAAACACGTTCCCTGCAAGTTGAATCCTATTTCTTCTCATTTACAATCCATCTGATAAATTGTCCCTGAACTGACCTTCAAGCAGCGGTAAAGTAATCTACAATTACCTCAATAGACAAGGGGAAATAAAGGGTGGCACTGTCAACAACAAACACACACAGCCATTAAACAGAAAATGTGGGGATGTGTGTGTGGCTTGTGAGTGGACGGAGAGGAAAAACAGGCACTTCCTGTGAACCTCCCCATCTGGCCAAGAGAAAGAAGACCACGCCACCTCGCCGAATGACCATCTGATCTCACATTATATCATCACAGGCAACACACACTTTAAACTCCATAGAGGAATACTCCATCTAAATAGGATTCACTTAACAACTATTTTTACAATGTGGCAATAACTTATTCAGTTAACTAAATAGAAAAATCAATAGATCAATAGATGGTCATTTTCAACCATTTTCATTACTCATCGATTTTGCCGTTGTAGCAAACATACGATACATCACAACTCAACTAAACACGAATAAAAACACTCCCTCAGCAGCACACAGCTTAGAGCCCCGAGAAATCAACTCCCCAAACAGAACGTGAACCCCTCTAAACACTTTGAAAAAGCAATCACGGTGCACGTCTGAGCATGCACAAGATCTTAACAAGAGTGAAGATGCCGGTAAATCAAGCTGTTATCTCTATAGCGTATCCATTCCAAGCGTGCAGGGATTTGTATGCCTCTGGGTGAATCACAAGTTGGGATATTACATAAATTCCACCAAAAAACTACACATTTGTGTTGTGTCATTTTCTTTCCAAAAGTGGACAATTACATTTGGCAGGAGAAAAACACGCACTTCCAAGATATACAGTTGACCCTGGTGCGGGTTAACCTCCCGTAGGATGTTTTGATTGCAATCAAACTCAATTCAGAAGCACACGCACACACTCAAACACCACACGCTCTGATCGCAGAATCGGTCGCGGTTCGAGCTCATTGGCCTGTTAGACTGCAGTCAAACCATTCAAAACAAAAGAAAAACAGTGACACGGGTGTGAACGTCCCACAATCCCACAATCATCAGTAAACAATTTCTTCATGTTTAAACACCTTTTGCTTTCAAAGCTTCACATGCAGAGGCTATTATGTGAAAGGAATTTGGAGGCCAACGTCCCTGAAAAGTGTAAACATTGTGGAACTATAAAAAAAAATATTCGATGTGCACCCTGACAGCAGCAACAGCACTGGCTCAATTGATGAATTGAGTTTGGGGGCGGAGCAACATACTTGTTCGATCACAGTGGGCGGGGCTGTCAGAACATATAGGCTGTTTCTCAATATGCTTTCCTTGCGCGCAGATAGAATCCGATTGTAGTCCCAGAAGTCACAACGGGGAGTCCATCCATGTTCGGTCTTGGGGGTCTCCACAAGAACACAAGTCTGTTCTTTGCGTTCTTTGAATTGAGAAACGGCCATACACTAACCATGGCTTCAACCTAAATTTTTATTTGAAGAACAAAAACAAACGGTATAGCAGCTACCAGCAACTAACCGAATCAGTCCATCTTGGAAGGCAGCACCAGCCTTCTCCTAACTCCTGTGAGCGAGAGCAATCTGGGGAGATGGGCTCACTAAACCAGAGGCTCCGGAGTCAAGGCTTCATGCCAGAGCGTACAATTTATGAATTTATTCATCAGCGGGGAACCACGCATTAAAAGGTCGGGCGATTTTCCAGGTCATTGGTCAAAGCCGAGCGGCGAGGAAGGCATAGTGAACATTGTTCCTATCTAGGCTGTGATAAAGGGGCAGGGGAAGTGGCAGAAAGGCTCATATCCGGCATGCGCGAGGTTGCCACGCTTAATGAGTTTGAAAGGTCAAATGCCTCTTCAAAAGATTAATGGGGTTTTGCACATCACCCGAGTGCTGCTTCATGGGCATCTGAGGGGCCGAAAGGGCCAACGTTGCTGTCGCCAAGGCGATGTCATGCTGGCATGCCAGACGGGGAGACAGACATATCTCACTGAGTGGGCAGCGTAGTCAAGATAGTAAATTACTGTAAGTGCCCTAAGTGTCTATCAAACACAACACTTAAAAAATTACCAGAATATTTAATGTGGGACTTTTTGTAATGCTCATTTAATTCTTTGTGCTTGTCGGCCACAATGATGTACTATCTATCTTCATCCGGAAGCATTTCCTAACAAATATTTATGTCATTATCTGGGATTCAGTCAAGTTATTTATTAGCATTTCAGTGCATTTAAAGGGATAGTTCGACCAAAAAGGATAATTCTGTCATCATTTACTCACCCCCTTGTCACTTCAAACTAGAGATGCACCGATTGCAATTTTCTTTGCAGATTCCAAATTTCGATTTTATTATAAGTGAAACTTGCCATTTCCAATATTTTTTTATTATCATTTCATAAATTATTGAACATTACAATTGTACTCTCACAAAATTCTAAGACAACAATAAAATACTTTATTATAACTTTATTCTTGTCTGTTTCTGTCTTCTTTGTCTGCTATCATTGCTTTATTATTTTTTTCTGAAATGTAAGATAACTTTTTATGTCTTTATGTCTGGACTCTTTGGTACTAAAAGAAGTGGGTTGATTTCAACTGCCTCTTCAATAAAAAGTAAAAAATCTTATGAGAGAATTCTACTCTAAATATGTATATTTATTTGCCTTTTTTGTGTTAGTAAAGAACTCAATCAGATATACTGTATATCACAAATATTGGTTGATTTATTCATTTGTTATAGTTTGGATTTTTTTCAAGTCGTGTGGAATGTCATTTTACCTCAGTGAAATGACTATAGTTTTAATGCAAGACAATTAATCGCGTTGAATGGAATTCACATTTGTTTTACACATAGTGAACGACTTCAACATGAGTTTAGCATGTGTCAGAGATTAGCATCACAGTTAGCATGTAGTACATACCCAAAGTAGACGGAGCAACGAAGGTGAACTACTGGACAGTCAAAAATTGTTTGTGCGCTACATGGTGTGCTCGCGTGCAGAGACTCGTGCAGTTCGGTGGAACAGCACAGTCACGAGCGTAAATGGAAGACATTTGGAAGACATCTGCTAATTTACGAATAATCCAGATCTCGACTGGCTTCTTAGGTGTTTGATCAGCGTTGGCGCTAAACTCTGCGGGAAAGTGACCTGCCAGAACTGGAGCTAAAGTGCTCTTGAATAAATCAATAACTACTTTCTCGGTTAACACTATGAAGAATCTGTCGACCATGCAAAAAAGCACACCCTTTGTTTTAAAATCTCTGTATGGAATTTAATAAGTGACTCTCAGTTAATTTTATTACACATCAAAAGAAAGTAACATTTATTTACTGAATTATACATTTAAAACAGTCGGGGTTTGTATACGGTATGGCACTCAGCAAGCCAAAATCGCAGTAAGCATGACCTGATGTCTTTATCAACGAGTATATTACAACTGAACTTCTTTAAAGGGAAAGTTCACCCAAAAATAAAAATTCTGCAAGAAGATATTTTGAAGAATGTTGTTAACTGGCCCCCATTCACTTTCATTGGTTTTGTGTCCATTCCGTCAAAGTGAATGGGGGACAGTGCTGTTCGGTTAACAACTTTCTTCAAAATATCTTCTTTTGTCTTCTGCAAAAAAAGAAAGTCATAAAGGTTTGAAATGACAATTTTCATTTTTGGGTGAACTATTACTTTAATATTTAACTTAACACAGCATTACAACAAACGGTCCATTTTTGAAAAGGAAATGTATGTCTCAACCTAACTGAGTGCTCTTACATCATTTAAAATCAGCGAAAAAGGGGTCAGGCACAGAGGTGGTGTGTTCTCTGCCATCTGTCTGGCACGTTGCTGCAATACAAAAAGATAAATACTCAAAACCAACCTTACAATGCAGTATGAAGGACAATCGGGCTGTCTCTTGGTTGGTTTTCTATGTTCATTCAACACTGACGGTTTCATTTTTCACCTTTCTGAAGCTACGCGGAATCCATGGAGCATCCATATTCTGCTAGTAATAAAATCATCCATCCACTTCACAAAAGCACCTCAGACAAAACCTCCATCTCCAGGGGCATTCCTGCAGATCCAGCAGAAACTCGTTCTCACAGGGAATCGAGATGAGTCCTGGTGACCCTTCTTCTTACGCTGAAGAAAATAACACACCATCCATCGATCCCATTCACGCGATGCTAGACTAGTCAATTTGTGAGGAAACAGATCAAACTTAATTACAAGATTGAGCAGCACTGTATGTCAGGGTATTATGGGTAATTATGATTATAAAAACTGTGTCATTTCCTCTCTAACATTCATTAATTTTTAATTCAGGATTTTTCTGAGTGGGTATGATGGTTGACTTGATTATGTGACTTGACTATTTTGTTTTAACTCAGATATTGTTAACATGGCAGTGGCACTACAACCGCCGAGTTGCAAAGCAAACTGAATATATATATATATATACACACTATAGTTATTTAGACAACCCAGTTGATCTTAAAAATAGTGCAGTTTTCAGTCCACACACCCTAAAGCAACACTAAATAAACTCCAGGAGAGGGCATGTCACTGTACCGCCTGCCAACTTCACAAATCACTCTAACCTTCACTGCACATTCAGGTTGCCACTTATAAAAACAGCGGAGGCACAGCCAGCACGGATCTCCGACGGTCCAACCCAAACCATTACCCGAGCTAAAAATGATGTCGTTAATCAGCACGGCACTATGAATTTTCATGCTAAGTGGTCTTCGTGCAAATCAATAAATGACAACTAAAATGCCATATTGATTGCTTAACGTATTCAGGGCTCTGCTTCAGCCGTGATTTTACACCTTCTGTCAACAACTGAAGAAGCAGAACAGCGTTCAGGACCAGTTTGGCAGAGTGTGATGATGGAACCCAGCGCAGAGGTGACAGGCATAAAAACTTTCCTTGGTAAGTGCCCTCATATGGTCTGAACTGCACCCTGTCAGCGTACATAATCACGGCACAGTCGGTGTGGTTGATGCAACTGGCACATGCCTGCGAGTACGGTGCCGCAACGACTGCGATGAGAACAGTGAATGAGATGCCAGGGTGTGTAAGGACTGAGGGTCTGAAAGATCCCACCACCTCCAACAAAATGTGAGAAAAAAGATCAGAAAAGCATGGGAGCACTTAAAGGAATAGTCCACTTAAATGAAAATTCAGCCATTATCTGTACTAGCCTGCTGTTATCTTTACATGGAGCACAAAGTAGTGATTTTTGATGAAATTTCAATCAATTCTCTTAGCCAAGCTGAACAAAAAAGCCCTCAAATATTTCAAATATATAAATATTAATATTCCATATACATTTCTGTTTATGTTTAAAGGCTTTATGATCACCACCAAAAAACTATCAAATATTCAGCCCATATGTTTATTGGTTTGTATGAATCAGATGAAGTCAAATTGATAAAAACCACAGAAGTTCACCACTGTAGTAAAACATATTAAAATATTCATCAAAATCCTAAAACGTGAATACTATAAAGACTGCAAAGCAGTAGAGAAAAACATCAAAACAGAAAACAGCAATGATCGTATAAGACTCGGATTCTGATCAGATTAATATGAGAACGAAAGCCTTTTTGCTTAGCGATGTAAAAAAGAACGGCGAAGTGCAAAGTGCGGATCTCGGAACCATCAACAGTCTTTGCTCAGATGACCTCAAACACCCAGCGGATGTATTTAGATAAAAAAATGTCAGAGATATTGATCATTTAGATTCAATAAATTCATGACAGAAAATCGTCATATAGATTCAGCTTAGAAGTCTATATGTTCATCAATCAAAACTATATAGATTTAGCCCACAAAGGTATGTTTATACTAGTTTTGTATGATGTATATATCATATAGATTTAGTCCATCTTTATGTTCATGACATAAAACTACTCTACAGCCAAAAGACTTTAAAGGCAGAAGTCGAAAAGAATATCTCATGATCTTTACTGTATTTGTACTTTCTCTTAGTAGAAAAAGACGCTTCAAATAATTTCCTCAAAAATTCCTCCTTCAGTCTTGCACAGCATAATAGAAGCACACCGGTTTGGAACGACAGGCAGGAGAAAATGAACAATGACAGATTTTTCATTTTTGGATGAACTATTATAATAATATGCACCAACAAAGAGCTCTGTCCCCATCCTGTCAGAAGCCCACCTGCCGCAAACATAATACAGAAAGAATACAGCGCGCTGAATACAAAGAGACCAGCCGCAGCAGGACAGGGATGCTGTTTGTGGACAAAGAGGTGTTCAGTACAGTGAGAACATATTCGGCTCCATCAGACGTCCCCCCCATATCACCACCACCACACAAGGCCTTTCCGAACACATCTCTTTCACAGCAATTAATGGCTGTCAAAACATTCATTAAGGGAACATTTCTAATCCACTTCACCAGCATTCCAGCAGAGGATGGGGCTGGCAGAGTTCAGCCATGTGCACGTAAGAGCGCCGTGTACGTGGGGGAACAGAGGAGAGAGAGCAGCCTGGCTCAGCTGGGCTTCTTCAGAGAAGCCAAGAGCCTGAAGGGACGGAGATATTATCTGTTCTTTCCCTCTCTATGCCAGGACGCTCAGTTGACCTCACCTGAGTCCGTAATGCGGCGGCCCGACATCAAAACCTCTGAAGCTTTCAAGACTGTCAAACAACCCCACCAGGAGCAACAGACTCTGAAATGGACTAATTGGAAATCCAACGTAACTTGATGGACTGAAATACCTACTTTTGGGATATCCTGATAAAACGCAACAAGACAAACAATATTTAATTGAAAAATTAAATAAGATATAGAAAAAAACAAGTAAGAAATCTGAGATAAACTAAGAAATAAAACACACTTGATAAGAAAATAAAGAAAATAGAGACATTATTTAGATGGAACAATACAGTACCACGGTAATAATTTAATTTAAACAAATTCTGCTTAGATTTTGTTAACTAAGCAAATCCTAAAACAGACCATTTTCAACTCTTGATTTATGTTGGTGTCACATTATCTCAGGAAACAAACTGACTACATTGTTGCAGCCTGTCAACAGCACGCAGCCGGATTCCTCGGGTAAAACATCACCTGTCTCTGAAGAGCTCAAACGAATGTGCTTTGGGTTTTAATAACAAGTTTTTACCATTTAAATCCATTCACGATCTAGTCCCCTGCCAATCAAACTTCTTACTACGGCACAGAAAGGTGAAAGCACACCTGCAGTGAGAGTTCCGTCAAATTTCCCTAAACAGTTCCAAAGACGCTACATACCTTCCTCTGCGCAAGCCTCCTCGTTTCTGTTGAGCAATAATATCCAAAGCACCGAAATGATCGCTTTAAACTGCTCCATCTTTGAATCGCCAGGTCCGCGGAGCTCTGGTCATGTCGCAGCCGAGCACGCTTGACTCACGGTGCGGGATGAACGGGATCAGTCCGAGCTAGTGGCGTGCAGAGGTACTATGCGCCTTATTTGGCAACACGGGGGAGGCGGGGAGAGACGCGCTGATTGACAGCCCGAACCTTCAATCGGCATGAGCGCGCGGAGAGCAGGAACGTCGACCACCAACCAAATCGCAGGTAAGAAAATTCCTCCAAACCGAATGAAAAATGTAGAAATGAAGAAATTTTGTTTTGTTTCAGCTCGCGTTATACTTTAAGCATTGAAATGTATTGTTTTATTTAATTAAATAAAATCTTATGCGCGAAGGGTTCAAGGACATCGGCGTCTGAATGCTTCACTGCTTGGTTATCAATCAAATGAGCACTGATGAATTATATAGGGATATATTAGCACATGTTTTATAGATCACATGGTATAAAAGCAGGTAATTATGGAGATGGAGGAATGAACTGACAGCAAGATAATTTAAATAATGGCAGTGCTTATTTGGTCAATGAACCCTCATTTATCTTACCTGACCTGTTTAATGGCTTATTCTAAGACATAAAAAGTAATTACATTTTAAATTTTTGGGGATGTTTTAAAAGTATTTTTAATTATTAGATCTTAGTAACACATTTAAGTGTATAAATAAGCCTACTTTTAATAAAGAAATAATTGGGATCCTTTATTTCTTATTAAACCATAGTTATGTTAATACTATTAATAACTATTCACATAATTAATAAATCATATAATATAGTTTAATAAAAGTGATACAGAACGTACAAATTTAAGCTTTACAATTTAAAACTTGTATTATTATTACAAAAGGGTACAAAGGTTAGATGACAAGCATAAAACTGAAGTTAAATAAGCTCGTCTCGAACAACAGGCACAGATCTACTTAATGCAGGGTGTTGTGGATCCTCGAGATTACACATTTGTGCATTATTGCACTAATCCCACGAAGGGCCAGTACTCTGCATCTCTGTAACAGTAGAGCCTGAACCTGTTGTTTATGACTACATTACAATTTCATGCTAGGCTACCCTGAACCTCTCTATATGGCTGTAGCCCATAAATAAAATAAAATAAAAAACTAGAGGACGCGGAGAAGAAAAACTAAAATTTGACCTTTCGTTCTGTGGCTATTTTCACATTCATTCGGGTAGAAAAATAACTATTGTGGTGGGGGAGGTGGCTAAAGACGCTATTAGTAGCAGCCGCAATTTTAATGTGACATGGGAGTTTGCGCAGTGTTATGTCTGTGTAATCACTCCACAATCTCAAGGGACGCGTCACACACACGCAACCTTGCAGAGAAAAGCAGGGTGTTAATCCCAGTTGCGCTGTAGTGGGTGTGTTTTATTCCCTAAAAAGGAGCTCTGAACCAGGGAGCTGAAAAGGTGCTAATGTGGGACTGCAAGACTACTAAAGACTTTTTTAATGGACATGGGACCGCTATGATTTTATGACCTGCTGTTTGTCCCCGCTGTATAGATGAAATATGTTTCAAATTGTTCCCTCTGTTTTGACTTTTTCAGAGAATTTAAATGAGAAGCCACCAAGAGGGCCTGGTCTGAGGCCTACAAGGGAATTGTGGGGTGATTGCTTTATTTAGGTTTCATAATACTCGACCCATCTGTTCTGTATAGCCCTTTGATGTTCTTCACATATAACCATATTAGCTCACGGTGGTGTGCAACACATGGGTAAACCAACAAAATCACAGGAGGATGACAGTCTTTGGTTAATGAGTGTTCTTGTTCTAGTTACCAACAGAGACAAAGAAACATTTGAAGGTCAATTTGTAGTATAGCACATTGGGACTCAACAGGAACCAAAAGATTCAGATTCTCTTTGTTTATATGTGGATGGGGAAACAAAGACCAAGTCGGAAACCTAGAGTTCTCTAAAATATATACAATGTTGGGACATTTAAATACGTGTTGCAACATAAAAGACTCCAGAATTTGTAGTACACAGTGGCATGACTCAAATTATTTACACTTTTAGTATAAATATAAATTTTTCCCTTATTTCCAGAATCTTAAGGAACAGTTGACCCAAAAGTCTAGATTATGTCATTATTTACTCACCCTCAGAGTTCCAAATCTGTATAAATTTCTTTGTTCTAATGAACACAGAGAAAGATATTTTGAGGAATGTTTGTAACCAAACAAATCTTGGCAACCATTGATTACCATAGTAGGAAAATTACCATAGTGGTCAAAAGTGCCATAGAACTGTTTGCTTTCTTAAATTCTTCAAAATCTCTTCTTTTGTGTTTAACAGAATAAGGAAATATATAAAGCTATTTTCCAATAGCTTTAGTCAATGGTAGCTAAGAACTTTTCCTTTAAGATGTTTTGTACGAATTACAGGGGCGGTTTCCCGCTCTACCTGATTTTGCTGAGTGGTTGATGTCCTCAGGACAACATATTTTGTTGACATAAAGACAACATTTTTTAAAAGAAAACCTAAGCCCACACCAAACCCCAACCCTAACCGTAATGTAACACTAAAATCGGAGGGAAATTATAAGTGAAAAACAATGGTCTAGAAGCACCTAATCCTGTTTGGAAGATTCAATTTAAAATAAACTGTAAATTTATTTCTGAAATCTGATTGGTTGATTTAAATGTTGTCCCAGGGTCAACGTGATGTTGTCCTAAGGATATCACCAACTTTGGAAAAACAGGACAGCCCGGTTTCCCAGACAAGGATTATCTTAAATCACCACTAGGCCTTAGTTAAATTAGAATATTTAAGTCGATTTAAAAAAAGTTTTTTTTACAAACAACTTAACCGGCCTGAATCTTGAGACAAAACAATCGCACTCACTCAATTCAATTCAATTCAAGTTTATTTATATAGCGCTTTTCCCAATGTGTATTGTTTCAAAGCAGCTTTACAGGGGCAAACAGGAAAAACAGATAAGTTAGAACACAGCACAGTGCATGGTGTTTATACAACGAGTAAGATCATTCTAATAAATAATATCTAATTTCTAAATAAATAAATAAATGAATGAATGCAGTCTCCCGGTGAGCAGGCCAACACTGCTATATTTGTTATGTCAGTGCAAGTTGATAAATTCAGTTTACAAATTAAATATTTGTTCAACACAATGCTTACATAAATCATATAGTTTGAGGAAGTATAATGCAGACGGTTATGCTTATCCAATATGTACAACAAGAACAAGCTCATTCATTGCTTTCGGCTTCCGTTTTTTCAGACCTGGAAACATGGCATGCCATAACAAGGATAGTCCAAAGTAGAAGCTTAACATTAAAAATGTATGCTGGCAAATGCTTATGTATTTCCCTCACGCTAAGCTAATAAATAGGCCTTCACGTGTCACTTGGGCATCATCATGTCATTTCCATTTCTCCTCGCTCGCCCCAAACCCTCATTTGTCTCAGGCGAAACGTTCAGGCTACAGGCTTAATGTCATGTTATTTTGTCTTCTTTAAAGAAAGAATCGATGGGAGATATTGTGAAGGGACAGAATTATTCCGTCTGCAGTGTGGCAGTTTACAGATAAGAACCTCAGCTTGGTAATCATAAATATTAGCATGATGCAGGCGGACATGTCATGAGCCCTTCCAACTAAGAATTTATCTCCCGGTTCTAAGGACGGCAAGACATGGACATAATCACAGTCATGGCCTTTACCAAAGTGGTTTAGGGATTGTGAATGACCACTGCTCTCCTTAAATATCATCATGGATAGAGGTTTCTCCTTTAGTGAACGTGGATTAGGAAGATGGACGAGGTAGCAGCAGAGTATGGCGATGTTTGTGTCGGCATGAGACGATTCTGTTTTATTTGAAAGGCATTTGTGGCCTTTACTTGTTTTTTACTACAAGTGCAGTAGAAATGATAATTTACATGGCATAGATTTAGACTAAACCAAGAACTCAAAGAACAATAAACAAATAATTTGTTTAGTGAAACTATAACTCAATCCAATCTATAAAGCAAATTTAAGGACTTAAAATTACAATTAGAGTGATTGTTCACCCAAAAATGAAAATTCTCTGGTCATTTAAATCCTGTATGAACTTCTTTCTTCTGCAGAACACAAAGGAAGATGTTTTGAAGAATATTGGTAATGGAACAGCGACGATACCCATTGACTTGCATTGGTTGTGTGTCCATACACTAGAAGTAAATGGGTTAGTGAAGCACTGTTCGGTTACCAACATTCTTAAAAGCATAAACATTTGTGTTCCGCACAAGAAAGAACAGCGACGGTACCCATTCACTTCTATTGTACGGACACAAAACCATTGCAAGACGATGGGTATCGTTGCTGTTTGGTTACCAACATTTTTCAAAATATCTTCTTTTGTGTTGAAGAAAGAAAGTTATACAGTTTTGAAATGACAATAGGATGAGTAAATAATGACAGAATTTTCATTTTTGGGTGAACAAAGACTTCTTAATTCATGTCATGAACTAAATATGTTTTTCCACTTAACATCGTGAAGATAAGTTATGATTTATAAACACATAATGAAACAACAATACAACGTTTCAAAAAGTTATTTAGGCTTGAACTTTTGCATTAGTCAGACACGGATCCTCTAAAAGAAACAACCCAAAACACAGAGATGAAGCAAAAATCAATGACGTTGAAACTAATGGAAAGCCACAGAAGGACGATAAAGAAGTGAAAAATGTGTTGATTTGTCCGCATGGGCATGACGTCTCTAGAGATACACATGGGAATTTTTCACAAAAGATAAATTGCCTTGTTGCCGTGGCTCCCTTTGTTTCTACAGTCGATGAACACGTATGAGTTTGAGTGCGTGTAGACATGCTGCTTGTATTTGAGTATACATATTATTTCTGCAACCTTTAAATTTGTGGCGTTCTATGTGATTGTTGTGGACAGGATTAATGTCACAACTACAAACATGCTCTGAGACACATTCAAAACAAGATCTGGCAACGTCGGCGTGGCTTCGTTTGCAATCGATGCTGGTTTTCTCCAAGAGAGAAAATGACATCTCCCACGACTCCTGCTGGATATGCAGCAAGTACAAATCAGCCTCGACTTGCCCTTTCCAGAGCAAATCAATTCCGACATCCTCGGAAGCGCTTTGCATCCTATTGTGCCCGGCATACATGCTTTCCCTTCACTGGTGAACAAATTTGAAGTCGGTCATGGCTCTTGATCAAAGAAGACTTTTATGATACTCGTATGTGAGACATCAACTTACAGCACAGGTCTGTCTTTGAATCCAGGTCAAGAAATATTTGAAAATCAAGTCTAGAAAAGAGAAAGTAGGAGAAGGAACATCTTGAGTCTCCTGAGAAACACAAAAGACGCAAAGGAGCGTCTTGTAATTGCTGAAAGTGGGTTTGTATAATTCTCCTGAGACGGAGTTCTTATAAAGAACAGTGCGGGACATTTGAATTATTCATGGTTATTTGTTCCTTCCCTTGGATATTTTTATATCTATTATATTTGTGGATCCACTGAAATTACGTAAACTTATAAATTAGAAAGTTTTGCTGTTGTGGATCAAAAACTTTGTCTATCATATTTACACAAAATAAGTTTTTTATTTCAAAGGAAAAATATGTTTCTTCCAAATTATCGTCTTTAGCAACTCTATACCAGCAGAAAGCTCAAGTGAGTCATTTCAAAAATCCTATTCATTTTCTCTTTAATTTGTATACCAACCTTTGAGCTCTGAAAAATTGCCATCACTATTGACTCATTCTAAACAAAATGAATATAGGAGCAATTCTTCGGTCAAATATCTTCTCTGCCGATCACAACTACATCAATCTCCAACCCTGAGATTGCTAGAACGGTTGCCATCACAAATGTTTTATATAAATATGTTTTCACCGTCGTTTTTACCAAGCAATATCTTAACACATCAAGGGTAATAGCTCTCTAAGGCAGTCTCCAAAAAGTTGCCATCAAATAGATAACCATTGATAGCTCTTTGCAGTTATAGACCCAAGCCAATAAAACCAAGGTTTGTCATGCTCAGGCTTTCAGAAGATGGTTTGGGTTTGTAGACGCTGGTCCATATGGACCCATATTGAAGCTTTATAAGCTTTTTTAACATCCATATGCCACCATCATCTCCTTCACCAAAATACACCATCAAACATACAGCTTAAACTCAGAGAAGTTTATGCTGAACTTTGGTTAACCTATGGGCTAAAACTGTCTGAAGAAGCGCTGTGCCAGAGAGTGTCAATTAAATCTCGGACACGAGCTAACAAACAAACAGCGAAGGGTACTTGAGGCGGTCTGCATTGTATTGTTTAATGAGTAGATATGTCAACACTTCTTTCCATACCACTCAATATCCTGTGAAAACAGCAATATTTACATAAATAATTACATTCGGAGTAATTAAAGGAGCAAATAAACAGGCTGGTGACATATTTTGAGGATATTTAGGTACTGAAAGATTCATGGTCCTGGAAAGGTAAAGGAGGCAGAGGGGGAAATGTATGCAAATGAACCGGGAATATTCAAGGGCCTAGAAGATGTTGTGTCAGGGGATTTTCTAGAGGTGTGTGAATGAAAACATTGTTCTCAAACTTTAACTGAACTTTCTTGTTCACTTATAAACTGTAACAGTATGCAAAATTTTTAAGGTCAAGCAAAAAATAAAAATACACGAAATAAAGCGTTTAGCCTAAGAATGGTTACACAATATTGGAAACTAATAAATGGATACATTTAAAGGTTTCTTTAAATTAATGCACCAGACATTCCCATTCAAGTACTTAGATAGTTCTAAGTCTACGTCTTTTTATTTCATTTTATATTTCTTATGGTTAGTTTTGTAAACAGTTTCAAGGTCTGATTCAATATTTAAAACAATACTTTTGATATTTAATTAAATCTATCTAATAGAGAACATTAATGCATTTTAAAATTTCCTTTTTAACAAGTTACATTGCTCATGAATCTCTGCTTTTGTGTCCATTTCAGGTATCTGTGCCATGTTCCAAACCTAGATCTCCTCTCCTGTATCCCTAAATGCTTACTTTCCCCATTCTTGTCCTATATACGTAAAAGAAAGTTAAAAGGCATTAATAAAAATAATAATAAAACAAAACAGAACAGAACAGAACAAATTCAAATTCAAAAGTTTATGTTTGGTTTTAAAAAAGGAAGTTTATTCATAAAAATAAAAACGGGAGATGACTGAAGGTTCTGAAGGTTCTGAAGAATCCAGGATCAGCCCTGAGCATTTTGTCTCATAGGTTGGAAACCACATATGCAAATATGCATATATCTGCTCACCTTTACATGTTGAAATGCAAAAGAACATGAATCCACATCAAGAAACCTCATCCGCAGGCCCTGAAGCAACTCAAGCTGTCGAGTCTCTCTCTGCTCTCTCCATCTCTCTCATAAATACACATGAGCGTGTCATTGTTTGTCATCACGTACGCAAGAATAAAGTTCAGCTTCGGTTCTACAGCTTCAAGCACCTCAGCATTGTCTTCTGATGAAGTTAATCAAAAACAAATTTGTGCTGAAGAGCTTTAGTGTTTTACATGAAAACATACTGTTGTCACCCAGAAACCCAGAGCAGCGAATGTTCATAACGATCAGAGTTTCATAAGATGTTGTATTGTTAAAAGTTTAACTTTAACTTTAAGTTTAACCTTCTTTCCTCTATATTGGACGCATGGAGGACTTTTTGAAGCCTGGAGTCACAGTGACTCAGCACCACTAACAAAATACACTGACAGTAGCATCATCACCCATGGAAATACATTAAGTCCTTTGCTTGGCTGAACTTTTCTCTCTTTTACAAACCTTTCTCTGCAGAAGTGAATCAATGGTCTAATCTCATTTGTCATCCCTGCTTGCCTCCATTACGAGCAGTGATGAGATTAGCTAATCTGGAAAGACGGCTGATGCCGGAGAGACGGAGTGATGCTGGTGGGACACAGGAAGACAACCGCTCTGCGCAAGAGACACATCAGATGTCCAAAGAGATGTTATGTCATACTGTAAACCCGGAAAAATTGACTATACTCAAACATTTTGAGGCCACTTGATGCCTCAAAAATTTTGAATTTTAGAGGTCCTTGGTTTAAGTAAGCAGAACTTTCAAATTTTGAATACTGTTAAGTTAAAGTTCTCATCAAATCTTATCAAGTGCGACGTATATATTTAATTGATCCTTTTTATGAAATGAAGTAGACAGTACTATAATAACTATAGTTATCTTAACTAAATTCTTTCAGTTTCTTTTTATTTTACATATTTTTTAGTCTTAATAGGCATAAATAAAACACTTCTACTTATGCGACCCAAAATGAGCAAGAAGAGACTGATCTCAGAGCTGGCAGTAGTACAGTTCCTGTTCACTGGTAACATAACACATGTTACAGGTCAAATGTAGCTTCGCAGAGTCTAAGCACATGCACTACTCTTCTAAACAATGGTAACCACAAAACTGAAAAATATGTAAAACTCTTCTAAATATCTAAGAGAAGTGAACATTAAACACTAACAAGTCTTTAACTTTACAAAAAACATGTAAATAAATCATATTTTTGTATTTCACTCTCCTAATGCAGTCTGACGCAAAGCATGCCGGGAATTGGAAATCCTTCTTGACAAATTATGTTGAATTCACTTGTTGAAATTAAGTCAATTGAATGAAATCAATTTTTTTAGTTTAAGTAAAAACTTCAAGTTAATCAACAATAATCATTATACTTTACTCAGAAGTAAAAAAGTATTACAGGAACTTAAAATATTTACTTTTTTAATAAAAATAAGTTAACGTTACTTAATCTGTATGATTATTTTGAACATTTGGGTTTACAGTGCATGTTTTTGATACAGCAAAGTTGGGATATTTTAAACATATTTAACATACGCAATTCACCAGCAAAGCTTCAAATATGCTTATTATATAAGGCCAAATCATTACTGATCTGTGAATATAAGTTAATTCTTGCGACTGATTTGGCACAGATTGGGAGAAATCAATGGCCAGATAACATCCCAAAGCAACACCGGTCAGTGTTGATGTTGGTAAAAAGTGGGCGGCGAGAGGGAGGCATGTTTTGTGATTGTGCTGCTCAGAGATTAGGTCCACCCTAATGACCCTGATTATCAGGTACCATCAGTTATAGTAAATTAGGTTAGGCATAGGGTCTAGACAATGCGTGGTGGGTTTCCAGGCAATGCGGCGTGTCAGCGCGCTTGTTCCCGGTCAGCATGCGGTCAGCATATTCCCCACAGTCTCCCCTCCACTATGCCCGCTGAAGACCTCTGCTGGTCCGAGGCTATTCATTGTCAGCATATTTGGCAGAGCTCAATGCACTTAGCGCAGTCCAAGAGTTCTGGTTACCGCTGCCAGGCAGATGCTGTAATGAGGGGCGGGGCTGCTTACCGTAACAGCATCCCTGACGGTGAAGTTTATTTCTTCTCATTACATCCAGCACACGTTTCTTTCCCACACCTTGTTCTTAAAAACTCATTAGTGTTCACCTGTTCGCCTCCCTCACTGCTCTCACAGGGTGTGAGTGTGTTTGGCGGCTGAGTAGGGAGAATTATAAAGGTGAAGATTCACTCTCTCGCTGGCACTGTGGCGTTGGACGGCATGGGGTAGGGCAGGGGTAAACTGGACAGGTTGCAATCTGGCAACCAAGGCCAAACTCCCAATGTCAGCCTGGAACTAAGCGGATGGGCCCTGGTGACATCTGTTCAGTGGGTAAAATAAGCCATTTATGGGTGCCAAGACACTATGTGTCCTAACCTTTAGACGGGCTGCACATGCAAATCCAAAATGATTAAGGAGGGACACACACACACACACACACAGCCATTGCTAAATATTATTTCAGAAAGTTTTTTATCACTAGTTCTGAGTTGTGATGTCATAGAAAGCAGACAGGGGTCTTTTTAATGGAAATCTTAATGCAACATTTGCAATTTATTTATTGTGTTTTAATTAAATGGCCATCAATCAAAAAGTAATACATACAAAAAAGTTAATATATTTTTTCTTCGATATCTGAGGCTATCCAGCCTTCTTTGGGTAACATCACTGCAAAAAAATAATAAAAAAATATTTTTTTATTGTTTTCTAGTACAAATGTCTAAAAATACTGAAATCAAGATACATTTCCTTTTCAAGCAAAATTACATGACAGAAACTATAACCAAGCTATAAACTCTTAAACAAGCAAAAATAACTGCCAATGAGGTAAGAAAAATAAACATGAATTAAGATTATCGAATACAGTTTTATTTGCTTACATCAATGGCAGATATCTTTTTGTCATTGGCAGATAAACCAACTTAAGTTTGATTTTCTTTCCCAGAAAACAAAACTGATTAAGTACCATGCCAATACCACGATACATGGGTATTGCTATTATTCAATACCATAACAGCCTATATGTCAAAGCACCATAGCATTACCATCTGATACCATCACTGCACAGAGATTTTTTGTAAGATTTCTCATTACTCACAGAGGTTATCTCAGTAAAGTTCTTCTTTTCCATTGACAGGCCTCTATGATTTATGGATTACTTATGTATGTCATTTCCATCCGGAGCATATGTGATTTCTCATTCCTCGCCCACCGGTTCCACTCCCACACAGAGACGCATCGCATTCTAATTGAGAAGTATTTAGATGCTGAAGGACAGTCTATGAATTAATCGTGCTCAAAACTCAATAGGAGGTTTGGCTTGCACTTGCCCCTTTGCCATTTGAATACCGAATGGAAAATCACTCACAGACATATTTTAAAATATATTCTCCTCCTAAAAAAAAAACATAGATCACGGCTATCTTCTATTTCATAATTAATCTTGTCGCTATAAATATATCTATTTTAATATAAAACATCATCTAAAAGGCATAGTTTACCCAAAAAGGAAAGTCAACACTTAATATTTCACTAAACCAAAAGCTCCATTTAAGAAATACATTTTCAAGCACTGCCTGGGAACTGGACCCACATCCATGGTGTCACAGGCACAATTTTCACCACAATTTGAGCTGAACACTGTCTTGTGCAGCCAAATAAGTGCATTCTGCATTCTCTGCACTTTTTCCAGACCTTTGATCACTGGGAATAGATTATTCCCATTTAAGGTGCAGCAGAAAGAGTAGATCCTGGAGAGGTAGAGCAACAAATCCCATTCGCCTGCCATTTCAACTGAACACGTAACAGCAGCAATTGCTTTTACGGTGAATGAGCATAATAATATACTCCTGTTTCCAGTCAATAGCTTCTCTGAGCTAGAACACTAAGTCTGGTATCAGTGTGATGGATTTAGTCAGCGTTACGAGGCTACCGACAGGAGATTAATGGTGGGACGGAAGGATTGGAAAGAGAAGCGTTGAGAGAGGTTATCGCACCTGGCTGACCTCCGGTACAGTACTATACAGAAGAATGACATGTGAGTAAATAGGTGTGTTAGTGTGGTTGATGACACTTAAATCAGCTCCACACAATGCCACTGAAATAAAGCCATCGGTCGGTTTGTGTAAATTCATAGGGTTGTTTTAGTGGTGGTGAGAACAGGCTGTGGTTAGTTTAAAAATGTTTAAAAATGTTTTTTTCAAATAGTTTTATATACTGACCGATATAAGAGCAGACCTAAGCACTAAAAGATTGTATGCGATAAAAAATGTAAGGAAAAAATTAGCAAACATTTAGAAATGTGTTATATCTAAAATCTTAATTTAATTTTGTTTATTTTAATATTTATATTATATTTTACTTTTCTATTATATTTATGTAATATTTTAATAGTATTCTTCATTTATATGAATTTTATATTATATTACATTATTATTATTTATTATTTTAAACAATGATTTTATTTATTAAAAAATAAAATTATATATATACATACATATATTAAATAAATAAAATATTAATAATATAGTATAAAATGTATAGGTAAAATTAATAAAAACTGTTTAATATTTTAATATTTAATTGATTTATTATTAAATACAAATATAATATTTAAATAAAAGAAAGAAAATAAAGGAAAGATTTCTATTTCTAAATTTTTCCCATTTTGGTCTTAGGTCAATCTTATATCAACTTTGATCTGATCTTATATCCTAGATATTTTATTTTAATATTTTTTTATATTATTATTAATATTAAATAATGTATTTATTTATATTTTTATAAATTTTACATATGCATTTTATATTACATTATTAATATGTTTTATTTTACTAAAAAAAATGAACGCATCCTCATGATTGGTGATTGGACTGAAACAGTTCTGACCTTGTGATCTTTACAATTTGCACTGCTATATGCACTCTTGCATGCATTCATTTCTGTATATGTGTGCAGTTTATTAAAATTATTCTGAATTCTTCTCTGAGTTGTTTGAGGAACAATACTAATAAAATACTTATTGCAAGCCAGACTTATTACTTCTCTGCTGTGCCTATCTCAGCCCTCTCTCTCCTTTCGTCTTCTTGCTCGCCCTTATCTTATATCCTTTGTACGGAGATCCAAATGCTTTACAATGATTCCGACGAAAAACACAGACCTGAAAACTGCACATTTCATTAATGCGTTCATTCATTTCATTGTGTCGTTCGTCTATTATTTCATTGTCCCTTTTTATTTAGATGGATACAAACCCACTTTTTCCAACAATAACTCATTATCCTTCTTTGCTGAGTTAATAATGGACTCGAGCCAGATTCTTATCACGCACAAATCCATTTCCCAGCACGCTAATCTGTGCGTGACCATTTCTCTTTTTCTTCTTCTGATGGCTTGAGAACCCACACAGACGTATGAATACAGATACTGAACAGAAATCATGTCCTCCATCCATCATATGTGGACGTCAGGCCGCTGGCACTGCCTACTGCAGCTGTCAATTTAATAGACTGCTTTTTTTTAGACATATGCTATTTCAGCGCGTTGCTGCTGATTATATTATCCAAACAAAGCAGTAGGCATGTAAGTGTATGGAAAGTGTATATCAGATGTTCATCCTTATACAACAGTACACACACGTCTTTGTAGGGACTTGACATAGACTTCTATTGGTTTTCTCTGAGCTAATAGGATTTTTTATACCTCATAATCACATCCCTTAATCTAACCTTCACAGAAACCTTTATGCATTTTTTTCAAATAAGCGTGCAGAACATGAATATATGTATTGATATTCAAAATACATATTAAAGAAGCCAGCCAATCAGATTGCAGGTTGCAATAATAAGAAAGCTTTTGCCTTTTCGTGTTCAATGCGCATCAGACAATCTCTCAGCATTCCGTCTAAAGCCAAGCTTAGTCTAACCTTGACTTCAGGTAAGGACAGAGGGTGGCATTTCCATTGCACCTGGAGTTATCTCTTGCATTGCCCGATCTTGTTTTGAAAAGCCTTCACATGCCCTCCAGAGTCAAAATCTCTCTTTCCCACACAGCCCCACCCTCGACTCTTCACCTTGCGCTTTCTGAACCAACACAGTTTACTCGTGAGATTATGTTCACGTTTGACAGACGCACACCTCCCACTCTGCTCCCTTGGCAGGTGAGTACCCTCGTCTCCGGCCGCTAAAGGTGTCATCCCTCGGGAGCCTGTCTTCGGCCGCTGATGTGCACTGTTCACTTTTTTAATCACAAGGACACTCACCTGCCTTTGTTCTGTGGAGAGCCATTACCATAATCAGGCGCGAGACGACAGCTATTCAATTACAGCTCGAAAGCCGGGAAACACAAAGGATGCAAGTTTCCGTTTATACAGAAAGCTGCTTCATCTCATTCCACTGTCCATCTATCATATCACTAATGGGCATTCGCTCACTCGCTCGCTCGCGCACACACACTAGCGCACACACTTTCATTAGGTCTGTGTTTTAACCACCAGAGGTGTGAGGAAGGTTAATGTACAGATACCATGGCCCTAATGCATGCGGAGTCACGTGGCGAGGCAGATGGTGGAGGGTGTGTTAGGCATGCCAAGATGAAGCAAATCTGCGACTGCACAGGCACTAGACTGAATATTTAACATAAACTGCTCAATCTCAGCCTATGCATATCAAACACAATATATGAAAAACTACTTTGAATGCAAGGAAAACATCACTGCTGGAACAGCAAAGAGACACAACTTGATGTGTTATGCGTGCCCGAGTACTTGCATTTTTAAATGGCACATATCATAATTTTGTTCTTAATCATTTTTTCTTGAGGTGTGCTTTCAATGTTCAATGTTAACTGTTATAATTTTGTTTTTCACAACCATTTCCACCTTTTTCTGAGCTTTGGAATTAAATGGGTTACCTCTTTGCATGTGAAAGGAGCTTTCCGTACAATACCAGTATCTTCTGCAAAGCTTGCTTTACAATGTCTGATGTTCACAAAACAATTTGAGCTGAAATGTGATGCGTGAACTTATAAGGTTTATTTCACTCTTGAGAATACGCCAGCCAGAAACATCACTAGCTTCGGTACTCTTATACAACCCAATCCATATTATACCATCCTAGAATTTAGTATAAAAAAATCTCAGCATTCGATTCTCAAAATGCACACTATTTTAAAACAAGCCATATTTACAGTTCTATTAATGTCTGAACACACACAAGCACCCCACCCCCAATCTCTGACACATCAGACCCAGATTTGGTAAACAGGTTGTTTTAGACACACACGAAGGCACGCACACGTGTGCACACTTACACACACACACTTACCCTCACATACAGGTTATATGTCGACCAGCACCGGCATCAACCAGACATGTGAAATAGGATTAGTGACTCGACCCCTCATGCATGCACGTCACTGAACCTGCATATGAGATGAACATGCGATTGCTCATGCCAGTCAGAAGATTACTGCTTTGCTTGATATATTATGTGACGCTGTCATTGCACACTATAGGTTAAATAAGGATTTACTCAAAATTCACCAAGACAGATACCTGGGGAAAGGTAAGATAGTTTATAGAACATTTAACAGCTAATCTGTAAAAAGGTGGTGGTCGTTGATAAACCAAACAAGAAACACAATAGGAATGTGAATCAACGTCAAAAGGAAGTTGCTTTCTTTACACTTTGATGGTTCGACTTTTGGCTGTTGTCACCAAGGTCACATTAAAATTAGAGTTCACCCAAAAATGAAAATTCTGTCAACATTTACTCACACTGTCATTTCAAACCAGTATAACTTTCTTTCTTCTATCTAACACAGATGAAGATGTTTAGAAAAATGTTGTTAACTGGATCCCATTCACTTGGATTGGTTTTGTGACCAATACAAAAGAAGTGAATGGGTGCCCCGGTTGGACGGTTAACGACATTCTTCGAAATATCTTCTCTTGTGTTCTGCAGAAAAAAGAAATTAAAAAGTGAACTATTCTTTGATGATGGTGTTTTGTTTTTATAATTTTGGTTCCTACTAATTTAGTTAAAGGGGTCATATGGTGCGAATATGTTTTTTTCCGTATCTTTTGTGTGTTATAAGTTGCCCATGCCCGTATAAGACACCAAGTGTGGAAAAAAAAATACATTATATCTAAAAGCGAAAAATCCCCCAAACCTGCTTGAAACGTCTCGTGGAACCACACCCCCACAAATCCACATCAGTTTGTGGTATGAGTTGACTAAGGCCACCCAAATGTATATGTAAGTAAGGAAGGCCTGCCTGTCAGCACAATTGCTTTGGAACCTGATGTGCCAAATATGGAACGAGGCTTCACATTTCCCTCACACGCTTGCAGTATTCCACCAATCACTACGCACTGGTTAACTGGCCAATCATAGCACACCTCGCTTTCCATGCGTTTTGTAGGCGGGGCAAAAGGAGATACAAACATGCACGGTATGTGGAAATTACAGCGTTTATGAACCTTGAATCATGTATTCACATTGCATTACATTTAAAACACAACTGAATATTTGACCTCTTTAAATCTAAAGTTACTTATTAATTATGTTAAAATAACAGGTGAAATTGCGATAAGTTACTGTAACTGTCATAATTCTGCCTCATCATGTCATGTTTCTCTTGATCTAGTGGCAGGATCAGGACAGAGCCTCATGTTTTGTGTGGAAAGAGGCAATTTGGCACTTATGGGCTTCCAAACTCTCCAGTCTCGGCTTTGTCCCTGTCCCCTGGTTTCCTCATTAATGCTTGTTAATGATTTCATGCCCTGCACCTGTTCCCCTCTTGATTTGATCCCTTTATAATGCCCCTGTGTTTTTCGTCCTGTGCTGGTTCATTTGGATTTGTGTGCTGAGTTCCTGTGCCTTGCCTTGCCTTGCCTTGCCTTGCCTTGCCTTGTCTAGTCTAGTCTAGTTTAGATATTTGTAGTTTGTCATATGTCAATTTTGGTCTTGTTTTAGTGTAGTTAGTCTTAGTCCTGTCTTGTCATCTTATTGAATTCCCCTGTTTGGTTATGTTACTCCCTCTTGGGTTTTGTTTTTGTATTTTTATTAAAAGTATTGTACCCGTTGTCTGCACCTGGGGCCTCTGTCCCTTTTCCCTCACCGATCATGTCAGTAACACTAACAATGAGATTGTTCTTGACATCATACAACAGCACTTACCTCTCGTAACACTGGAGCACATGAAAGTAAAAACCCTTTAAATTCACCGAGACTACATGAGAAAAAGAAAACCCAGAGTTAATTTGACAGCATAATTCACATGTGACCCCGGGGTCCAGCACACCTGCGGAGAAGATACGAGAACATACGAGTCAGTGAGGGGATGGCGGAAAACTCACCTCCCCTTCCCCAGGTGATGGCAAGGACATTCTCTCATGTCAAACAGACGAGATGATAAAAAAAGAAAAAAGAAGGAAAGACTTTATCTTCAGAGAGCCGCTTCAAAGGCAGTAAAGAAGGTAAGAGGGAGACCATTAGCGGTCGGGCTCCAGTGGACACAGCCGCAGTGGGAGAAACTGACCAGATCACATTCACGTGAAGCGTCTTTACTATGTGTGCTGTTTTAACTGTGTGAACGTGACTCGACAGAACCAATGATGGTGATGGATTAGAACACATGAGGCATGATTTTTATAACTTGCTATAGGTTGAAATGAAATCTCCATATTTTGTTATTTTTATTTTGCCATTAATGATTATTAATAGTCACCCTTTATGTTTATCACTGGGTTTTGCAAATATTTTATTTAACCAATGAAAAGTGTTAAAAAGTGCTTGTCAACTTTGACAGTACAGTAAGATTTCATAATGTCGCCTACAGTGTTTATTACATTTCCTGAAAAAAGGCGAACTATGGACATCCGAGGTTTCATAAGGACAGCGCCGATATTCCTCTTAACTTATCATGACGATAAAGATGTTAATTTAGCAATTGCATATTGAAAGATATGCCAGATTTTACTGTATAGTCTGACACTTGGATCCTGAATATTCAGACAAATAACCAGCATCTAAAGGGCATGGAAAAATACTTGTATTGGGTAAAAGACACAGAAAATATACAGAAGCATCCTTTTTTTCTCTCTCAAGCTCTGTGTTTAATTTATAGCAGGATGTTTCATCTTGGGAATGTGATATAAATCTACTCTGTAAATGAGCTGATTTTAAATGGCTGATTACAGTACACCAGACTCATTAGTGCCTCATTAAGACATTACACACACAAACACATACACGCACACACACACACACACACACACACACACACACACACACACACACACACACACACACATTCAAACACATTCACACACATATACACTGCCTGTAAAGAAAGTAATAGCAAGCAATACAAAGAATAAAAACTTTTCCTAAACGAGACAGACAGTGGCATGCACATAGTAGAATCTTGTTATCTTTGACTTGGTGATAAAATTATCTTTTTAAAGTCTCGAAGCGTGTTTAGCGTAAGCCGTTAAAGCGTGTTTGTTCGTTCAATTTCTTACACTGATGCTTCAGAAGACATCCGTCGGATAATTGCTGCGTGTTACGAGAATGATCAGTTCTAACAATTCTCATGGCAGATCCAAGGGGAAATTTGAATATGTGTGTGAATATGTGTATATTCTGCATGTCTATGATGGAGCTTTCAGGCTAATGTTGTACTGCACACTGTGAGGAGAGTTGTTTTATATGAGATGTGTGTCCGGAAACAGATATTTTATACAGGGGATGAATGTTTGTGTGCATGCAAGGTCATTCTCAAATAGATAGCAAAAATGCCGAAAAATGCAATAAATGATTTTAAAGTTCTATAGTTGTCTCTGCTGTGTGTAATATTTAGGATGATCTATTGACAGAAATGTAATACAATAACTACATCTTCAGAGGTGTATAAAGACATTTGAATGAGCACGTTCTACATACACCACAGATCCCCTTGCATGGAATTCTCCATGTGGTTTCTAGAGTATTCCTAAACGTACAAACTGCTATACAGAGCGCGTTTTGAAATTTCGGGAAAGAAGCAAAAACGTGGCAACATTTTGTCCTGTGGTCAGCCACCGTAGTGCTTCGAAAGGGAGGGGTGGAGTGAGCTGTTGGTTGCCATTTTCTAAAATGTCCACATTTCTCCTGTAAGGTAATATCATGAAAATATAGAAATTATTAATTTACCTCACACTTTACAGATGGTAACTGCAAGTGATGGGTTAGACTGGTTTCTACTGATCTTGTCCTGTGTACAAAAAGAGCTAAACAAGCCTCCTATTACCACAGCAAAGTAAAAAAC
The DNA here is from genome assembly GCF_015846415.1 of Triplophysa dalaica. NCBI lineage: Eukaryota > Metazoa > Chordata > Actinopteri > Cypriniformes > Nemacheilidae > Triplophysa > Triplophysa dalaica. Next base: position 8,730,686 of record NC_079566.1, on the reverse strand, counting down.
AGTGTCGTAAAATGTAATGATTACATAATGTAAAGGGCAGCCATGTTTTTGTGTGTATGTGTGTGTGAATGTGTGTTTAAAGTAGTTTTTTTACTGAAAGAAAGTGGAACAAACTCAGGCTACTGCGGTAAGCCGACCATTCATCATCTTACATCGACAAGATAGATCGAGGGTAAAAAAGAGAGAGAGGTGTAGAGAGAGAGGCAGAGAGTGAGAGCACTGCTCTATGAATAATGGAGAGAGTGTGGTGTGGTCCCAGAGCTCAGAGAATTACTTTCACTTTACAGCATTTAATCAATGGCTTCTACCGTATTTTTTTTACATCTCGTTCTCTTTCGCTCCCCATGTGGTCTGCGGCACATTGCGAAAAGGGTATTACCAGACCCACAAATACATCCCGACGGGATATCAGCAAACTTTCCCTCTACCGTCCCCTAAACTCTTTCTTTAACTCTGTTCCTCGAGTCTTTGAAATGGAACTGAGAAATTGAAAAAGGCGCAGTATTATCAGCTTAATGTAATCCACTTTGACCAAATGCTTAAAGAAAACCGTGATGGTAAAACTATTAGGTTTCAAAATACCAGAGCTATATTTTTCTAAAATTTTAGAAGTGTCTGCTTGCTTTCATTTGCTAAATGCATTAGAATAAAATGTCTCCTATACTTTGATAAGACTAGAGAGGAAAATAAATGATTTCTAATGCTAAAGTCTAATGCATCTTAGAGTTTTCGCCTAAAAACAGATCTCCGCTTTAAAGTTAATCTCTCATCAACCGTGTCTGAGCCCAGTGTGCAGTCAAAGGTCTGAAAGGTTGGTTCAAAATGTGCAATGATCCTAAATGTTAATGAGAACACAAGGAGATCAAATGGAGACTTTTGCTTAAGTCATATCTTTTTCCTTCTGACAAAATAACACAGTTTTGTTTTTCCCTTTAAGCATTCAGAAGAGATCTCCATAATGTCTAAAACTGTGATGTTTACATCTCTGACGTTCACATCTCTGAGCCTCTAAAGAATCAATTCTTCATCAAAAACATCCATGACAATGAACTAAAAGCTTGTGCTTCCATTTGAGATGATTGGGAGAAGATAGACTTGCCAATTTTTCAGCAATGCGTCCAAGAATGATACCAAAATATAAGCTACTCTCATCTTGTTCACAGTTAAGAAGAATAACATCTCCATGACAACAGATCTTTAAAGACTGAATTTTTGGTGAAGACCTAATAAAAACACACATACTGCCCAGTAAAATCATCCCACTTTGCTTCCAATCTTTTCCACAGTAGCAGTAAGTTGAGTAGTTCACAGCAGAGAAATTCCAGAGCCTGAGGGAAGGGGCAGACAGATCACATCTTTATTTTAGAAGTCTGGCTGAAGCTGGATAAATCCCAAGCCCTACAGGGTAAACGTAGATTCAGTCCAGCACAGAAAGAGCCAAATCTGAGATAGGAACAGAATATAGATTGATCTCTTCACCATACTGTAGGGTCACGTGTCAGGACCAAGCCAAACATATAAAAAAGAAACCTAGATAAACTGCATAACAATATCGCATTGTAGGTATTTGTATTGAACACAGACATGTTTATCATCAATGCTCGATCAGAAATCAATTTACAGTTAATATCAAAATTTGCTGTGAATTGTGTACAGAGACAGTATGTTGCTGTATATATCTGAAATACTACTGAAATAATCTGCCTACCCTCATATTAAAGAGACATCAAGTGAGCCAAGATTGTAAATTAAAAATAATAGGTGTAAGAAAACTCATGGTTGGGTCAAAAAGAGACAAACCCAACCGCTACCTTAAATTAACAGAAAATGTTCATTTTTGACCCAACAATGGATTGAAACAATGCAGAATTTGGGGCTGAGAGCCAAATTGGTTCATTTATAACCCAATGGTTGGGTTCATCTGTTTTTGACCCAACCGAGGGTTGAAAATACAGTAACCTAGCAATTTTAGAGTGGCTTCATCAAATTAAAGTATTTTTTTAAATTGGCCTATTCAAACAGGACAACTGGTTTTACAAAAAAGTATTATAATGAGATAGACAGCAAGCAAACCTAACGCTCACAAAGATCTAAATTGCTGGATTACATTAAACCATTCCTCACGATCGCATTTTTCAACTTTAGTTACTGTGTAATATTGCTAGTATAGCGTAAATAATACCTGCCAAAGGATAAAGCTCAAAGTCAAATGTCAAGTGGGATATTGTCTTTAACAGAATTCACTTTTCAAGGACTACACAGAACAGCTGGAATTGACTACAGCCCTCTACTTCCCGGGTACATGATGTCACTATTCCGAGTGCTTTTAATATGGAATTGGCCAAAAACGGGGTGAGACCTTCCTCAGAGAAGAGGAAGAGCCGCTAGTGTTTGGTTGTCAGAGATTGTAAACATTTGACTGAGCTGCGCGCTTTATTACTTTCACCACAGTCCTACAGCTGGTAATAAGAATCCCGCAACACACACTCTAAGCGGGACAGACCTCACGACAGACCTGATTAGCTTTGCCAATCATAGCGTTTCGGAATCGAGACTTTAAAGAAACTGGAAGAAATCCAGTCTTTTTCGGAGAAGAGAGACAGCGGTGGACGATGGACTTGAAATATGTAAAATAATACGTTTTAAACTAGAAAAATTAACATTCATTGTTAAACACCCAAAAAACACAATCAAAGCTTTGAAATCAGGGAAAAAACAGGGTCTTTAAGATATACCGAATACAAGTGAAGCACAGTGAATGTTATCAGAGGACATGATGCTAGTCCTCACGGGACTAATTATCACCTGACTGTTTTAAGATTTTGTGTGGGTGTGACATATGCACATCACATTAGTTGTTCAGACATTAATGGCATTGTGACAATTATTCATTGGATTGATTATAGGGTCCTAAAAATAGCTCAGTTTTGAATGCAAATCTGAATTCGGCATTAGACATTTTACAAAACCATGGACAATTTCTTAACTTGATCTTTGTATAATAAAGCTACTTAAGAAGCAAAAACATTTAGATTTTATATTCTTTTTAGCACATTGATGTCTTTTTGATGTTGTTGTTGTTGTTTATTTATGTAGCGAATCTATAAACTAAATGGATCAACTTAATTAATGTATTCTTTAAAACAAGTCGTATTTTAAATATTTTATTTCTCATCAAGTATATTCATCTTGATTTAAAGAGGTGTAGATATTTTGACTGATTCAGAATCATGTAGTAACGTAATGATTTTTGAGTGGAGGGTGAGTAATCAAACAATCCTATCTTGGACCAGTTTGAATCTTCTCAGATTTATCATTATTTATCAGAATGTCTGATGTCCCCTATGGTTTGAAATAGAAAATCAATTCCAATTCTGGCATCAGAATCGAAAAGGTTGATATAAAATTTAAATATAAATTCCTCTTTTACATTTCTGTGTGCACATGCATGTTTTAACTTGATCTGCTGATATCTCAATTCAAGCCCTTATGAAAATGTATCATATTTTTATATACTTGACATTTATATTTTTTTACAACTTTAGAATCAAAACTGGGAATCGATAAGAAAATCAGAATCAGAATTTATTAAAGTCTAATGATACCCACACATTCCCCTAACCCTGAGATGTTCTGTTACTTTTACATTTCATTAGCTAAATCCAAAGCACAGCTCTACATCAATGTCAAGCCTGGTTGTATCAGATTTTAGTTGATAGGAAGAAGAATATAAAGAAACTGTCCTTAAGACCACCATAACAACATGTAAATGTATGCTTTCATGACAGACGTGTTGAAATAGAAATGCATATAAGGGTGTAAAATCTCGACTAATGATGTTCCAATGGCACTCATATCTGGACCCGTACGAGATTCCCCAGAGCATGTCATTTTCCACATCTCACATCGTTCTTGTTTATTCATCTTTGTGGCAATGGGAAAACACAAAGCCGGTGATCCATGTCCACAGCTGACAGAAATGGAACAGTCTCGTGGCATTTCAATACTTCAAAAACATAAAAGTAAAATGTTGTACAAGAAGAGGGAAAAAAGAGAGGGATTTAAGGTTTAGAATGGAGAGAACGTCAAATAATTCAGCGGTATTGTTTTACAAAGTGACTTTTGTGTGGTACAATAAATGTTATGCCATTGTGTTTGAGTCATAATTAAGCTGCTGGCACAGCATTCTTTATACGGCTTGGTAATTCTGTGTGAAGCGTATACCTGGAAAATAATGTCTGCACAAGATGAGCTGTGCGCAGTGACTGTAAAACCGGTCATAATAAGTAGCATATGGAGATCAAAATATACTGCTCTATAACACAATCCAACAATAGAAAAGCGTCTGATTACCAACTGCTCAAAATGCCAACGGGTGCCAATGTGGTTACCGACATCCTTCAAAATATCTTATTTTGTGTTCTGCAGAAAAAAAGTCATACAGGTTTAAAATGAAATCAAATCAAATAATTAAATAAATGATGACAGATATGTATAGACTTCAACTACAAAAAAACTGAATCTGGTGCCCTCACTGCCTGTTTCACTCTCTCTCTCTCTCACACACACACACACACACAAAGACACAGAACATTGGTCACACAAAAGTCCAATTTGTCAGTGAGGCGGGATTAGTCTGTCTGCGCGTCAATTTGCAAAGCATCGTGGCTCTGCGCTACACTGCTCCCTCTGTTCCAGCGGTTCCACTCATCCATGGGATTACAGAGCGGCTGACAGGAAAGCAGAACGCCGGCTCAGTTACAGCCAAAGGGTTGAACACACAAAAGCCCCAGTTTAACACATACAAACCCTGACAGATGATAAGTGAGAATTATGAAACCACATCTAAGGGAAATCAATGACCTATTAAACATAAATGTGACATATTTTATTATGTTAATTAACATTAAACATACTGTACATTGAAAAACTGCTACACACACCTTTAACTAAGGAATATCATGGACAAAACTGTATCTGTTATTGTAAAGAGGAGTTTACTGTACAACGAAAACATGATGTAACATCCAGAACTATTTACGCACCAGAACCAAGAGGGTTGAAGTTTATTTCGAAGAAATAGATTTTTCCGTTCACCCACGCAGGTAAATGTCAAAGCTCTCTCATAATCTGTTAATTCACAACAAAAGTGTGTATTTAAATCCTTTTGGTAACAGAAAGAAGAGAGCGGTTTACGTCTCATCTCTAAAACCTACTGTAAATTTTGTTTTAATCCCCCTGTCGGTCCAAAACCCTCAGGAGAGGAAAAGAAGGATATGAGGCATATTGTTCTTAAAAAGCCAGACTAAAGAAATCCTTAAACCCTTTGTGAAAAGAGATGTGTTCAGCCTATATAAATAGTGTCTGTACGGTCCACCTCACCACTGGCTCTTGTGTCGTCTCCATTGACTTCACTGTGAACCCTGAGCATCGTTTAAGACTACCCCGAGTCGTCAAAGAGCATTCGGGACTTTTCTTGCACTTAGCTCTCTTTATTGCAAAAGTCCTTTAATATTCCAATACAGCTCTCCTTGCCTTCCTCACTTTGTTTGTTCTACTTTTTATGGAAATAAAGAATAGTAAGAAGTTGAATGAAGTTGTAGCACCTAGCGGTCATGATTCAACCTTCTTTTTATCAATCTTTCATTATATTACAGTAAATATTTTACCAGTCTTGGAACTATGTGTCCTAATGGTGCCATCAGCCAATCAGCATCATGATGACATCATTTTCCTCCACCTGCAGATATTCATCCCAGCTCCAAAACAAAGTTGGTTTCTATTCATATGTAAAGAAAACATCAAGCAGGGCCTGTGCCTTGCCATTTGAGTAACTGCCATTGAGATGAATGGGAATGCTAATCTATGGCTCTCCGCAGGTATTATTTAACACTCGAACACGACCATCTAAATGCCGTACGGCAGACTGGAGGAAGTTAAAAGCTTATTTGTCAAGCGCTTCCACCCTTAGATCCTCTGCAAGGTCTTCTACTTGAGGTTCCTCTGTTGATTTCTCGTCCTTCGGCGAGACGAATTCACACAGAAAAGGCCGCTGAATAAATAAACATGTCAACAACCCCTTTGTTCAGGGAGAGGAGACTGGAGTTGTGTAAGAAGTGTGCAGTTAAGTCTTATGGTTTGAAAATTTGCGGTTCCTAATGGTGGCTGAGCTCTTAAGCTGCCAATTTTAAAGCTATTGTTACCTTCCCAATGTGTTTTTTCCTCTCTCTCTAGTGTGCTCTTGTCTCTGCAGGGGAACGAGGGCAGGTTGTGGATATGGGTTCGAGGTAAGGTGAAAGGCATCCTGGGACATCCCAGAGAGGCCGGAGTGATAGAGGATTACCTACTGGGTTTGTACTTAGGATTCAATGAAATTGCCTCCTGAGATTCGGCGGCTTACACACGCAAGCACACAAATATACACTTGCAGTCTTTTAATGTGCATTTCCCTTGTTCTCAAGTATCCTCAGACTGCGTCAAAGCATGAAAAGGACTGGAGAGAGAGAATTAGAGCTCCAGACAGTGAGAAAAAGAGAAGTCCAAGGTAAGAGATGTGAATGGAGTGTAGCATACAAACACACACTAAAGTTAAAAGGAGTCTCTTGAGTGATTTTTGCCTTTCTATGTATTTTATCGGTCAAAATTTGACCAAGTGTATGCACTAAAATGCTGCATAATAAATGAATGAGCATCACATTAACATGTGTATTTTAAATCTTTAGAAACTGGAATATCGGCTGAATCATTCTTATCAATTTGAAATGCTTGACAAAACAGGTACAGCATAAACTGTTAACAAATCTTCAGATATGGATCTTTAATATCTCCTTGCTTGCTTTTTGACAACGACTAGAAAAAATCGGATAAAATTTTAGCATGTAAGGTAACTCGCTGTCTAGGCCAGCAATTGTTTTTGAAAAAGTTATCTAAACGTCAGGAACCTGGCCGACCTGTATACGTTCACTCAATGGATCCAGAAATGAACTGACAGGATTACCTCCAGTTAAGTGGCCTGACACCTACCAGACAGAGAAACCAAACGTGTATAGTAAAGATAAACTGAGAGCGTATACATCTATAGATGCCTGTGTGTACTTACAGTGGCAAATGTTAGCAAATGCATTTACTTAAACACAAACCTGACACATAACATGAGCATTCTCACTGTTCCCTCTCCCTTTATACTGATGCACTTGTGACAACTAAAGAAAAAGAGGTGACAATCAGTTTATTTAAGTTTGGTTTCTGGCCGATAGCTAACTGCTAGTTGTATAACTAAAGTTCACTGGCATACCCTTTATACGTTCAAAGGTTAACACTAAGTGAAAAATAACCTTGTTCCCCAGTTTCTGATTTACATACGCAAGATATTTTTAAACACATACCCAAATCATGATCAACACCAACAAAAGACAGTATATTTTTAACCTAAATGTTATGAAGTGAAACGCAAGCATTTTTGATGATCATTTCTGTTCAGTCCGCTCATTTAATTGTGTTTAACTACAGCTGTCATCAGTGTTTTTGGTTGGCAATGGCAGCAGGTATGTGTTAAAATGTCAAATTGGAGACTTGTGTTCTATAGATTGTGACACTAAACAACACAACAAGATGATACCCCTTATGTAGCCTAATCTGTGCTGGTTTGTATTGGTCGCCTCCAGTTTCCCCTTTGTTCTGCCACAGCTAGTGCCGTGACGTAAGCATGACGCTGGCCGTAAACAGGTTTATTGAGATGAAATAATATGCCTATTTGTAATAATCTCTCTTTTCTATGCTCTTATAAAAAAATCATAAATCCATTAATATTGCTAGAACCAACAGAGGCCGGAAAAGAAACCGGTCATCGACAAAACATCGGCACACTTCACAGATGTTCATCAGTAAATATCATTCTGTTTTCTCGATGTGGCACTAAAACCATTACGTCCTAACCCCTGTCTCCTACACAGACCTCTATATGTTGAAAACGTGTCTGATGGAGATTGCCAGCTTGTGTGTGCATGTTTGTGAGTGTGCGACAGCCCCCATATTGAGCTCTCGTGGCCGGCTAACAGCGAGCCCCCCGCTGTAGCACACAAATGCTAGGGCTAATTGCAGTAAATGTAGAGGAAGACGGATTGTGTTGCCATGTCACCAGTGCTGTAATTAGAGGCGTCAATAGCCATTAGAGCCAGCATGGGTTCCAGGCACTGTCAATTCGACAGCCAAAACAGTTTCATGTCAAAAAAACTGTCACCCACCTTTCCGACTGTCTTTCATCTGGGCTACTCAACGAGACGCAGTGTAGACACATGGACAATCTCAGACGGGATAATCAATTAGCACAGGTGAATGATATTAATAGCCAGCATCATTCTGAAAATACAAAACAGAAATGTGTCATGATTCCACTATCATGTCATGTTTATTCTTGTTGTTTGAGTGGAGTCATGGCATAACCTATGGTTTTGTGTGAGATTGAGTGATCTTTCTCGTGTCTCGTCATTGTTCCCTACATCTCGTCCCTCGTCAGCTTTCCCTGAGTGCTAATCCCCAGCACCTGTTGCTCGTTTCGATCCTCTGTTGTTTCCCCTATAAAGAGTCCTCATGTTTCTTTGTCTCGTTGCTCGTGCATTGTATGTGTTATGCTGTTTTGATGTCATGCTCTGTAAACTGTATGCTGTTCGTGTTCCTGTTCCTCGTATCTAGTAAGTCTTAGTTTAGTGTTTGTATCCCAGTGTTTGTTTGCGTAGTTTAGTTAGTCAGTGTTTCCTGTCAAAGTTTATATTTCTTCCTGTCTGTTTTCCCCCTCGTGGGTTTTGTTTTGCTTGTTTAGTTTTGTTCATGTTTTATGTTTAATAAAACACCCTTGTTACATCAATACCATCTGTGTCTGCCTGCACTTGGGTTCTCAAGCCATGTCTCACACCGAGATTCATGACAGAATGCACAAGCCTAAATCGAACCCAGTAGGCAGCATGGACGGTACGACGTCGTCCTTGCGGTCTCGCCAAGCCCACTTGCTGCTTGGATTCCGCCAGGGGAGTTACGGTGACCGGGAGTTCGCCAGGGCATTCTCGGCGGTGGCAGAGGCGACCGAGTTTGGTGAGGCGGAGTTGAAGACGATCTTCAACTGCTGCCTCACCCGGCGCCTCACACCGTCGGAGAAGAGGCTGCTGGCTCCCTTAGGGTTTGCGGACACGGTCAGGTACGTGACCAACCGGAGCGATCCCGGGGGTGAGGTTCCACATGGGACTTTCACCCCACGGTCGAGCGCTGCGGAGGGTCTCGTCCTGGCCGCCGCTGCCCTGGGGGACTCAGTACCCTCTGGCTCGAGCTCCATGGCCGCCGGTTCTTCTGGTGGAGTCCGAGATAAGTGGGTGGCTAGAGACTCGAGGACGACGTCGCGGGAAACCTCCTTCCCGAGTCCTGTGGTCCCGAGTCCTGTGGTCCCGAGTCCTGTGGTCCCGAGTCCTGTGGTCCCGAGTCCTGTGGTCCCGAGTCCGGTGGTGTCAAACCCCAAATATTTTTTGGGGGGGCGCTGTGGGAAGGTGACGGTCCGTCCGGCACCGAGCCCGGCCCAGCAGCCGCCGGAGGTCGCTGCCCAGCCGCCGTCAGAGAGCGCTGCCCAGCCGCCGTCAGAGAGCGCTGCCCAGCCGCCGTCAGAGAGCGCTGCCCAGCCGCCGTCAGAGAGCGCTGCCCAGCCGCCGTCAGAGAGCGCTGCCCAGCCGCCGTCAGAGAGCGCTGCCCAGCCGCCGTCAGAGAGCGCTGCCCAGCCGCCGTCAGAGAGCGCTGCCCAGCCGCCGTCAGAGAGCGCTGCCCAGCCGCCCGAGTCAAGCCCGGTCCAGCCGCCCGAGTCAAGCCCGGTCCAGCCGCCGGCACCAAGCCCGGTCCAGCCGCCGGCACCAAGCCCGGTCCAGCCGCCGGCACCAAGCCCGGTCCAGCCGCCGGCACCAAGCCCGGTCCAGCCGCCGGCACCAAGCCCGGTCCAGCCGCCGGCACCAAGCCCGGTCCAGAGGAGACCGTCAAGTCCGGCTGCCCAGCCGCCGTCAAGTCCGGCTGCCCAGCCGCCGTCAAGTCCGGCTGCCCAGCCGCCGTCAAGTCCGGCTGCCCAGCCGCCGTCAAGTCCGGCTGCCCAGCCGCCGTCAAGTCCGGCTGCCCAGCCGCCGTCAAGTCCGGCTGCCCAGCCGCCGTCAAGTCCGGCTGCCCAGCCGCCGTCAAGTCCGGCTGCCCAGCCGCCGTCAAGTCCGGCTGCCCAGCCGCCGTCAAGTCCGGCTGCCCAGCCGCCGTCAAGTCCGGCTGCCCAGCCGCCGTCAAGTCCGGCTGCCCAGCCGCCGTCAAGTCCGGCTGCCCAGCCGCCGTCAAGTCCGGCTGCCCAGCCGCCGTCAAGTCCGGCTGCCCAGCCGCCGTCAAGTCCGGCTGCCCAGCCGCCGTCAAGTCCGGCTGCCCAGCCGCCGTCAAGTCCGGCTGCCCAGCCGCCGTCAAGTCCGGCTGCCCAGCCGCCGTCAAGTCCGGCTGCCCAGCCGCCGTCAAGTCCGGCTGCCCAGCCGCCGTCAAGTCCGGCTGCCCAGCCGCCGTCAAGTCCGGCTGCCCAGCCGCCGTCAGCACCAAGCCCTGTCCAGCCGACGATCCAGTCGGCCTTCCAGCCCTGGTCCAGCCCGGCATTCCAGCCGAGGACTAGCCCTGCAGTCCTGCAGGGGACTAGGACAGTTCCCCCCAGGACTACCCCTGTCAAGCCTCCTGGGGCTCCGCGCCCTGGCGCGTCCCCAAGGGCTGGGACTTCCCCGCCCGGCCCTGCCCCTTCTGGACTTCCTGTGTTTTCTTGTTTGCCCCCGCCCCCCCTCCCATGTCTGTTATTTTTGTTATCTCACCCCAACCCTTTTGTTATCATATCTTGTATGCCCCTTGTCATGTTCACCTTGTCTGTCTGGTTTTTGTCTGTTTCCCAGTCAGTCTTGTCTCGTTAGTTACCCCTTGATGAACACCTGGAGGTGCTCATTAAAGGGGGGGCTTATGTCATGATTCCACTATCATGTCATGTTTATTCTTGTTGTTTGAGTGGAGTCATGGCATAACCTATGGTTTTGTGTGAGATTGAGTGATCTTTCTCGTGTCTCGTCATTGTTCCCTACATCTCGTCCCTCGTCAGCTTTCCCTGAGTGCTAATCCCCAGCACCTGTTGCTCGTTTCGATCCTCTGTTGTTTCCCCTATAAAGAGTTTTCATGTTTCTTTGTCTCGTTGCTCGTGCATTGTATGTGTTATGCTGTTTTGATGTCATGCTCTGTAAACTGTATGCTGTTCGTGTTCCTGTTCCTCGTATCTAGTAAGTCTTAGTTTAGTGTTTGTATCCCAGTGTTTGTTTGCGTAGTTTAGTTAGTCAGTGTTTCCTGTCAAAGTTTATATTTCTTCCTGTCTGTTTTCCCCCTCGTGGGTTTTGTTTTGCTTGTTTAGTTTTGTTCATGTTTTATGTTTAATAAAACACCCTTGTTACATCAATACCGTCTGTGTCTGCCTGCACTTGGGTTCTCAAGCCATGTCTCACACCGAGATTCATGACAGAAATGAATACATGGACAAATGGCATGCATTTAAAAACATTCTAGAATAAAATGACATGTATCTTAAATGAATGACTAACATCTTAATAATCTACTGCTTTATGATGCATGGTACCAATAATACAAACCACAAATCACATAATGTTTGTGGATTGTTTAAAAATCAGAATTATCAGAACTTATAAGTGCACATACACACGCACAAGTTAATACTCACTAAAAAAATTGTACTATATAGCACCTAAAGTGGTTCTCGGCTCGTAGTGGAATCACTTAAAGTGCTAAATAGAACCATATCTTGGTGCTTGAGCGCTTCTTTGGGATGACTGAGGTGCTATATAGAACCGCTGAAAAACCATACAGCTCCATGTCCATATAAGGAGCCCCTCTGTCATCCCAAAGAACGGCTGAAGAACCCTAAAAAATACAATTTAACATGATTACGTTAAAATATTTGGCAGATGTTTTATCCAAATTGATTAATGAGGTAGTCTGGCTACACACATTATTTGTGATAACATTTTATAATATGTTTGTCTGAATATTTTTTATGTTTTATAATATATTTACGTAATTTTATAAAGATTTTTCATAATATTTTATACATTTTATAACACATTTGTTGCAGTGATGTTTTGCATTGAATAATGGATTTTTTACATTTTATATATTTATGCAAATTTTTCCACATTCTACACTACAAAAATATGTTTATAATATGGTAGATTTTATTGTTTATTTTTCCTTATAACAAAAGACTTTTCCCACTGTATTTTAATTGGGTTGTTTGTTATGCTGTTGTGGTGACAGCGTGGCTGTTATCCACTGAATTTTATGTATGAGCTATCAACCATGCCCCTAAAACAAAACAATTTTCATGTCATCCAAAAATATGCACACAAACAAGCACAATGTCATCAGACAAGTCTTTAGGTTTATAACAATTAATGACATTGTGCTATTCAAACTCAAATGTTTCTTTACGACGTTGAGATGACATCATACACACCTGTACAGTGAGCAAAAGTAAATGCTTCTATATAATATTTAACACGGGTCTGTTGCACAAATGGTAAAGTAATGCATCCCTGCACTCAGCCAGCTGTTGAGATGCGCATTCTGCCCGAGTGTCTGACACGCTGATAATGATGCTGGGCACAGTTGAAGCTGCGTGGGTTGGCAGAGCAGTCGCCAGGATGGAGAAGATGGCACCGGGAGCCCGTGCCGTGCCAGGTGTTGCTGTGATTAAAAGATGAAACAGCAGGTCGAAGACCAGGGCTATTTTGGGAAACTCTGGATTGAATTAAATCCGGGATTAATCGAATGAGAAATTGTATAATTTTGCTGAGTGACGCAAAATCAAAACTCTATTTTTGTCCGGCGCCCTGAATTTTGGGTGCCTTAATTTAATCTCTGTCCAAAACAAAGCTGTAAATTCTGGTTTTCTTGCATTTACAAGTAGGAATAGGAGGTTTTACAGTACAAATCATGTTTAGTTTATACAATACGTGAAGTCTAGTAGCAAGAGGAGAGGGGAGTAAAATAATCCAGAGTCCTCTAATCTGAAGCGGGCGTAATCTCTATAATCCCGTCTTGATCTAGTATCGAACATTCACATGGATGCCTTCTGCTTCTGTGTTCTGGTCAGTTCTACTTAAAATTTTCATTTTATTATCATTTACTTTAATATTTTTCTCATTTTGTTCTAAAGCATGAATTTTGGAACACATGAATCCTTCTGTGTGCTCAATGTTTCCAAGGAATGAAGCTCTACCAAGTGCTCCAAAACCCTTTGTGTGAAGGTGGTTTCTTACACTTTGGATTTAAAACCTTCGAAGCCACTAGAATAACAAAGATAAACGACAGGTGTAAAAGATTGACAGTGAGAGAAATCAATATCTGGTGGATTGATACAAGATAGTAAAGTGCCCAATGTGTAGACTTGGAACGCCTATCATCCAATCAGATTTGAGGAGGTGTTGACTAAATGAACCATAAAAGTGGTCTGTGATTTATTTCAAATCATCTTTTGACTCAACAATTCCATTACAGACAGATATTTCACACCTATGTTGGGAACATGTCATTTCTTTCTCTATCTCTTCAGACCCTTTCCGTGATACATTTGACACGACACGCTCAAATCCGACTGGTCTGGAGAGAGGTAGAGTTGATGGTGTGATGGAAGTATGCAAGTGCAGCTCTGACACAGATGATATACTTAAGGTGCAGAGAAAGTGCCAAATATCTGTCCCCATCACAGCGACAGACAGCATGTATAGAAGACAACCCTGATCTTCACAGCAGTAGACAGCAGATGCAGACCGATTCCCCCTCCGGCAACTTACATACTGAATGAGATTGCATGTATTTACTGTACAGAACATTGTGAAAGAAACATTTTCTCTCCTGCAATTTTTATGATTCTTTAAAGGTGCATTTTTTTAATTTCTTTTAATGCGTTCATTTTTTGGACAAATTTTCTTGGATTTCTTTCTTGGAATATTTCACCTAAGCACTTGTGGATGTTTAATGCTAATTCAAACCAATGAGATTTGGGTTACCCACTGCAACGCCACATAGACAGAGCAACACAATGCTCCAGCTTTCAACATCAACCTACAAGACACAGAGTTGTGCCATGAAAAATGCATTTAGCACAAAACATTTGTCCATGTTTAAGCCATTACAAAAAATGATGCATTATCTCTTTTGCGAATCAGTGCAAAATAAAGCAGACATCACATTTGTTTTTACTTCAGAATGCTCTTTAGTTTTCATTTTAACAGCATTTCAGTATTTAAATAAATATATAAACAAATAAATAATTTGGACTGGGACCAAAAATCGTCCCTGGACTTTGCCAAGTGGCCTGTTGGTTCCATCGCATTTCGAGATTTCCAGCTCCTTCGCATTCCTGATCATTAATCCATAGAACCCTCCAATTTCTGTTACTTTAACTTGTAAAGGAGCTAAACATTTTGTGTTATGTTGACACACACATACAAGTGTTTTTGTTTGCATCTAATCATTTCTGCATGCCTGAAACCCACAAACGGTAATTTAAACAAACACATGCTGAATCTTTTCTTGGACTGATGATCAAAAAACAAATACTATTTAATTCTCGAATTTGACTGAGAAAGTAAACAAGATGCAGAACTGCAATTTGAATTTAAATCGAAGGAAAATAAAATGAAGACTTGTTTAACCATGGTGGACCAATTCTAACTCAAACTTATGAATTAAAAGAAATTCAATTCTTAACTTGTAAATAATGCAACCCAGAGCCAGCTTGAAGAAACTCTTGCATTCATACAGAGCTGTACTGAGATGTGCACATCCAAATCAAGAAGAGACTAACAAATGAGAGCAAGTGAGAGATACAAAAGGCAGACACCCATCAGGGTTCCTCCTGCCGGTTACTAAAGGCTGTACGTGTGACACAAACACCTTTGCACCAGCCTTCACATCCTCCACTGATCTTTAGGGAGGAAATCAACCATCACTTTTTCACTCCTGTTTGTCAACATATGGGAGATGAGAGAGAGAAATTAGAGGCAGAAGTAAAACAATCATCCTCTCTTCATCATGAGACATGCACCACTCAAAAGTGCTTCCCCTGTCAGGCTTAGAAACCAACCCCACCCACCACAAAATCCACTTGATTTTTAAGAGTTTTCGTGCCCATTTCATTGGAAGCGCCAGCTGCGTATTCAAACTGAAGAAATGAATTTATGAAGGTTGATCCAAAACCTCCTGTGAACTTTCTAACGCAGAGTAAAATTGGCAGAACTCAGGAAGATATTTTGCACCGTGAGATGCTTAGCATCCGCAGCGTGAAAAGTTCAAGTTTAACATCAAAGGAGCAACATCGTGCTGCGCTGAGAGACCGAACCAGACCTCTAGACCAGACTCCCTCAGCGAGCGTCGAATGTACACACCAACTTCTTCAAGAAAGACGATGAGATATGTGGAGCGGAAAGAGGAGGGATAGAAGCAGTCATACGGGACGCGAGGGGGAGGAACAGAGAGTTAAAGAGTTCGAAGGACAAATCGGCACACAGTGTGGCTACTTTATAATTACCTGACAAAACTGACAAGCAATCGCAGAGAGTGACTCAAGCATTAGATTAAAGTCCATTCCATATTTAACACACAGCTCTGTGAGGCTGTCTGCTGTGGTAACCAGACAAACACACACACGCAGACACACACGCACGCAGACACACACACGCACACACACACACACACACTGACGGACGCTCTAATTGGTAATTATCCCCAAAACCTCCTCATGGGAAAGTGCCACTAATGAAAGTCTTTTAGCACTGACTCAGTCGGCTTAGGCAGTTCTCCATCACTCTGCAGCTCCTCCGTGGGACGGGAGAAAACGAACTGGGGACGCTGGTTCTCACAGGGATAACATGGTTAATGCATGGATGCGAACATTAAAAATGTATACAGTATATAATTCCGTTACATTCTGACTTCACCTAATGCTTTTATGGTGAAACAAATGAAGGATAATGGTGCGCTTTATTTATTATCAGTGCTTCTCGCTTTAAAAAACAGCAAGAAAAAAAGAAAAAGAAGTGCAGTGGAAGAAAATTTTGCTTTCAAATATCCAGAATACCTTGCAGTCAATTAACAGTATATTTATATAACAGTTATTTTTTGAAGGTATTTACGTCAAAAGCACTGCGACTTCCCTTTTTTTATAGGTTCTTTTGTTTTAACCAGCCTAAACTATTCTTGCGAATAAAACTAAATGCAACTTTTAAGAAATGAACAAAAACATACATTGAGAAACAAGCAAAACACTCAATTAATAACAATATTGTCCTTTTGCATATCATTGGTTATAAATCAGCTGCTGGGGATTTCATGGGCTTTCAGAGTTTCGTTTATGCTTTTCAAGTTTACCTTTCTAGCAAAAACCTATCGTGGGGGCGGGACTTAAACTTCAGAAGCCTACACGAAAATGTTTTTTTCGAACAATCTTTTTTATTGTTCAATTAATAATTGGGGGGGGGGCACGGTGGCTTAGTGGTTAGCGGTTAGCACGTTCGCCTCACACCTCCAGGGTTGGGGGTTCGATTCCCGCTTCCGACTTGTGTGTGTGGAGTTTGCATGTTCTCCCCGTGCCTCGGGGGTTTCCTCCGGGTACTCTGGTTTCCTCCCCTGGTCCAAAGACATGCATGGTAGGTTGATTGGCATCTCTGGAAAAAATTGTCCGTAGGGTGTTAGTGCGTGAGTGAATGAGTGAGTGTGTGTGCCCTGCGATGGGTTGGCACTCCATCCAGGGTGTATCCTGCCTTGATGCCCGATGACTCCTGAGATAGGTGCAGGCTCCCCGTGACCCGAGGTAGTTCGGATAAGCGGTAGAAAATGGAATGGAATTAATAATTGGTTCATATATGGTTTTAAGACTTGTGTGAGAGCATGAAATTCACTTCGAGACAGGCTTGATCTCCATCCAATCCTACCAGAAAGATTTTCAAACAGATGCGTGTACGCTGCCCTGTAGTGTCATTTGAGGTCTCAAGAGTTTGTTTGCACTAACACTCGCTCGCAGGCCTTCATGACACGCTAATCACAGCCCTGCAAACCAACAGGGCTATCTCTCCACAGCTCAGAGCCACAACATCCCTCTGTAATATATTTTTAACCAGGTACAGACACAGATCCCTTCAACGCATCCAAGGAGATTTCAAGCTATATGAGATTATTTCTCATTCTTCCTTGCCCCTCACATATTTCTCTTCTCTCAAACTACCCTTCCCTTGTTATTCCACGAGAGGCTGCGAGATTGATGCTGTTAGGGTTCAACGAAAGGGCAGAGAGCCAACAAACAGGCACAAAGTTTTGTGCCGTCTCGCCTTAACATCTTAGTTTGAAGAAAGTGGTCTTTGGAATCTTCCGTGGTACCCAAGCATAAACAGAGATAAAAGACTTCTACATTTTGATTTAGATAGCGCTTGCCAACACCGTAAGATCCAATAACTCTACACTCCCCATGGTGTCTGGAAATTATTGAGAGATGTATCTTGTTCTTATTTTTTAACCTTTTAAGGATTTTCATATGCATGCAACTTTACAGTAGAGATTACACAATGCATGTAATGCTTGAAAAATCAAAGAACTTACAGCACCAGACATATCTGCTTCCATCTGGCACGTCTTTAGCTCACTGTGGGAGTTTTTTATTAAATACAAACAAAAGACGTTTGTGTGAAAATCAATCATAAATATTTCTTTCTGTAATTTGACATACAATTTGATTTACAGCGAAATTTATACCAGTCAAGGCTCATTGACTGTTGAGTATGGGACATAAATTTGTTCCAGGTTTGGTTGGGACTTCTGAGTATATTTCAGACAATGGGACTAGTTATTGAAATGTTACTTGGCAAACCTTTTTTTAAATACAAAAGTGATGCAGGTTTTTCCTCAGAAATTGTTTTTCATCCAGCCACAATCGCACTGTAAAATCTAATTGTTGTCCTTACTTAGAAAGTATTTGTTAACGTTACTCAGTTGACAAAATGTATACACTTTACTAGTTTTTATTAAATTACGATTACTTGCAGGGGAAATAAAATAACTTACTTTTCGCCTTTACTTAAATCAAGCAAGTAGTGGCAAGCGAAGCAATTACTTTACTACACCAGCGAGAAGCAGTGGAGAGCAGATCCTGCCTGGACGCAGAAAATATTCCCAGCATGCTTTGCGCCAGACTGCATCAGAAAATATGTAAAATATGATAAAAATATAAAACATAAAATATGATTATTTTATATGTTTTTAGTAAAGTTAAAGACTTGATAGTGTATAATGTTCACTTCTCTTAGATATTTAGAAGAGTTTGACATATTTTTAAGTTTTGTGGTTACACAGTTTTTACCACTGTTTAGAACATAGGTGCATGTGATTAGGGTCTGCGAAGCTCGTGAATTTTTACCAATGAGCAAAGTCTGTGCATACAGTTCTGAGATCAGTCTCCTCTGGCTCATTTTGTGTTGCACAAGTCAAGGTGTTTGATTTATGCATTTTAAGAAGAATATTTATGTGAAATAAAGAATTTAATTTAGTGAACTTAAAACTCCAATGATGGATACATTGAATATTTAAACTGTAGTAAAATTTAATTTAGCTTTAAGTAATCAAAATGTAGTATTCCAAACTTGTCCAGCTTAACAGTGCAATAAATCCAATGGAAATTCTTAAGTTGGTAAAAATAGTTAATTCTGAGTACTCCACACTAAATCAAGAGTAGATCTGAACTAATTTTTTTAGTTGCTTGAACTCAACTATACCATTTCACTTAACTTAATTTTTTAAGGCAATTGGTTTGCATGCAATTTTTTAGTTAGATCAACTAATTAGATTTTAAAGTGCGACAGTTCTTGTCACATTCCATTGTGACTGTGTTGTGTCGCCACCCAGTAGACACACTTTCACAAGAATTCCTTGAAACAACAAACAAAATGCAAAATTACCCACACAACACAGGAGGGAAACAAGAACCTTGTGTACTCCAGTCATCTTAGCAGAACAAGAGCTAATTATCATTTATTATTTATGCAGAAACAAGTTTGGTGTCTTTGACAGCCTATTTTACCTGACAGAATTCGCTGCAGGGACTCCGTTGACCTGTTTAGTGTTCAATCGTGCAGATTTAGAGGCGACACAGTTTTCTCAGCCCGAGGAAGCACATTCGTTCTTTCCTTTGAGCGCTAGCACTGATCTTCGCTAGCGCCTTCCTGTTGTTATCCTGCAGAAACAAATGGCAGGCGTGTGTAGGCCGACATATACAACAATAACGAGAGTTCACAGTCTTCCCGCGGGGAATACGCAGCGAACTGTTGCTCCCGGCAACTTGTTTGATATTCGTCCATATTCTTTCTCTCTTACTGGGTGCGACTGAAGTGGGCTGTGGGGAATAAAATACCGTCTGGATCGATGGAGGACTCTCCCAGCAATCTGTCATTAAGCTGTTGTATCTCCAAGAATGATGCTCCTATCAGGCTAATATTTTAGGAATAGCACAGAGATGGAAGCTGCCGATGAATCATAATTCACCATGTAATCCGCAGGAATATAAAATGGCCACTCTCGCTTAATGGTCGACTGGATCTCAAAATAAAATATATATTTTATGACAGCTCTGCATTACTTTGAAAGTGCTTCAATGCTGTCAGATGACACCGTCACGCCTGCATATTGAATGAATCTTTAAAGAATACAGAGCGAATGGATTGATGTTGTTATAATGAGTTATATTTGTGTTTATACTATTAGCTTTGTTTTTGTCCAATTAGCACCTAAATTGCATAGGGTAAATGCTGATGCAAGCAATTGTCACAGCAGGTGTGATATAATCAACAAAGAGGATTATAAATGGAATAGTTTAACAAAAAATGAAAAAATCTCTTAATTGAATCACATATATGTCATCCCTGATGTATATGACTTTCTTTAGCTGAACACTAACCAATTATTTCATACTAAATAAAATATCATCATGTTATGATTTTACTTGGGGCTTTACACCTTAAGCTTTCTTTTGAAGCAAAATTAAGGGTTTGTGAATAAAAACAATATCTTGAGATTATTTAGCAAAGTAAAAAATAAAAATAAGAAGGTGAGAGCTCTGTCGGGACATGTCGACAGCTTTGAATCTCATTGGTTCTTGCGTGTCTCCGGGCGAAACATCATATGACAAGTCCAACCTGACCTCAAATTACAAGGTGGCTAATTCGTATGAATTTGCACAGTATGAATTGTTGTGATTTTTGCTGTCCTTCGTATTGACTGCTGTAAGAAGGGTTAGTCAGGCCACCAGGAGGTGCTCACCTAATGCCCCAGTATAGGAACTGGGACACTATACTGTCAAAAAGCACCGTCCTTTGGATGAGACCTTAAACCGTGGTCCCGACTCTCTGCGGTCATTAAAAATCCCAGTATGTCCTTCGAATAAGAGTATGAGTGTCACCCTGGCATCCTGGCCACATTCGCCTTTACACATCATCCAAATCATCCCCATATGTACTAATTGGCTTCATCTCCTCTCCGCCAATAAGCTGGTGTGTGGTGGGTGTTCTGGTGCAATATGGCTGCCTTCGCATCATCCGGGTGGATGATGCACATTGGTGGTGGTTGAGGAGATTCCTCCTTCCATGTAAAGCGCTTTGAGTGTCATGAAAAGCGCTATATAAATATAATTAGTTAGCTGTTTTTTGTTTTTATGACTTAATGAAAATAATGCAACTGACTCATTCAAATGACTTGGAATGCACAATAAAAGGATGATTTATCTGAGTTATCTGTTTTTGCAAATGAACTCTTAAATTATGAATAATATAAAATAATAAAAGTTTATCCATCACAACATTGGACACAGTTTATTTGTCAACTACCCATATACATCTCAGATTTTCAAGGGTTAGCAAATTAAGAGAATTACATTTTTACTTTACCATCACCTTTGTTCATCCCTATGGGTGTTTTATGTTCACATGAAGTCATACAAAGTGATGTAAAAAGGCAACTGCAGATTTTTCCATAAGCTTGCAAATTGTCACATAGAAAGAGGTGATTAATTCCTTTTATTGCAAAATATACAGAATGTTTTACCTTCTACGTCCTTCTCTTCATGCTTCTCAGTCTAACCAAACATAAATTTCTCATGCACACCAGAATCCCGTACAAAATAAACCAGTCCTGTTAATCACCACAATGGAGAGAGACACAGGAAACAATAGCCCACAGAGAAACCCTGTGTTTGCTTTAGCACCACAAACTGTGCTAATAAATTGAATCTTTTTGAAACGCTAGAACCATTTACCGATTCTCTGCGTTCCCCATTATGCTAAGCAGGCAGATTAATCAGTGTGTGACTCCCGGGCAAAGGAAAACACATCCCTGACTGATCACATGAATGACAGCCAACACAACTGGGATAAATATCTGTGTGTGCATCCCTGTATTTCATGTGATGTGGGAAAATCTCAGTTTGGCCTAATACAAGTCTATTATATCCCTCAACGATGTGATATATATGCACATTTTTAGATATTGTACGGCTTAGGGGCCTACTGTGCAAACACAGATTTACCACCATCTAATGAAATTTGGGCACGCCGGCCAGCGGTAGCCTAGTGATATATACAGCCGTCAAACTCTGACTTCATTAGCATGGATGCGAGGTCCCGCAACACTCCACAACTCCACCAACACGCGGTTTATAAATAAACGGCAGGCGACAGTTGACAATGGAAGCCCTTGAAGTTTGCGGACGAGAGGGATGGATTTAAATGGCCATGATGTAGCTGCTCATGTATGAAACCATGCTAATGTAATTCATTCTACCTGGTGATCTCCCTCCGCACGTCGCTCCACGACCTAAACTCATGAATCTTTCATAAAAGTCACTCGCAAAACATCTTCAGAATCACAGATTAATACATGCAGGGATCGCTCGCTGGGGAGGAGGTTAGTGTGAATGTGTTTGAGTGAAACCTGAAGAGAATCTTCTGTATATACATTTTATACTTGAGCTTTTCCGGCCAGCATTTGTCCTCATTTGTTTTTTATGAAATGCCATAAAATTGCTATCAACTTTTTGGTGTTCTATCGCATTTCATCTGCCCTCAAGGTTCACGCAAAAACAGCTCTTATAAAGTATTGAAATAAACGGTGCTGAAACTCTGATCTGCTTCTGCTTCCGCCAACAGTGCCGACAATGTGTCACTAACCAACATCTTACGTGTGAAAGCAATAAAGTCTACAAATTAGCCTGAGTGGACAAGCAAGCCAGATAATTCAAGGTCAACGCAATGGGGCAAGTAAAAAGAATGTGCTTAATTTACGCCGTAGCCCCTCTCCCTGCGTTCCCTCTTGAGGCCCTCTTAATAAATAAGAGCCATGAAGTGCTGTCATGATGGGTTGAAAAAGACGACGTGCTCCTCTCTCAGGCTCATTAAAATAGAACGTAAGACATTGCGTGCCAGATGGATATTCATATTTCAACATGCTAATGTCAGTCATAAAGATATAAAGATCACACATTTATATCACATATTAGATCTTTACAGTTATATCACACAAATGCAAGGGAACACGTACATGCATTTAAAAAAGCTTTAGGCTCATGTGCGCATCTGGTCTGAGTTTTTCAAATTTTACTGTAGATGTAAAGTAATGCTCATTAAAAGACATTATTTTTTGCGATGACATCATTACACAAATCAGTACGTATGTTTCACGCATGACTCCACTTCATTTTTCCTCCTCCTGTCCAGAAACGAAGACAATGAAACTGATTCTATTCTTCTAACCATTTTGAGAGTTGTTATATTTGAATGCGTGAGCATAAGGAGCATAAGGATGGCATTACTAGAGAAATGACTTTTTCTCATGTAAACTTTATTCTTTAAACCAGCTAGCACATTTGTGTGACATCCAAGCTGCTTTCCACGGCTTCTTGAGATCTATCGCAAGATTTGACGCACATAATCCAGCACAGGATCGAGCTGTAATCAGATGTAATGAAAAAAATCATGTTCATGGAAGATTACAGCAAAGGCCCCGGGTGCCTTGTGAGACGGTATATTGTGCAGTGTTTGCATTTAAAGTATAACTATGGAAGCAAATAAGAGACATAATGTTTTGAAATTTAACAGCCTATGAATACTTGATTTTGAATTATTTTACTTTGGAAACCATGTATCTGAATTTATTTGTTTCGAATTTACCTCTATGAAATTTAAATATGAAAATTCTTGATTTCCAATTTAAAAACCTGAATTTAATGCTCACAAATTCAGATACAAAAAAAATCAGCTTACAGAATTTCAGATAAAATACATTCAGATTGATCAAATTTGATTGCTCTTATTCAGATCTCAAATTTCAAGTTAATACTTTTCAAAGAAACATATGTCTAATTCGATTGCTCAAATTCAGATCGAAAAATTCAAGTTAAATATTCACATGGTAACATCCGGGCTACCCAGGATAGGAAAAACAGTTGAGCCCAGAGCCCGTCTGCAATTGAACCGAACCATTGAACCGAACAAATGAACCGACGTCGGGCGGCCTATCAGAGCACGGCAACCTGACTGTCTGTCATGATCCAAGAAGAGGCCAAGGCACGGATATTAAACCTGTTAAGAAGATGACTTCTAGGGAAAACGAAGGCGCACCGGTAGGTTTGCTGTTTATGTACAATAAGACTCTATAGAACAAAAGTATGTTGTTGCGAATTATTTTTTGGAACTATTATTATTATTATTTCTCGACCGACGTCGGTTCGGTTCATTGGTTCGGTTCATTGGTTCGGTTCAATGGTTCGGTTCAATTGCAGACGGGCTCTGGGCTCAACTGTTTTTCCTATCCTGGGTAGCCCGGATGTTACCATGTGAATATTTAACTTGAATTTTTCGATCTGAATTTGAGCAGTCGAATTAGACATATGTTTCTTTGAAAAGTATTAACTTGAAATTTGAGATCTGAATAAGAGCAATCAAATTTGATCAATCTGAATGTATTTTATCAGAAATTCTGTAAATTGATTTTTTTTTGGTATCTGAATTTGTGAGCATTAAATTCAGGTTTTAAATTAGAAATCAAGAATTTTCATATTTAAATTTCATAGAGGTAAATTCGAAACAAATAAATTCAGATACATGGTTTCCAAAGTAAAATAATTCAAAATCAAGTATTCATAGGCTGTTAAATTTCAAAACATTATGTCTCTTATTTGCTTCCATAATAACAGTGCTATTGGAGAAAGATATAATAAAAAAGGAAGACGAAAGATAAAGAAAAACAATGTGTTTGGCAATGTGATAATCTGTTTTTTGCTATTAGGACCATGAGATTGAAATCTGTGATGGGATTATCCAATGCTGTCAGGGGACTCCCCAGATCCATATATGAGGAACTCTGAAACAGACACAATTGTCTTTAAAATGTGTCAATTAATCCTGACAGATTTGTCTAAATCATTTACTGTATATATGACGAAATAAAGACTGTTTGATTGTAATAAAGATTGTATAATAATGTTTCTCTCCTGCTGTCATAGCACAGGTGGCTTTATGTAACCTAGAGTATTAAGGAAAATGATTACGAGACATGAATTTATGAATTGTCCCAGAGGAGAATTGTATTACTCAGCGGCTGATCTTTCCTAACTCAAGAGACTTCCTTAAATTCGTATATGTCATTTTATTTAATCTTATTGGTTTCTTTGAGGAATGGATTGTGATAAAATATATAAAGATCTGTGATTTGCCTTTTCTAGGACACTGGATGTATGTCAAGTTTTGTCAAGTTCTGTCTCTCTATTTCAATTCTCTATCACCTGCTTGTTTGGGTTTAAGATGGAAAAGCCTGAAATGTAATATACAGTAGATATGCATCGCTGTAGTTTTTTGTCTGAAGTAGGTGTTTATGGTCAGCTCTGTTTTAGGAAGATCCGGGATGCAAGTGTTATTCTCCCCAATATCCCCACTGAGCTCCACATTCCTGGTCTCACCGTTGCCAAATCCTCACTTTCTTCTAGCCGCTCCCCCTTACTGCACCTTCATCTCAATACTGAAACCTCCGGCCGTGACTCACTCCGTTCCTGCATCTGCTCTCATACGTGCTTTTCTTGCCGCAAGAAATGCTGGTTGTATACTGTTAAACTAATGTATAAACTTCCTAAAGATAAATCTTTATAATTGAGTAATTTAAATATAACCACGATCACAGCATATAAGTAAACAGACAGACTAAATAAAAATCAAACAAATCATTAAAATTGACCCTTCATTAACCCCCCCATTCGGTCCTGTTGCCAAGCTTTCGGTTTTTCGGCTTTCAGCAATGCGCTCCCAGTCCCAGTGTAAATTTGTGCACTCCCTTGGGAAACAGTGAAGAATTTCTAAAAAAAAAAATACATGCTGATTTCAGACATAATGGTTTGCAATATGCATTTGAGGGATACATTTAGGATTTGAGAAAACTGTTACAATAATTATACCCATTTTTCATTCCACACCAGCAGACTTGCACGATGCAGTAGGCTACTGTCACACAAATAGATGTACAGCTTATCTAAATGTGGTGTATCAAGCATTTATAATTACTCCGAAATTTGATGACAGTTTTAGAGAGAGAGTAACTTCTGCCAGTGTTATTTAAGTAATATATCAATAAGTATTATATTTCGCCTTAAAACACCACTTCCCAAATGCTTCCATCTGTAATCCGTATATTTATGATTCCAACAATATTGTGTCTGGTATCTGTATTGGTATAGTTGTAATGCAAACTCTACTCTGCTGTTCCACATTCTCAATCACATTTGACAATGTGGGACAACACTAAATGTTGGAAAGAAAAAAAACTAAAACACATTTTCATCACTTTAATACATATTTTGTTTCTAGAATAGATCACAAACATAATTTGACAGCAATTGGGAACATTGTCTCATTTCTGACAAATTTATGTCCTTAACATTAATTCAGTCAGAATCCTATGTCATTGACTCTTGTCATGCAATTGGAGGGGAGTTTCTTGATTGACAAGTGCCCCGCCCCTTTCTGTGCATCACCAAATTACCCTAATTCACCCTATAAATTGGACAAGAAAAAAACCCACAGGGTTATCATAAAAAATAAAGGCATGAGGTAAATTTGACCCGACGGCACTTACATGTATAAATGGCCTGCTTTTGAATTTGGATTTTTTCTAAACAATTTTTAACAACAGGGGATTGTAAATAACACAATTTTAGTAAAAGTCAAGGACTGGGAGACTTGAATACTTTATTGAAAATCTGTTATGTACATTTGAAAAACATCGGTACTATTGTTAAAAACTCTCATTACAGTACAGTATATCATTAATGCATTACTAAATACACAAAATCCAGAGCATTGTCGACTAAAAGTAATAAAAAAGCAACTAGTCCATTTAAGTATTAACTAACTGTATATTGTGCTGTGCTCAGTGACAGTGTTTTTCAATACAAACACCACTGATCCTGATTTTTGGAGACAAAAAGCAGATTTTGTTCTCACAACAGGCTAACATGATTGATTTAGCCTTGTTTACTCGTTTAAAGTCCTTCCTTCAGGGCTAAGATACTGCCACTAGCTGCTGCCAGCCTCCCACAGCATGTCCACTCCACTTAAAACGAGCCACAAGGACCATAAATACAGAAAGGACATGAAGAGACTGACAGAAAGAGACTGTAATAAAGGACAGTTCCAAGCAGAAAATGCACTAACCAGAAAAAAACGTGAAAATGTTCACGTTTCGTCTTCCATCACCCCATAATTGTGGTTGAAATCAGCATGCATTCAAGGTGAATGGCCCAGCATTCTCCCCTCATCTTCTTTCCTTCATCCACCTCCTTCTTCTAAAACGTATTTCCTTTTAATATAGCAACTTCAGATCATGAATATTTAAGACCATGCGTGTTTATTTGCAAGTCTTCTTTCATGAAGTGTTCTTTCATTCCTTTCATGCGGCACCTTTGACCTACAGCTTGTTGATCTTTTGCCAAGCTTTTAAGTTATTGTTTCATGGCTGTTCTCTTCTCTCTTCGTGCCGTTTTAAGAATTTAAAAGAGAAGTTCCCTAAAAAATTACAATTTCATGATAATTCACTCACATGTCCATGTGTTTGTTTCTTCTTTAAAAAATGTTTTTACACTTTTGAGGAATGCTTTCCAGGGTTTTAATCCATATAATGGACTT
This sequence comes from Triplophysa dalaica, assembly GCF_015846415.1. Lineage (NCBI taxonomy): Eukaryota > Metazoa > Chordata > Actinopteri > Cypriniformes > Nemacheilidae > Triplophysa > Triplophysa dalaica. Next base: position 8,703,384 of record NC_079566.1, on the reverse strand, counting down.
AAACGGGGGCTGTTGGTTAAGATAAACATTTCTAAGAAAACAAATAATTATATACTTTTTTTAAACAAATACACAGGTTGCACTGCCTCCACCATCCACGTCCAGGACTTCTGACATCATGTTGGAAAGGTTACGTGTGACATAGATTTCAAAAGATCTAAACATCCCTTAATGCACAAGAACTGACCATTTTAAACAATAATTTTGCACAAAGACATATGACGTGTTATTCAACATCAAAGAACTTTGCATCTTTCTCCACACTCGTAAACACTGGGTCGGAACTTCCACTTACGTCTCCTTTCACCGTCCACCTGCGTGACCTTTCCAACATGATTGCAGTGTACGTGAACTTCCGGACGCGCTACATGGAGGCACTCCGAGGCAGAGCAGGCCATGTTTATAAAGTATATCATTTTTTTGTTTTCTTTGAAAAATGACAAATCGTTTCGCTAGACAACACCCCTATTCATCGGCTGGTGTCATGTAGAGTCTTTTGAATCTGCGATTAAATTGAAATTTGTACCTTAACCAACAGCTCTCCGTTGAAGTCCATTATATGAATAAGAACCCTAGAAAGTGAATTATCATGACATTTTTATTATAGGAACTTCTCCTTTAAATTAGATTTTTAAACTGCAGAAACTAACCAGGGTTTAAAATGAGTTTTTTGCTAACAGTCAGTGGCTATTATTTTCTTACAGGTCTTTTTTGTACCTTAATAACATTAAAAACTATTATTACATCCAAGTTTAACCCATCAAGGAATATTTCACAAAAAGGATCACATTGAAAAATCGTTTAGGCGCTTTCCACATACTTATTCTGGACAACATTATAACATGACTACATCTTTGCCAATTGCTGACACCATTAAAAATGCAATTTAAAAAATGAAAAACTGCATCTGTTTGGATACTTTGTGGTTGTTCTAGACAAAGAAATTGTTGTTTATTTTGTCAAAAATTCACTTTGCAGTTCCGCCGCTGCCTTGGGATGATGTTGCAGAAAAATGATATTGCTTTAGGGAAGAAAAAGTCCAATTTGTGTATGACATACTGAACGATAGAAATGATGGGGAGATTTCCGGGTAATGGAAGATGGAAAACAAGCCATTTCCATCTCATTCCATTACAGCTGGACGCCTTTGATACTCTACTTCCACATTAAAGGAATATTTCACCCAAAAAAGCTTTTAGGCTACGAAAATGACAAAAACAAAAAAGTACACATATGCAGTAAAACAACTCACTACACTAAACTCATTACTAAATGAGTTGCTTATTCCAGTTTTAAACTTCACAAACCTGTTGAAAAGAACAATTTCACAATGAGTAAACGGCTCAAATAAATTACAATTTCCAGTCTGTTCTTTACAGGCCTTGGAATACATTACTAACTACTTGTATGGTGCTTTCTTCTACATTCAGAGCTTAATTGTGGTCACTATGAATGTGAAGCATACAGGTTTCAAACGTCAGAAGAATGAATAATGACAGAACTTTCATTTTTTGGTGAACTATTTCTTTTAAGGAACAGCTTGTTTATTGTCCAATCACTAGAAGTGCAATCAAAGCAGAATCATAGTCAGCACCAGCAAACAACAGCAAGTGCTGAAAAGACAGAAAAATCTATGGAAATCTGAAACAGATAGACTATGTATGTTTTTCCTCATCGTCTTGCTGAGTCATTGAGATCATAAGCAATTGGGCGAAAACTTTTCCTGAGGGAACTTTTGTGAGCAAAACAGCCAAAGAATTAAGAATAGGCAGCTTCCCACCCCAATATTTATCCTGTCTGTCTCCCCATGCAGAGCCCTGCACAAAAAAAGACAGCTCTTGCTAGCCTTCAGAATGTTTGGTGAATTGGGTAAAAAAAGCTAAGTCCTTTTTCAGACAACCAATATAAATATGACATATTAGCAATTGATATGTTAATATTTTGCACTCAAACATTTGGCAAACATATTTAAAGGTAATTCTATGGCCATAGAACAGAAAAATTCTGTCATTGTATATTCATCATGTCAAAAACTTGTGTATGACTCTTTCATCTGTGGAACACAATAGTAGATATTTTGAGTAATGTCTCCGTGGTTTTGTGTCCATACCAATGGACCAATGATGTTTGGTGCTTAATATAGTGATTTCACAGCCCATAGGTGGTCTCACTGCCTGTCATTCCCTCCACAGTTGAAATGCAAGTAAGGGCCATTGAAACGAATCCTAGGACTGCATGCAGACTGTGCACTCAGATGTCTGCAGACAAAGAGCTTGAGAAGAGCTGACAAGAAATGAAGGGAAATGATTGCATGCGTTTGAGTGTTTTTTCTATCCCTACAGCCAATTCCAATGTTTTGTCCCAGAGTGAGTTTCACAAGAAGGGCTTTTAGACAGAAGGGGTTCATCTGCACACATACGCACGCAGCTCCGATCTGACACCTCTCCTCGGGGTGCAGGATGAAAAGAATTTTTAAACACTAGTCTGATGGATCATTCATGCATATTTCATGCTGTAAAGCACACACTGTTATCATAAAGCAGATTAATTGGACATTTACTCAAACACTAATCGATTTGGACAAGATATATCTATATTACTTCCTGTCTTTGTTCTGTCACTCTGCACCCTGGAGTTTCTTCTAAAATACCTGCGTTTGAAGGTTCGGCTCTCTTTGGCTCTCTCTCTCCTACTGTTTAACACACACACACACACACATACTGTTTGTAAAATCCAGCTGCTGTTGACATCCTTCTCGTGGGTCCGTGAGGAATTATGATTTTGGTTTAACCTCAATTTGGTTGAGACTATTAAAAGCGGTTTATTTGAGCAAATCAGAATATAACGTTTTCAGAAACACAAGTGATGTACACAACTTTTGAAATATTTTGAAGACAGTTTTGAGTTCAAATAGGTCTGAACTGAACAATGAGGCACCTAGACGGTTTCAACTGCTAGATGTCAATGTACCATACGTTTTTTTATGTGACAAAACAACAGGACCCTTCCAACATAGTTTATTTGATCAAATTAAAATACAACAAAATTCAACAAACCCTTTATTTAATTCAATTATTATACAATAAAATAACAATATAAATGTATATTAACATAAATAAAAACATATATAAATGATTGTATTATTAGACACTAGCAAGACCATTTACAAACAGAGACCCGAAGTTAAAGTCGCACCCGTCTGATGAAATGGTCGATTCGCCCTCTTCCCAGAATGCACTGGGTCTAATTAATAAACAAAATTGCAAATGGTCAACAATTTTTTTATTCTATCAAAATCATATTTAAAGGTCCAGTGTGTATTTTTTTGGAGGATCCATTGACAGAAATGCAATATGATATACATGATTTTAAAGGTGTATAAAGAGCTTACACAATGAAGCTTTATTCCCTTGGAATGGGCTATTTCTATTTACATAAACCGCAGGTCCCCTTGCATACTATTCGCCATGTTCTGTCAGGCATTGTAGTGTTTGGAAAGATTGGGGTGGAGTGAGCGGTTGGTTGGAATTCGCAACATTGCCCCTAGATTTCACTGACTGGACCTTTAATAACTGGTTTCGGTCAAGAATCTTCATTCTGCAGCTATTTGTATATATAATGAATATTGCCTAAAAAAGGGAACTTTTTGCATCAGGTTTGCACAGTTTATACAAACTTATGATTCATTCATTTAGCAAACGCTTTTATCTAAGTTTTTGACATTTTGCCTAAAGAGGCTATATTAATATCTTCTTAATTAGATAGTTACGGTATATGGTGCAATGATGACAGTCATTGCAAATTGTTTTTAAAGGGATATTTCACTCCAAAAAGAAAAATTTCCCATCATTTTAAACCTGTATGACGTTCTACTGTAAAACACTAAAGAAGAATGTTGATAACCAAACAACATTGCCCCCCACTGACTTTCATTTTATGGACACAAAACCCCCAAGACATTTTTAAAAAAGAGTCATAAACTAGCTTTGAAAATCATGAGGGAAAATATATGATCACAGGTTCAGGTTAGATAACGGCATGCAACAAATAAATAAACATAAATAAAAAACTCTCTTTGGTTCTCAACGACTCTCACACTGCAGGTTTCAAAAAACTCAAATGAGGCAGGTGTCTTCAAGCTTTGTTTCACTCTCAAAAGTTTGCTCAAGAAAAACCAACACAGCCGCCTTCTGCGACCGGCTGCAGAAATTATGCATTTGTGCAGAAAACATGCAGTTTGCAGCCTGGCACTAATGTGGTGGAGGAAATTAATTGGGCTGATATCCCCCCGACCCCCTCATATTACCCACAGTGTATTACAATTATTTCTCCTCTGTGCCAGGCTGTGATACTGTAATAATCCTGCACATATTTGATAAGCAAACCCTCATCCCCCATATTCCCGTTCCTCACCACACCTCATTTCACTTATGGAGAGATCGTTCGCTCATTAATTCTGGCTCACACTCAGGGAACCGGTGAATGAAGCGCAAAGAATGACTGCGTTCCATCTCTGCCTGTCGCCGTGTCTCAGTTGTTCCATTTCTCTCCCTACAGATTTTTGTTTCCGTTTTCACGCACTGCTGGATATTCTGAACTGTGATCTGAATATGACTGGCCTCTTTAAATAGAAGTCATAAATTTGTGATAGTTGGGGGGTCAAAATTTTATAACATGCATTTAAATTTCAGGCTGAGGGGCATTGGGATTGCACTTGTGTAAGAATGTACAGTTAAAGCATTCCTTTATAGTCTTTATGGACTGTAGTGTAACTCTGATCCCATAATGCTGCAATTCAAGACCAGATAAGAATTTCAATGATATTGATTTCAACCTTCAAAACAATAATTTTTAAGATTTTTTTTAAGCAAACAAAGTTTATTAAGGTTATTATTATATTGAATGATTAATAAATAAATGTAATTAATAATAAAATACTGCAGTTCTGTACATTTCTTTTGGTACAGTCCTCTTTTGGTATTTTTTGAGCTTGACATCCCATTGTCACCTTAAAATGCTGTGTGATGTTTTTTTAACAGATTCTTTACAAATTATTTTGTTTCATAAAAATTCCGTTATACAAATAAAAAATAACATGACAGGGAGTAAACAGCGACAGAATTTTAATTCTTGGCAGAATTATTCATTTAGGCCACATTTCGAAATGTATGAATATCTTTGTATTAGATAACAAATAACAGGACAGCTGGCTTTATTACAGACAGACGACACAAGCTTAAGTCAAACAACATACTTGAAAAGGTCCATTGACCATTAAATGAACTTAAAATTAACTTTAAGGGCCAATGCATGTAAAAAAAACAGCAAACAACCCTTTTTCATATCACTTCATCCTTCCATCCATCTCTCTTCACATCTGTACACATTGAGCTGATGAAGCATATATCAGCCCATTAGTGAAAGTGTGTTGACGAAGGATTAATGAGGACATCAAATGATAAAGATTATGTGTGTGAACCGTATGTGTGTGCATGACTTCATCTGTAATGCATAATATATGATCTAGTATGTGCATCTATATGAATTATTGAACATCTTTTAAGATACATGTGGTAAATCAGAGCCAACAGGCCAGTCTTGACAACATACATAAAACCTCCTAGAGTTGGTGCGTCGGAAGGGTTCAAAACAAGAAAAAACCTTGCAAGAAGCCATAACATTGTATATAAGTTCTCAAATCTCATTTGCATAAACTGAACTTTTTTCAAACCCCCTTGACTTTCTTTCGTGGAATGCAAAATATGTTAGAGTGCACATTTCTAATTCTGTGAACTATTCCTAGACAACGGGATTACAAGGTAACAACGTACATACTTTGGTGTTTTTAAATGTGTTTGTACAAGGTAAAAATACAAGAGAACAACAATATGGTTATGATAGCGATGGCTTAGGTTTGGTCTCAACATCCTGACATTTTACAACCAAAAAATATATAAAAAATATTTAGTGCACATATTGTGGTGCAGTTGTCCATACTCAAATCCACATCCATACAGTCCCATAAAAATATGCATAGAAATGCATGAACATGCATCTCAAAAGTAACAAAGGTCAAAAAGGTTCTGAATCTCTATGTGTTTCTGACAAACTTTACTCTATCTTTGCACAGCACCAGAGAGAACGAGAGATTTGGTTATAGGGTCTTTGAAGGTTAGAGAGAAGGCAGAAAGGAGCCAAGACATTGTTAATGTTACAGTAAATTAATATTCCTGTGAGGTCATCTATAACAGCGGAGTGCGGTAACCGTGAGAGACATCATAATGGACTGTCAGCGAGTCTGTGTCGGAGAGAAAGTGCATTAGAGCCTAAGAGTGTAAGAAAGATCTATATGTTTAATGGGTATAGATTGACAGGCCTCTATCTTTGCTCTCATTCAAAATGACAAAAATGTAGAAAATTAGCACATGTGCTCCACAGACACTGGATCTATAAATAAGATTATAGACTGTAAGGAATTACTATATCAATTTACATTAAAATAATAAAAACAGAAGATACATATAGTAAGCCAAACAGCCATGAAGTCATTCTAGACAGAAAAGAGATAGACAGCGCAAACAATCTACTTTTAAGATTTAATTATTTTTGTCAACTATATCACACATACACTGACCTTCACCAACCAAAAGTTAGACATTATAGTAACTAAAGAAGAAGAAGAAGAGAATTCATTAATAAGTAGTGTACAGTATTAATCTCTTCCTTTTGGCTTCTAACAAACGACAAAGATTTGTTGGATAATAACTAACTGTACAGTACACCGTGCTCCTGCCCATCAAACTACACATACATCAAATTTTGTTATTTTACTCACCTGATACTTACTGTTCTAAAGAAAGCAATGCTACTGGCACGTGTCTGTTCCCATTGAATATCATCTGCCCCGGTTAAAAAGAGAGCACCTCTGGTTGATCTCAAGCTCAAGGACAGGCTGCTGCTGTAAAGTACAGTCAAAATTACTAAATTTTGATCAAATTAGGGTCAACATTTAATGGAATTGTTGACTAAGTGTATGGTTGTAGACTATAAAATATCCAATTGAATGTGAAATCCAAGCATCACACTTTCCGCAAAACAAAGAATTTAGATTTCTGAATCGCAGGATTTCAAACACACACAGTCAATTAGCTCACGGCAGTGTCGAAGTTACAGTAATGACTGTAGAATCGTGTACAGCTCCACTCTCTGAGAAGACGCAGATAACAAACATTATTATCACTTAATTGTTTGAGATAACTAGTTTAATACATGCAATGATTCCAGTTTGTATCTAATTGTACCTATTCGATTCTATTTATCTCAGTATTAAACTACAGAGAGATTAGGCGAGAGTAAAAAAATAACACTAGATTTGAGTTCATCACAGTCCAATCTTCATAAAGAGCCAATCTCCTGAATATAGTTTTAACCCCATAAACATAAACTGTCAAGCAATCCTCAAGACTGTGTGTTTGAGTCAAACTCTGCTTACACTATCCACACATACATTCACACACAAACTCTAGTGTCACTTATAAGTGAGACTTGAGTTGTCTGCTCTGTTTTTTTAAGACACTGCAAGTGTGTTATTGTCCAACATATTCTCCAGCCACAACAAGAGAAGGTCTCTTTCTGTTTGTTCAGGGTGATGAAACTAGCTGAATTGAAAGACTCTTTGATAGCTCTCTGTAGCCTTTTTAATGTTCTCTTTCTCAATTAGTCTTGCCGTTGGACTGCCTGTCTTACAGGCAAACGGCATAAATATGGACGAATAAAGCAATGAAAAGTGGGGCCAAAAAACATGTTTTACAATATAATTGTAAAGCACATTTGACAAGTGTAACAGTGGCTGATGAGCACACCTCAGGGAATGAGATCTATCGATAAATTCTATCGATAGAAAATTGTATGTGACCCTGGATCACAAAACCAGTTTTAAGTAGCACGGGAACATTTTATTAAAAGACAAAAATTCATTGTATGGGTCAAAATTGTTGATTTTTCTTTTATGCCCAAAATCATTAGGATATTAAGTTAAGATCATGTTCCGTGAAGATATTTTGTAAATTTCCTATCTTAAATATATAAAAACTTTATTTTTGTGAGTGGCTGGCCTGCCACAGTTTCTCAATATTTAGTTTTTTTTTGTACTCCTGAGTTTTAAACAGTTCTAATATTCTAACAACTCATACATGAACATAAATCCTATTTATTCTTTCAGATTATGTAAAATCTCAATTTCGAAAAATTGACCCATAAAACTGGTTTTGTTGTAAATCTAAGTAGATTTTGGCTTATTTTACACTGACATACATAAAGCAATATGCACAAGGTGAAAAAAATTTATTTCATGCTTACAGCAGTAACATTGTGAGCATGCTCATAACTGAAATCAATAACACACACAGAATTGTGCAAGACAAAAAGACATGAGCTGCTATTAGCAGATGACCCATCCTGTTGTTCCATCATATGTCATACAGCTTGTGTTCTTTATAGAATTATACATCATCAAACATCCAATTTCATGCCAAAGAGATCGAGCTCATTTTGAAAGACAGCTTTATAATCTCTGTGTAGGCAAGTAAGCGAGGACTTAATTGATTTGCAGTTTAGTGAAAAGCAAGCAAAAAGTGAGAAACACTTCAGGCATGTGTCTGTGTCTAAGAAAGTTCATAACAGCTTCTGTTTTTGAAAGGAATACGTGAAAAGCGGATCTCTGCGGGTGACAGAGTAGGTGATGATGTTGAACGTCAAGAGGAGACACAAATTTATCTCAAAAGGCTATCACAGAAATGTAAAGTAGCTATTAATGAATTGCACAGAAACAAAATGTATTCCAGTATGTTAAAAAAATACATTGCAATATCAGCACGTCACAGACGGTGTTAAATCTTGCAAACGCTCTATTTTTAACACGTCATACAAACACATGCACTTAAACAAATGTGTTTTTGCTGATTCCAGGAAGGCGATTCTTGCAGAGCTCGTGCTCATCATTTCTGAGAATATGAAGCAGATTTGAGGGCCATCTGGCCTGTTCCACAACACCCATTGATTCATTCTAACAGGCATGTGCATTAAACATCAACTTCTCACAGAACCAGTGACTTAATAATAGGTTACTCCTTCTTGGACCGTCACTTAACCATTACAATGACAAGAGGTGCTTTCATCTAATCCTGGGAACAAACAGAGGCCGAATGGATGGTACAGGATTTTCTCAAACAATGACACATTCATGTGGGCTGTATAACATCATCAGAATGGAGCGAGTTATGGAGGGAGTGAAAAAGTAGGCAGTGGCACAGTGTTAGGAAACTAATCTGAGACAGTTAGATAAGTCACCCAAAAATGTAAACCTTGTCATCATTTACTCACCCTCTTTTGGGTGAACTTTAATAGTGGTACATTTTACCCTGCCAACAAAATTGCATTAAATATATTCAATGCATTGACAGGTCATTGTGATCACTAGTATTATTAAGCAACCTACCCCACAGATGTTTGTAGTAACTGGTGGGAATAAAAAACAAAATCAAGACAAACAATGAGACGGAGAGAAAAATAGATGTTGAGAAATGAAGGAGGCACGAAAGATATCTTTATTTGCTTTATGCTAATAACCACAATCGTAACTCCCCAAGCACATTTAAAGCCCACCGGGACAAAAATACATTAAGACGAAAGAAAAAAGGAAGAGGAAGTGGGATGGTTGGGTAAAAAAGCGAGATGAAATAAGTGATTATACACAGCGGGTGCGAAAACGCATCCACCCACCTACACACGCTAATTGATAGCGCAGTTAATGTCATTCTATATACTGTATACCCGAATATATCATCCAATCGACTCTATTAAAACTTGGTGCATAAAATAGATCTTTAAAATGTACGTGATTAGCACCTATACAGGAGGATTTGTTGACTGCACACTTTCCACGAGCAAACGCATCACGTGGCTCTTCCTCTCTCTCTCTCTCTCCTCTGCCAAGCTGTCATCATTAATATGACCTTTATGGGCTGTCAGTTTATTCGGGGTGACGTCAATCATCCTTTCCTATTAGGAGAACAACTCTATCAGACTCTGTCACCTTCTTCAGTTCCTTGTCTTACCCTGCCCCCCTGCAGCTATATGTCAAGGGTGTTTTCTCAGAGGGGGAACGAGGCGGTCTCATCAAAAATTCAGATTGACTACAAAAATAAAACAAATACGACGTGATATAAAATGGTGCATAGTTCACTCGTGTTTTAAAGTAACACAGTTGACACCAATAGAGGTATAATAGTATTGTTTTTCTTTTCTTGACCACACCATTCTCGTTTAGATATGAAAGTGTGACATCAATGGGTTTAAACTGTTTAAAAATGCATAAGCGAGACTTTAAGAGCATGTCGGTATGCATCAAAATTATATTTGTTCGTATTTTTATGATATAATATGCTTTTCATTAAAAACTCATGTGAACATAAAACTGAACTGAAACTAAGAATCAGACTTTTAAAAAAAAAAGTCAAACCTACAGAGGAAACTTTGCCTCTTCGTTTTTAGGAGTCCGGCATATGGCATTGCTCCAGTAGGCTGTGTCCTGTCACGGGCCTTCTGATGCAGTTTGGAGCCGATAGACTGTAAACGCTTCTTCGTATCAGATCACACTGCATCTCAGTTCACCTCCACAGTTCATGGTTGCGAAACACACTGTTTAACGTCTCACACACTCAATTGCGCTTCCTGTAGCGCAAACATTTGACAGATGGAACTGAACGGGAAAAGGAAATGAAAGCGCTAATTGTTCGCTCCGAGCCTGTTTGTAACCAACAGAAGTGGCTTTTCGTCATTGCTGCTTTATGCCAAGTTTTTAATCTCTGACAAATTAAAAAGGACGGCAAAAATAACAACAGATTATCTGCCAATTACTCATGCTTGTTAACAAGGAGTACGAAGAACAGAGGAAAAATGAAGTATGGCGAGAAGACTGAACATGTCGGTTCTGTTTACCGCTCGCGGCAAGATGAACCGAACAGCTACAGCAGCAGCTGCCTGCGTGTCAAAGATCAGCAGTGTGATGCATCAATCTGGCTGTGGCTGAATTGGTGACTCAGCCCAACATATGTTTGAAGACATGGACTAGAGAAACACCTCGAACCCGATGCAAACCGTCTCGTCTCTTGTGGGATTGCTGCACACAAATTCCTGCATTGGAGAATCTCGTGCGGTACTTATAAAACACACTCAGACACACTTTAAGGACTCTTATATCTTCATGACATGTCCACACACAGATGGGGTTGCACTTCAAAGCCCATCAGGCCTGACAACTTTGTCTTAGCAGGTCTGGAGCGGCTGCAGTGGGTGGGGGGATCAGAGGCATGATGCTGTGCTTACATGATGAGAGGTGACAGCGCAGGAATGATCGGATTGATAAGAAACAGAACTAGATGCAAACTGGTTTTAATCAATAAGAGCACGAAAATAACCAAAAGATCAAGGAATTGGAAAAACATAGCAGGAATTATAAATAAACAGCTTTCGCGTCATGCATTCATGTTCTAGATCAGACAAAAAAAACGAGACTTGGCTAAATACAAATGCGATATACGACGTTGAAATGCAAATCATAATTATTAGGTAAAGAGTCTTGGTTTATGTTTGCATCTTAGTCTAGATCTGGTCCTGGGTCTTGAACGAATCTTGATTCCAACTCATCTAGGACCCAACTTCTTTTTCTCTCTCACTCTTCTGCAGAGGCGTCCTGCTTCATCCCTCCTTCCCTTGTTTCTACCCTCTTTATCTTCTCATCAATTCACCAGCCTGAGAGATGTGTAAGTGTGTACGTCCCAGTGGGCAAAAGAGCCAAAGGGGGTGAAATCAGGTTGACCCGGTGCTTCATGCCGAGCAGGGGCCTCTCGGGAGCTCAGAGTTAATAAGACAAGTTTTAATTAATTTTCCCTCTAACAGGCGAGCAGGGAATGAGAAAATGGAGCCGGTGCTCCGAAGGTAATGAGAACCCTGAAGCTTTATCCCAGGATGCTTGCCCGGGACCGCAACCTTGAGTACATGACTTTAACCTGAAAATCCCACGGTCCATGCGTCTCGCACATACCCTAACACACACTGTCCATTGAAACAAACACACTTTCTATAAATGTCATTTGCATAAATCTAATTGCATATGTCAGTCAACTCTTTGTATCTTTTAAATTTGTCAATCACTCACCCTCTTGTTGTTACAAATCCGTATTACTTCTGTAAAACAGGAAAGAGAAATGTAAGACGGGACGTTTTGGACTATTTGCCGGTTTCACAGACAAGGCTGAAGAGAGTCCCAGACTAAAATGAATGTTTGAGCTGTTTAAACTGAAAATGAATTGCCCGGTCAAATCTTTAAATATGTCAATGGCATTGTTTTGTCTCAAAAAGCACACCAGCTATGTTTTTATCCAAGGCATTTTATTAAAAGCAACTGAAATATCCTAAATTGGCTAAGGCATCGTCCTGGCTTAAGCTAAACCTTGTCTGTGAAACAGGGCCATTGCCAGTTAACTTTAATCTACAGTGAAAAAGACCCATTAATCATTATTACAATGCTTATACATTCTCATTCTTCAGAAGAAAGAAAATGTAAACTTTTACACATAATTGAGGGGAAAAAGGAGTTTAATGCATTTAAATCCCATCCTAGCCAGTCAAGTGGCAATTTGCAGCGCAGAAGCTCTCCGAAGATCTGCTAATTGTGAAGACTTTATTTATAGAAAGACTTTGGTAAACAACTCCTTCATTACTCGTCCATCACGGCATCGTATAATTCATGTTCATCTTCATGCATTTCTATCTAATGGAAGGAGAAATTGACCCCATGGTGTGCATGCACACATTTAATTGTTTGATGGCGGTGGTTTAAAATTGGAATAAAAAGCAAGCTGGAATAAATTAGGATGTGTTTTACTTCATCAGCTTTTAATTAGATACATCATGTTCGCTCGCGTTCGCCGCCTAATTATCATATCTGTTTTTCTTCTGCACGTTTAATGTTTATTTCACAGCTAGTAAAAAACACATAGAAACAATTACATTCTGACATATTTTACGCTGTTCCATAATGAGAATTGAGACAGTAAAATGCATATTTCACTGCATCGATTGCTAATGTTTTTATCACTACCAAGTTTGCCCAGCAGTCAAACTATTGCTTCGTGTTTCCTGTTGCTTCTGAGTTGTTCACAAATTACTGCTAACAAGCTTTCACCTAAAGACAGGAGCAAGTCTGCTGATTGATTTTAATAAGGCCAAGATCATGGACAGCTTGTTATGGCTGACGGCTTGTAAATCTCACATAATTACCTTAAATCCCACAAAGAGAGAAACCTAATCCAATTCAATAAATTTACTAAGTACTATAAAAATGAAAAGCTACATTAATTACACGTGATAATTACAATACAAGAATGAATAAGACTCTACTGAAGAGACCCATTTAACCCGAAACACAGCAGTAAATGGGATATGTAAACATTGTTCTTTACCCTACAGCTTCAAACAGCACAAACATTACAGAAACAGTAAATTACATTGGTATTTCCTCTCAAATTTTACATGGAGAAGGACACACTTTTAAAAACAATTAAAGAACTTTGTGGATGTGCAAAAAGTGATAGTGATAGCCTCATAGAGACAAAAAGTGATAGTTCGCCCAAAAATGAAAATTCTGTTATCATTTACTCTAAACATGTATTCATTTCTTTGTTCTGCTAAACACAAAGGAAGATATTTGAAAGAATGTGAGCAACAAAACAGATTTTACTCCAATAGTATTAATTTTCTCTACTTTGGCAGTAACTGGTGGATGAGATTTGTCTGATTACTGACATTCTTCCAAATATCTTCCGTTGTGTAAAGCAGAACAAAGAAATGAATACATGTTTAGAGTAAATGATAACAGAATTTTCATTTTTGGGCGAACTATCACTTTAACGTTCATCTGATTCCTACATCATTCTAGAGACAGTTCAGGCCATACTATTTGGCAGTCTGAAATAATTAGTTTTAAGCTATGAACATAAAATATAAAATACAGCTTGGTGCTATAGTTCTCTTGGTCTCCATCACAAAGTTCTTTACAACATCAAGAGACATTATTATGAGTCAGCAACTTTCCACCGTAATTGTGTGGTATAATAACACCTGTTGAATCTGTGTCCAGTCAGACAGGAAATTGAAACGCAACTATGATTATTTAATAAACTGCTCATTTGATTTTCTCTTCACCTCGTCTCCTACATTAGCTGTTGTTCTTCCCCTCTTTATTGTCCTTTTCTATTGTTATGCCTTCTAGATCATACTCACAACACAGTGTAAACCATGAATCAATGTCTGTAGGATATAATACTATTGTATAGAAGAGTGTACCTTGATCCCACATGCATGTTCAATATATCCTATTGTTCTTCCGCAGAGGTTTTAAAGCATGGTATTACCCATTCACATTGCGTAGTGAATAATATGAGATTAAGACTCCAATAGATTCAAGAACTATGTTAAATGTAATCTTAACTGACATTCTGTACTACGCATTCATAACTCATTGATTCAACTCCACTGCTCCTGTAGCTTTTAATCACTCACCATGTAAAGGAATATTACATAATGCAGATACGGTGTCCTTATATGACCACACTTAACGGTCTCACTTCAACTGCATCACAAAACAGACAAATTAACCAAAGCAACCCACACACACACACACACACAAAACGTCCTCATACTCCACTGTTTGTGACACTGTAACCACCTACTTTAATACGGCGTTATCGCTTGTAACATCTGCAGTCGAGGTGAAAATCACCTGAGGCGGAGAGATCAGAGGAACCATAGCTTTGAGACACTGGGTCAAGGAGAGGCTCCTCAGAGAGGTAGCACACTGAACAACCTGCCAGATCAGAGATCAACGGAGAGACTTTCTGACACCCACCTTTCTCTTATGAAGTATTGATCTCGGTCTGAGCAGTTAAAAAAGATTGCCCAGCTGCAGAACTACACCGGTGTGCTTGAACTTTCAAAAATGTCATTTTAGGTGCTGATCTTGGATTCGATTTATTTCTATTTCAAACCGTTTCTCTGTAAAATTGTGTCGGATGATACGTATCCAAAACTCTTGATTTAAGCGTTGGTGAAAATGACCACTGGAGAAGCAGGTGCTTCACACTGCTCTCATTGTCCATTCTTTTCTTTCATCTCAACTTAATCCAAGCACAGGAGTAAAATACTCTAGAGGTGGAGTCAGCAAATAACATCATGCCAGAACAACAGGGTTGTATTTACTTTTTGAGGTGCTGGATGTTCTTCCGCACTTCTCCATTCTTCTGACACCACATAATACACATTATAAAAAATCGGTTAGTTTATTCATTAGTTTTATCATTCTCACAAATTAAAACACAACAGTATATAAGCAACAGCAAAATAAATAGCCAATATAATTGATAAGTACTGACTATTAAACTCTGTGTAACCCATTACCTTGAATACCCAGCAACTAGTTAATCTAATCGTACTATCCAAACAAAACCCTTTTGTTTTCCAATTAAAAAAACCCTCCACATCCTTTCTTCAGCAGGCTCCATAGCACCCGGCCAATTAGACTAGATATGGTGGATTTCTCCACCTACAGCTATTTTAGTTTATGATATGCATTACACAAGCCACGGATGGGCCACTCGGGGCCAAGACGAGGTGGCGTTCTGCTTTGTGTTTACGACTGTTATGTATCTTCCTTTTCCATTATTGATAATAACTCTGCTAAGTACTACCAGTCCTTCACCCACCCTCTTCTGCGCTCCCCACAACCAGGTCCTTGACAGAAGTCGTAGCTGTGGCTCCTCGGGGGCCTCTGTTCAGTAATTAGTTTCCCTTTAATGGCTGCCGGGAGGGTCAGGGGATTCCTGTAATCCCTGCATCTGCTCACCTCTAACGCGGCTCTTACCGCTAATCTTCCCGGCCTATCTACAGCCGACACTCTCCCAGCGCTGAGCCTACAGGTAGTGATAATGAGGCATGCGAACGCTCCTACGCACACTTCTTCCCGGCCCCTTGACTCCTGACTCTCTCTCAACAGAATTCCCAGATGGATGGGGTAAGTCAGGGCTGAAGTTCTAACACTTCCCCTTTCTTTGATCCAGCAGGCACATAGAAACGGGTGCACCACGACTACCGCATTCGCACACTGCTTGAAGAAGTGATTAAAAACAGAAACATGCACATTAATTTTGGCAACACACCTACTCTCTTAGTCCAATTTGCTCTGCCGCACACTAAAGCTTTGCTTTTTATGACTTACCTTCTTTTCTCAGTGGTCATTAACTGTAGGGGAGTGAGAGGTACCTAAATGCTCTCTCAATGCTCTCTGGCACACCTGGCTCATTAGGACGCCTAGATTATCTCTAATTAGTCTCTAATTCTGGCCAGCAAGAGCCCCACCCTCCACAGGTGCTGACACTAAACAGCCTCATTAATATTGCTAGCGGGGCAGAATGCGCCGGCGAAGATCAAACAGGCCCTAATTGAAGCTGGCTTAACTTTATAACGTTGAGCAGTTGGGGAGGACGGGGCTTTCTGCAATCACTCGAAATTGAGGCGAATTCACAAATACTTGCTAGAAACTTCAAGTCTGAGCAATAACAGAGTTAAGCAGAAGACCGCTCAGACGTGCGGTGGAAAAAACCACAAGCCTGAGGCAGCGCAGTGCCCGTCTTCTTTTTTTATTGCCCCCATTAAGATCGTAATGGGCTTTGAGAGCCGGACTGTCTGCTTCTCTTTCACCCTCGGAATATGCTGAACAGGGCTCCATTTTGTCTGTTTTTCCATTGTGCTAATGAGGTTAAAGGAGAAGGCAGGCCTTAGGGATCACAACACGTCTGAGTCATCCTAGACGACGTAACACGTCAAGTTTTGTCGCTGACCTTATGAGTCCATTGAAGTACATTCGTTCAATAAAAAGTGCTCAAAATTATCAAATGATGTTGGAAGTTGATCATAGTGCATTTTACAGACGTAGAGGTTGGAAATGCAGGACTGGACTAGACAGTAGAGGATGCAAAATCTTTGCCTCGCTATCAATAAACCTAAATGCATGCCATGTATGCATGGCGTGGTATGTTTTGATGCTGGCTTGCTTGTTTGTGCTGGTTTAAAATGGTCATGTGCTGGTCCTTAAGATGGTTTAAGCTGGTCTAACCAGCATGAAAACATACCTAACCCAGCATATGCAGTTTTTTTCATCAGGGTGTGTATAACAATGCTGTTAGAGTTAAATACTTGCTTTCTACTTACTGCACATACTAGCTGCACAAAAAGCAAAGTGAGAGTCATTACAAAACCATAAACAATTTATCGAAAATGTCCTTACCCATCATACAATATGCCACTGCACAGCATTGTGTGATACAGTATTCAGCATAGTGAGCTCGGTTGTGTGCTGCTCATTTAACCAAATATAGAAGGTCATCCAGGTATTCTATGCATACAGAAGACAGTATAAACACTATTTACTACAGCAACAGTGAGTAGTGTGCTTGTATGCTATTCTGAACACAAGCACAAAGGTCACGGCTGACTTGTTCATTTTAGCTCCGTAACCTTAAAGAAGTGGAACATGAGGTGGAAACTCATAATATGTTAATTACTATTTCAAAATAGCAGCACCAGGCCGTGCAAATGGGACATGCAACCTTGAAATGGTCAAGGTTCTATTACAGTGTTGGGTTGATAAAAAGAGAGGCTTGGAATATTGTGACCCTTCCTCCCCCACAACGCACTTCATGTAATGGTTTTTCTCTCTTTGCATCTCCGTCCCCCACCGCCCTGCATTTCAGGTCTATCCATCTTTTTACCTCGAGTGCCCTGAACCCCATGACCCTGCGGGGATGCAGGGCCAAACGGAGAAAGCAAAAAGATATAGGGCAAAACAGATATAAGCCTAGAGAAAATGAAAGGAGCAAAGAAGAGGGCAGAAGATTGAGGGGAAAGTTTCTAACAAACTGAGAAGTTCTTTGAAAACTAGTTTAGTGTGACACAGCCCATAGGTATCTGTCAAAGAAATACAGACGTGGAAAAATTTAAAGACCATTCCAAATATTCATTTAATCAGCTTTCTAGATGTATTGTGTGACATTATTAGGTTATCGCATGAAAAAATATTTTAAATCCATCTTTATGTTGTATTGCTTAAACGTGAATATGACATGTTTTTTTGTTGTTGTTGATTGTTTGTGTGCAAGATTTGAGGTCTCAAAAATACAGAGCATCTTTTTTTTACCCGGTTCTCCAGTACAATATTGTACAATATATGAAGAATACAATATTGTATTCTTCATTTCCTGAAAATAAATGCAAATAAAACAATATTTGTATTTGAAATTTGGGTGAAATATTGTAAGTAGTTCACAGAATGAAACGAGACGATTTTACCATTTTTATAAATACTAACGTCCAAAAAACTGAAAATAGTATTTTTGAAATCGTCTCTAATTTTTCCGCTGCTGTATACAGTTTACAATCTGCTGTATGTATTTGCATTGATCAGGTTTTGCTTAGAGGAACTTTATAGACATCATTTTTTAAAAGACATCAGAAGAGTCTTGATGTATCAAGGACAGTCTACTCTAAGAAACGTTTGAAATAACCTAAAAAAAAGGGGACCTGTAAATATTATTGATAATATTAACATTTCTCAGAAATTCCAAATACAGGACGAGGTTGAAAGCGATCAGACGTGCCCTTTCTGAACCCACTGCAGCATAGGACTCCCACGGCCAAATGCCACGAGAGCTCCAATACTCTTCCCGTCCACCCCTCCATTTGTTCAATCAATTTCCATCTCTCTATCGTCCCGTCTCAATATGACTTTCCCCAGGCCAGGGCTCTGTTGAGCATCGATTACAAAAAAAGAGTTGCAAGCGCTGAAATTGAAATTGAATGCTGCGTTCATTCTAAGAGCCGAAGATCAATGGGCAAATGCAAGGAGATGCGGGCTACATGAATTAATAAATGCATTGATTGCTCAAGAGCGATATGATAGGGAGCATTAGAAAGGCTCTTTTTCATCCACGAGATGGCGATAATTCAGTTCGACGCTAATGTCCTCAGATGTCTCAGGGGGTGTCAAGGGCACTGTTCAATAAGTATCGCCCATCCTCCAATCTTCTGGAATGTGGAATATGTTCAGGACAAGTATATTATCAAGAGGAAAACTAAATGCGAAATAAATTTGAAAGGAAGAGTTTGAGCTTTTAAAGCGTCCCTGTGGATTTTTACGTTTGGTCCATCTCTTCCGTCTTCCTTTGGAGTGCAACCACATTGTCCACTTTGTCCAGGAAAAGTATATCAGCATAAGGAAGAAGAGAGTCCACAGAGGCATCCAACATCTCTCTCTCCACCTGTCCACTCCTCTCTCTCTTCCTCTGCACATAACCACGTCAGGTGGTGTCATCTGAAAGATAACGTTACTGTAGGATTTGATTGATTTCCTAAAAAAGAATCCCTAATCCCGGATTAATTTCAAAAGCGTGTCTTTTGCATCACTCCCACAGAGTTTCTCTTTTATACCAGCCCCACATTTGAGAAATTATAATGGAACTTTATGCAACTTAAATCCAAACCGATTTAAATAAGAACCAACATGGTGACCTTATACATGTTCCCACATGGGACAGAAAGGCAACGTTTAAAAAGGCAGATAGGAGGTCAAATAAAATGATAAACGCACCTGCGTGACAGGCAGAAAATGGTTGACAGCACTGCTTGCCTTTCGAGATGGATACGGGTGCAGGCACTTACAACGATTCTGCCTTTCCCAATGAATATGGAACAATATCATAACGCTACATTACCCAGATCATTCTGCGGGACCGTCGTCAGGTCTCTAGACGTTGCTCCCTCCATCTCGGGTCTGTCACTTCCTCTCCGGGCCGGGGGAGGAACCTGGCAAAGGCACAGTAGGCATCTAATGCTGCAAGACCACATCAAACATCTCAAAAGAGAGGAAGTGGGAGTTAATGTTGCGAGGCGGCCCTAGAACAAACCTGCTGTACGCTATGCGGCATGTCAGAGTGTTGGAAATGATTATTTTTTACTTCCTGACACCTCTTGCATTTCAAAATACAGTTTACCATACACACACACCTCCTCTTAACAGCAGGCACCAATCACTGCCACCAAGAAATTCACACTCTCGCACACACACACACACACACACACACCTATATACAACTCTGCTCTTTTCGGATCCATCTGGCAATAATTGCTGGACCAAAAAAAGTGACAGTCAGTTTCTTCAACCACCAGGTGCCGAGAGCACAAGGCGCGCATGGCGAAGATGTCTGTCTCTCATCGAGCTATCTGACTCTTAAATAAGAGTTTACACTTTGAAGTTATGCAAATAAACAGCGGTAAAAACAAGAGGATTACAGACAAGCCCCTGCTGAGACGTAAAATGACATGCTATTTTTAAAAGCACTGTGCACGGCATGCTGTTTTGGTGAACGACAAATTGCATTGTACAACAAAAGCTCAGCTGGTATACTCTGGCTCTACGTGCTATTGCGACTTTATAGATCACTTGGACAACATACTTAATTCACAAGATTCTGAAATGCAGAGCTTCAGCACACCAGCTGCACTATAAAATGCAATGTGTCCGTCTGCAAACTTCAATTTCAGCTGTCACTCTATAGTGGGCATAGGAGACAAGGGGCACCGACCTGAAATCAATGTCGCTTTATCACTGCTGCCATGAGGTTTAGTCACATCTCTGTGTGTGCAGAATGATTTCCTCACATGCCCAGGATGAGCGCTGCCCCGAGAAAAAAAAAGATGAAGCCGCTGTGCCACCAGTCCACTAATAATAGGGAAATTCAAGAATTAGTAGCAGAATAACTTGTGTGAGGATGACATTTTCTTCCTAATATATATATTATTTGTGTATCACCAGTGATGTCAACATAGCTACATACAAGATATAAAATATAAGGGAGACTACAGGACCACATAGGACTGCATAAAATGTCATGTCAGAGAAGTGTGTCTTGGTTATAAAGAACGGTTCCTCAGTTTGACATCTTTCCCAGACCCTTCCCTTCTCTGTGTGTTAAATCTTCCTACTGTAGAATAAAAACATCCCACCTGTGAAGCTTTAATTCACTGTAAAAATAAACTGAGCACCCGCCCTGCTGCCTGGATCTGTGTGGCAGGAGCTCAATAAAGAGATGCATGTGGGCTGTGTCTGATATTGAGCTGGAGTTGGGTAGGCAGCTGGAGGAAAAAAGGCTTCTATTTTCTCAGTTCCGTCTCGTTCTGTATCTTTTAGCGTGCACGCCCATCTGTCTCTATAGAATTCTCTTTTGCCTGGCCGTCTTGATGTTTCTCTGCTTGAGGCTCTGTGATCGTCTGTCCAAACACTAAAATGAATTTGGATGCGGATAAATTTAGTAATAATGAATAATAACAACCTTCCTTTCATTTACATGTTAAAAGGGGTGTAAGGATACGTTCAGTTCAAAATCCATAATACTGTGTTGACAACTACGTGGGTACGTGATATTCCCAAAAATTGTAAAAACCAGCAAGTTTTAATTGAAACTTCGGTATGTAAATCAATAAAAATTGACTTGATCTGTCTCTGAAAACTGCACACCTACAAAAAATATTGTTCCTGTCCTTCCAAAACCAAACCAGTTTTTCAGGAACTGGATTCAATACTGTGTTGTCAAAGTTGACACTTTTTAATACTTTTAATTGGTTAGTTATTAGCAAAACCCAGTGACAAACGAAGTGGGTAACTGAAAATAATAATTTGTGATAAAAAAGCATTAAATTTGCCGTTTTAATGTTTCAGAAGGACAGCAGCGTTGTTACAAACACAGACGATACAGGCAAAAGTAATGGATTAAAGCATAAAAACAGCAATTTATCCTTTTTTAGTCCCCGTACACTTGAAGCAAAAAGGAAAACTGGTAAGCAGTTTCCACTTGCATTCATCAACAGGTAACCTAAGCATCTCATTTGCAGTCCACAAACCCAAGCCGTATACCTCACGCCCCATGCAGCACAAGGCCAACCAATTCTGTCCACCTTTTAGCAGATATGACTCAATATCACACATACACGCCTTTCGCAAACAAAATCTTTTCCCCCAGGTTTGCGAAACCCATCTGGAGGTCAGCTTGATATCTCCAGCCAAGCAATTTAAACAGTATCCATAACCTCAATTCATTTGGCCCAGGAAGATGCAAGTGCCAATGTAAAGAGGCTTCATTTTATTTTGCCGCCTTGGCCAATTGTTTGCCTCTCAGACCGCTTTTGAAAACCAGCTGATCCGCAGCACTTCAGGTACGTCTCTTTTCCAAAGCTGCCGGTAGATATCGGCACAGTTGGAGGAATTTTAATGAACGCTGCAAATGGATAGTATCCTCTCACCATGGGGGAGCATTTGTTTGGACATAATTATCTGTTACAGCTGGCAAATGGAGCCACGAGCCCATATGTGTCGGCATTAGCTCTTTAATAAAATGCGGTGATGGGCAAGCCTCGGCCGCTTTTACCGACACGACTTCCTTATTGTCTTATTAGAAAATGCGTCATCCAGTCATGACCGTGCTCGCCTGTTGACCCTAACCCAACATGCAAACCAGAGACAACGATAGGCTAGCTTTAATGGCTTCCTTAGCTTTAGCACTTCTGATGCAACCCAGGCCCAATAACAGGTTCAATTCTTAGAAGTCTTAGTCTAGTACGTTCTTAACGCTGACGTAGCCATCCTTTAGAAAAGATTCTTCAAAGACAGGCAGGCGATAGCAGGGAGCAGCATGGTGTAGGAGGGGGATGCTTTGGTTTGATTGGTGTGGTGAGGAAGTGGCTGAAATGCTAATAAGAGATGCTAATAAAAATATAAATGGGGCTCTGTGAGTCTGTGTGTTCATTGAGTTGTTGCAGCTGAATCGATGATAGGGGACTACCAAAGTAATTTACAACATGATCGCTATGTCGCTGAGAGCAGGGCATAAATCTACCTCATCACAATTAAGGCAAGGGCAAAGCAAGGACTGGGCTTATGCGGAGAAGAGGATAGGAAGACAAAAATGGACAACAGATAATATGGCGTTGAACAAAGGCTGTTTTGTTAAAGAGTCTTGTTAAATTACATGCAAGAATTTTAACACACACAGTTCACCCAAAAAAAGAAAATGATGTCATTTATTTACCATCATGCCAACCTGTGTCTGTCTCATTCTTCTGTGGAACACAAAAGAAGATATTTGAGAAATCTCTTTGTGTTTTTGTGTTCAAATAGTGGAGGCCCCAATGTTGTCGGGCCACTAATGTTATTCAAAATATCTTGTTTTGTGTTATGCAGAAGAAAGTCATACAGGCTCGAAATGACACGAACGTACATATACATTTTAAAATAATTTGTATTTCCCTTTAACAGTTAATCAGAAGAAATATTGACTTGTTTCTCTCCGGTTGCCAATTAATGTTTCCAACAACAGTTTCTTCAACGCTGCATTCTATTCAAATAAAGCATTGGAGTTCATTAAATATGAACAAACATCTCCTGTATGGTGTCCTTTTCCTCCCTCAATGAGAAGGGCCTTTAATGGAAACCAGGGCTGCAGGCAAAGGAATCTAAACAATCTACTGACAAGGGTCCCTAGGGATAATACCATACATCATTATATGTAATGTAATTTCTCGGATGTTCACTCCCTGAAAAGCTGCTCTAATTAATTTAGAGGCGTGTGGAATTTAATTAGTGACCAACATACCGACTTGAACTCACAGGATCGGATGGACAAAGTGCATTTTCAATGTGATGGTTAGATGGTCATAGTTTGCATTTGCTTTTCTTCAAGTACTAACTCGTTTAATAAAGATCAACATTTTACCAGAAAAATCTAAACGTCACAACCCGTTCCGACCCGTTTTTTTTATATTTTGAAAATCCATAGCTGTTTACAGTCTTGCCGTTACTTCAAATATACATCTTATACAAAAAATGTGATACACATGCTTTTTTAATAGGGCTATATAAGTGTCCAATGTTTTTCCGATTGGTACAGTCGATCTACATTTCAAACACATTTCCTATAGATTTCATGCACCTTTCTTTACTTTTGGCTCTACTTTGCTTCTCTTTAAGTACTGTAAAGCTGCCTTGATCCAATCCAATACTGTGCAACTCAATAGATATACATTTGAATTGAATTGTCTGTAAATGCAAACATCCACCTTGGTATAACCTCCTCAAACCAAACCATATAAAACTGTTGTGCATTCCACGTCAAGGCATGACAAATAGATGATGACGGAAACCGGCTAGACAGTCAGTTGCCAAGGCGATGGCCCACCCATTCGGGCCGTGATTGGTGTTGGTGGGTGGAGGTCCTGGAATGAGACGAGATGAGCTTTGAGCTTGATGATTGTTTCAGGTACGTGGGCGTTCGGCCCCTGCAGTCTGACGGATGAAGCGATGGGGAGCTCATTTGACAAAGTCATCTCCCCTCCCCCCGACAGATACACCTTAATGATGCATGCGTACCTGATGCGCTCGACAGGAGAGGGTGGAAAACAATTAGTGCCATGTTGATCTACCCGTCTCTCCCCTCCGCGCCCCAAACCGGGACCATCGCTCTCCCTATCTCCATTAGCGTCGACAGACAATGAGACTAGAAGCTAGAACGACAAAGCGCAGAGAAAGATAAACGTACGAGCGTGCGGGAAGAGAGAATTGAGAACAATGAAGTGTCTGGCCTCACAATGCTATTATCATTAGTAATAATTCGAGCTGAGCGAAGCGAGAGAGAAAGGGATCAAATAAATAAGAGAGGGTGTGATGAACAGATGAGACCAGGAGAGGAACGGCGAGGATACGGAGAGCTGCGGCTCCGTGGCAACCAGGTCAGCTTGATGAATGCACGTGTCTCGCGGGGGGACGGGGATGCGGAGTTCTTTGTCTCATCGGCTACAAACACAATTTGGGATTTGTAGGATAATTTACTAACATGAGGGTGGACGTGTCTTCGATGTCCTTTCGTAGCCGGAAGGACAGAAGCTATTGTTCATAGTGTTGGCGCTGTAGAGGATGATGATTAAAAGTTTTCTGCTGAACGGTGGCACGGGTGTGAACACCAGGGAGCATCCTGAAAGGGTGACGGACATAAAGACAGCGGGATGTTTCTATTGTTGGTTATTTCAGCATTCCATTGGATACCTAACAAATACAATAGAGCATATTAAGAAATACAAGACTCAATAGTCTGGCATTAACTAACATGCACCCTAAGTACACTGATGTATAATATCATTTATAATAATTTGTCTGTAGGCAAACACAGAATATATATTTTGCATTACTTTCTATGTGAAAAAATGCATCACATACAATTTATTTAAGTACACATCCATAATGCATTATTGTCATAATATTAATTTTGTACTTCTATTCACGGTTTCTCAACAACACAGATGTAAATGTAAGCACAAAATTAGTGCATGAAAATAGAGCATTTTTAAATGCATTATACTGTACTTTTTATTAGTTATCTGTTTTGCGGGGTAAACCATATAAAAAAACACAAATGTAAAAATAGACACATTAAAAATCTATATTTTTTGCATAAACTTAATGGTGTTCAGAAGTCCATGAAGATTTTTTGCTGGATTAAGAAAAATGCAAGATTAACTGTAACCAAAACAGATATCCGTTGAATAAAGAAAGAGAATGAAGACAAACAATGAACAGCAAAGGAACAGATTTACAAGACCCAAAGTTAGTGATTTGCAGCAATCTGAGGGACCGTTTGCACCTTCCACGAGAGAGAATGTCGTGCTGTTCCGCAGAAACCCCAGGTTTATCAGATACTCTCTTATCTTCCACCTCCAGAGAAACATTAGCATTGTACTTAGTACTACTGTTTGCCACATTCACTCGATAACATCAACATGAACGCAATTTTATCACCCAGTGGTGGCATTTTACATTAAACTCTTCTGGAGGAGGGACAGCCAGAAGTTCGTCCAAAGCAGATGTGTGGAAGTTCTTTGATTTTACGCCGGTTGATCGGGCCGAGAATAAAGTCGTAAGCGTGTGTGTGTTGCAATATGTGCAGGAGCGTTAACATGTACAACTGAGGTTTTCTTTTATTCTGCTTGATTGAGGCGATGACGGGACCCGCAGATTTTGTGATGGACACCACAGGGGCAGATTTTCAGTGTGCGTGCGTATGTGTGCACGCGTGTTGACAGTGAAAGAGATATAGAGGCATATAGCAGTAATAGAGTTTACACACCGAGGGAGTGAATCACAAGGACAGACGCCATGGTGGGAACGTGAAAAAGCTCATTTTTGTGGCCCGCTGAGAACACACTCTTAAAAGCGCACAATTCACAACTGAGAAGTTTTAAAACTGGACTCACTTTCAAAAACTTCTCAAACAACAACAATCAAAACCTGTTTCAAAAAGGCTTTCGAATCCCGTCATCTTCACAACAAGTTCGGAGCTCCTCGTGACATCACTTCCTAAAGGAAGCAGCTATCACAGCAAGCAGCACATGCCATCGTTCACTCACCACATTAAACAATTTCAAAATCTGGGGTGAAATATGAGCCGGATATATCTTTGTGAGATTCTTGTGGGGTATCCTTAAGATTTGTATACTTCCGCTTGTAAGCTGTATTATCTAAGGTCATGGGTTCGGTTCATTGGGATTCGCCTGGGTTTGAATCATGATTTAAGCTTTGAAATTCTGAAAAGGGCAGCAGTCGATGTGGGCAGCCCAAACTGGTTTTAATATCAGTCTTTCATCAAGACGGAGAGCTAAACAACAGACCGGCTCACATGGGGCTGAACCTGCAGCGTTATTGATGTCGGGAAAGGGTGCTGATTACTGCAGGGTCTCCTAAACCTCATAGAGAACACGCAGTACATGTAACACACACACGCACACACACTTACACACACGATACATTAGGGAGGCAAACACATCTGATCCAAGGGAGCTAGAAAGAAAATAGTGTGCATGAACCCACGTGTTTACTTACAGTAGCAAATCTGTAAACATTTCTTTGTTCTGATCAACACCGCGAAAATGTTTGTAACCAAACAGTTCTTGGACACCATTGACTACCATACCATTTCTTTGTTCTGTTGAACACAAAATAAGATATTTTGAAGAATGTAGGATAGCAAACTATTCTGGGGTACTTTTGAGTACCATTGTAATTGTTCCCACTTTGGTGGCCAAGAACAGTTTGGTTACCAGCATTCTTCCAAATATCTTTCTCTGTGAAAGAAGTTTATACAGATTTGCAACTTTAGGGTGAGTAAATGACATAATTATCGTTTTGGGGTGAACTTTCCTTTTTTTTTTTAAGTAAGTATTATAAGAACAGCAGAGTGATTGTAATACACACCTCAACTTTTTTTCAAGTATTTGTTATTAAAATGAATGTTTATTCTTATTATATTATTTTTTTAAATACTAATGTCCCAGAATGTTCTGAATAGGACATAAACATTCCATGTGCCTAAATTAAAATGAAAACTTGATTTACAAAAAGGCTCTAGAAAAAAGCAGTCGAAAAAAAGTCTACTAAATGGCAACAAGGTGACAATCAAATCGCAGATAAAACCAGCATGCGCAAACAAATTTAATACAACAGCTATACAACAGTGTCAACGTTTCGGCATGAACACACACTTCTCTCATACATTAAACTAATAGCAGAATAAATAAATGTAAACAGTCAAGGTAAACACACCAAGCGGCAACAAACAGGATTCACAAACAATTACAGATAGAGCCAGCATGCAAACACATTTAACTGCAAGCCACACAATAATATGAACAGTGCAATATGAACAAACACACACAAAGGTGTTCCCTCTGATTAGAATGCGAACCCCAAACAATGTGTAAAGACTGTGTTTATAGCAAATAAATGGGCTTGTGTATAAGGCACATGAAGGCTGGTTTCTCGGAGTTCCGATGACCTTTCATGCAGAATAAATCATAAACGGGCATGGAGATTTGTATACGGGGGGAAGGGAAACATGCAAGCTGATGTCCCACATAACTCATCTCGGTTCTTAGATATGAGAGCACAGCCTTCAAACATGATGTACCGTCAACATCCAACAACATAAACACTGACCTTCACTCCAATGACCCTGACATTGCCGCAGGTCGCAGATGAGCGGTTAAAGGAACAGTTCACCTAAAATGAAAATGAAATAAGAGACAATAGTGCGTTTAAAAGTGCTCATGCAAATCTTTCACAACGTCAAATGGTCATTTTTAAATTTCCAGTTAGCAGCAAGGCGGGAAAAGAGGCAGAGGCTGATATGTCCCCTTGGTGAGCTCCAGTAAGAAGATTATCCCGCTGTTGAATATTGCTTTAAATGGACAGAACGTAGGATGGCTTAAGACCTCACATGGGTGATCTTTGTTAAAATATCCAAACATTGCTGTTGCTGGCTTGCTCTGAGCATGCTTATCAGTTTCTCAACGTGGTCCTTAGATCTTCATTCATAAACAAATGGAATAAGAGCCGCTCTCATTTCTAGTAGTTTGATGGCAATATTTGTGATTTGATTAACTATATGTGACCCTGGACAACAAAACCAGTCTTAAGTAGCACAGGAACATTGTTAGTTATCGCCAAAAATACATTGTTGGGGTAAAAATTACAGATTTTTCTTTGTTCCAAAAATCAATAGGATATTAAGTAAAGATTATGTTCCATGAAGATATTCTATAAGTTTCCTATCGTAAATGTATAAAAACTTTCTTTTTTGTGAGTGGGTGTCCTACTACAATGCCTCAGATTAACAACTTCAAAGGCTACTTTCTTAATATTTATGCTTTTTTTGCACCCTCAGATTCCATCTGTGTAAAGAGTTGCTGTTCCGCCAGATAGTATCCTATCCTAACAAACCATATATCAATAGAAAGCTTATTTCTTCAGCTTTCAGGTGATGTAAAAATCTCAATTTCTAAAAATTTCGGTTTTGTCGTCCAGGGTCACATTTGGGCTTTTCAAACATAAACAGAACAGACTTACGACATTTCATGACCAGCCCTCCTGTCTCTCTCTCTTACCTTTCTAACTTACAAATGCACGCGTGTACACTTAAGCTCCCTACACACTTAAAGAGACACTTAGTCTCAGATGCTACGCAGGGCAATTTGTAAAGAGTGAAATGGCTTATTAGTGCTTGTCCATGATCACCTGATTTATTCTCTTGTTGGGTGAACCCGCTCGCATTGATTCACGCTGCCTGCAAATTACACCATGTCTCTATTACGAAGATCCAATCCACAGGCTCATCGGACAGATATAAAGAGGCCTAAAACAAGATGTAAAATTACAGCTCGCTGACTTGTCTAACAAGAATAACTACACTCTGTGTATTAATCTTCATACTACGCCCATCACAGTAAATGTTTACTGCTGGAGAGGCGAATTGCCCTCATTTGTCGAGTGCTGCTTTGAAATACTTCATTTTGTGACATTTAAGTAGCACAGTGTTAACATTAAGACTTGTCACTACATCGGGTATACTAAACATTCCTGACAGTTTATTAACCATGCATTAATACAGAGTGTTTTCTACACGGCTGGCTCGCAGTGAACAACATGTGAACCAGTACGCTATGTGACAGTTCAGGCCTTTTCAGAGAGCACAGAAATCTTAATATTGACAGACACTGAAGTCATGAAGTGCTGTTTGTATTTTTTATGCAAGTTTTCATAGTGAAGCAGGACATTCGGAAAAAAGCGTAGGAGCTTTGTTGAGCTAAAATTGAACAGTGAGTAATACAACATGAAAGATTTGTTTTATTTGGAATAATGTTTACATTACTTAATGCATTTAAGTAAACAGGGGGGATTTTCACTTTGGCTTCAAAGGTATAGTTCACCTAAAAATAATGATTCTGTCTGTCATTCACCCTCATATTGTTCAATACTTGACACTTTCTTCCTTAAAACATAAAAGATATTCTGAGAAATGTCTCAGTGTTTTCGTCCACACATTAGAAGTCTATGGGGGCCATGTTTTCTGTTCTTCAAAATATCCACCGTGTTGTGTTGAAAAAGGTAATATTAGAGCTTTCCTGTAGCTCAGTGGTAAGAGCATTGAGTTAACAATGCAAGGTTGTGGGTTTGATCCCAGGGGATTGCACATAGCTAAGTATAAATGTATAGGTTAATGCAATGTAAGTCACTTTGGATAAAAGCGTCTCGTAAATGTAAATGAAAGATTTAACTATTTAGAACTTAACTATCCCTTTAAACACACATAATGTAGTATCCCCATGAAGTGTTGAACACTGTAAGCTTCTGCATGTTTATGTATGCAGGTACTTTATCTTCAGAGCACACCACTATGATTAAGGTCACGGTCCATTGATGGCAACATGTGCAGTTAAAGTGCGCCCTCTGTAGGTCACTCTATTATTATCAGCCTGTCAGAGGCCAGCCATCATCTCCCTAAATTGAAAAACAGTCATGCAACTCCTGTATTCAGTCATGCGTCTCTCTATCAAACGTACTAAAAGCATTACACAGACAATCCTGAGCATGTTCTGTAGTAAATCATATCAGAGTATTAGATTTAAGCCATCACCCAAAATGTTTTCCTTCTAGGCAACCCAGTGCTGATCAGATTGCAATCCACTCACCACACAATACGATTCAAAATGTTTCTCTTCGAGCAGTGATGAATGATCTTATAATGATGGATCCTAGGAGGACAAACAGTCTGGTGCGTTCACAAGAGACGGCAGAGAGAGATCATCAAAAAGACAGGAAAGGAACAGAAAAACAAACATGATGCCTCTGAACACCTGTGACGTGGAGTTTGTATTCAACTTGTTTATCGTTCCATTAACAATTCTCTTTAATCAGCAATATCTTGGAGCACTATACCAAGACAGAGAAAAACACACACACAGGAAGAGTTGTTTTAACAGAAAGTGTGCTCCACATGCTTCACTTCTTAGCCTTTTGTAAACAATTCTTATTCCTCTGATCCATTACATGTGAGAACCGTGACTGTGCGAGCTCACAAGCATTCGGTGCGCTCTCAAACACTTCAATTGAGAGACACTTGATTTCCCTTGGCAACAACTCTAGGTGTTCAACTGACATTGGTGTGCGTCTTCTCAAAGTGCTTACACATTCAGCGCACATTCACACTGTTGCAGCGTTTATTTCACACACAGTACGAGCTCAGTGTGCACACGTACAATACATTTCCTATGTACTACCCCATACACAACACCATCAGCAAGACAAGTACCTCTTCCTCAACGCCGCACCAGAAATATGCTTCTTGTATCAGGGTATCATTTATCATTGCCAATACAATCCCTTACATACATTGAACATGTGTGGGTAATGACAATTTAATATTACTTCTGATCATATAAAGATTAAATTTTAATGATTTGTTTATCAGTAAAACTGACTTTCAGCTCAAAGGTCCAGTGTATGAAATTTAGCGGCATCTAGTGTTGAGGTTGAGAATTGACATACCTCCCCCCTTTTGTTGTCAAAGATTTTGCTTCTTCGCTGAAGGAGATAACATTTTTGAAACAAGCAGTTTGTCCGTTTAGGACTACTGTAGAAACAACATCGTGAATTCCATACAAGGGGACGTAATGCTTCATTATGTAAGGTCTTTAAACACCTCTGAAGACATAGTTTTATTTATTATATTGCATTTCTGTCAACAGATCTTCCAAAAATTATACATTGGACCTTTAACAGACAAAGAGCAGTAATCTGATGCCACCTGTATAGGTTATACATACATACGAACACTGTTTGAATAGTTATACTGCGGTGTCATCACACACATTTACTTTATTTACGCATTGTTCTGTTTTCTTTTCCATAGGATTCCTAATGGTCAATGAAAGGCAAGTTTATGTAAATGATAGACAAAAAGAAATAAGACGTATGTTTAAAATGCAAATGTTTTAAGATCACAAATACAACTTTAGATTTTAAGCTTTCTTAATCACAATATACAGTTCAATGGCAAAATCCAAATCTATATAAACGCCTCCATGGGGTAAGCATTGTATTTTAGCAAAATAATGCAGAGTTTACTGCGATACATATTCACTACATATTTGCAATTTTCAAACCAAAAGATCATAACTGCTCTTTGTCTGATGTGGGGTAAAAACAAAGTGTGAAAAAATCAGAACATTATAACAAACTATTTGGTATTACAAAATGAAATGATACACCACCATATTCATGGTCTATTACAGCTTTTAATATTCTTTTCTTGTATAGGTAACAAGAAAAAGAATGCAGAAACGAATATCTTTTTATTTGTCAGTGTTGCCTTGTTCTCTAAAACTATCCTCCGTAAGTCTATTATGTTTCAGCAGACTGTGATTCCATTCACGAGTGAGGCCATTAAAAAAAGATAATGAAGTATAATAGGCCAACTGGCATTGAAATATCCCGGATTTGCTCATTTTCCTCTTTATTAATATAAGCCATGAATATAAATGGTTATGGATATTAGTGCTTTGAGAGAAATCAAAAACGCCTATTAAATCTATACACGCAGCTTTAAAGCGTCTGCTCGAGCACATTGCTGGAAGGCGGAAAAAACGAGAGAGCCAAGAAGCATGCTTGCAAGAGAAAGTGAGAGAGAGATCATAGTACAGGAACTCTTGGTCGTGTCAATGAAGGCAGAAGAGAAGAAGAAAGCTGACAAGCATGTCAGTACAGGCACTAAAGAGACAATACAGCATCGCCTCACTGTCAACAGAGACAAACAATCACACTCAAACCTTTGTTTGAGACGTCTTCATTGGTTTCCAGTGCAAAACATAGCAAATTAACAAGCTGCACACGAAACGGTTCAAAACAATGAAATACATTAAGTTATGAGAAAACAAGATCCATCCCGTCATTTCAAAGGCAGGAGAGTGACATGTTTTCAAACACCGTCTGCGAGATGTTATCTTTTGGGCTTGATGATAAACAAATAAAATCCAAATCCCAGGAATCGTTCCGCATTGGATGGAGAACGATCAAGAATATTTCGCTGACATTGCTCAGTTCTGCATGTAAACCTGAGACCAGTAAACTTTATGAATGACAGCTGATGAAACTCATAAACAGACCCACTCCTAATGCAAGTAACTGAGAGACTCCACATCCACACCATGAAATGAAACCGACACCACAAAATTCATCTCAGACGTAAAAGGCACCTGAATGACAGCTGTGCTGGTTTTCTGGTAAAAAAAAATACTTGCTATTTCCTCATTAAGCCAAACCACATTTTTACACAATTTCCAAAATCACAATTTTGATGCTTTCATTTAATAAAAACTGCCATGGGATTGTGCTGTTTATGATTGAAGTACTCAAATTAAATAGAATGTTTGCTAGAAAAAAAACATTCAAAATGAGTGAATAGCTAAATACTAAATAAAAACAGATCATAAAGCGTTCCTCTTAAATCAGGGATAATATCATAGTCCAGTGCTCCATGCAGACCATAAGTAATCTGTTCAAAGGATTATTTCCAAGAGTTTTGTTTCACCCAGGCACTCATCACGAGTCTCTGAAAATCAGCTTCTGATCTCTCAATCAGCTCTGTAATTGCTGCATTGTGGGAACGGCAGTTTTTAAATCTTCCTCTTTTTTTCTCCCTCTCTTCCTCTTCAGTTAATTTGCACAAAGTCAACCACCACCTAGAACGACGCTTCCCTACCTCCCACGTGGCTTCGTAAATTGCGATTCTAAGGTGCTTTATTGTAGTCTATGATTAGAGAGCTATTACGAAATGAGATGGAGAAAGCGAGAGAAAAAGAGACAGCGAGATTACTGGCAAACACTGGAGGGCCTTTAGACACAGAGGAGAACTAAAGCACCAACACCAAAAAACGTGTTTAGATCATTCGAGTGCTCAAGGGCCAGTCGGTTACACATTGAGCAAGACAGCATGATCTAACAGCAACTGGGGGACTCATACTGCAGGCAATGTAAACATCACAAAGAATAGACACACACACACACACACATCCTTGTATCTGCACTTGCAAAGCTGTAATGCTGCTCTAAACTTTCAACAAGAGAGTCAAATAACAATTGTACAAAACTGATAGAGGTTGAGGTTTTATCAAGCAGCAAATCATAATGTTATTGACATTTACAATATGCTGCTGAAGGAAAGGAAAGAATGATTTGATAGAAAGTGTAGGATGATAAACTGAGTCTCAGAGTAAAGAATGAATTTAAGGTATTGCTCTGTTCCCTGGGGTTACAAATGCATCTGCTGCCGCTGTCACATACTGATGTTAATATAAAATTCTCAATAGAAGACTTACTCATCTACACACAGGTACAACAAAAACATCAGCAGAACCTGAAAAAATCTTTACATTTTTAAAGTTTCAGAGAAATAAAAAAAACCTACAGTACTTTTAGAGTGCGACTCATTACCATAACCCCCACAAGGCCCTTAATATTCAGAGAAAATGTGTCGCTTTTTCTCCTTCTCTCCCTGAAGCAAAGGGACAGTTTTTCTTTGCTGGTTCTTTGCACGTACTCTCTCCAAATGTTAACGTGCCTCCGGGACACCCCAGGATCTGCGACGTCTGTTTTTAATGCACTTAACCATCTATTTAATTTATATATTAATTGAGTTGACCTAACTACTGAATATAAAGTTAGCCAAGCCCAGTGAATTCAAACCACAGAGTATGCGCACACACATTAGGGAGGAAGATTTTGTCTTTGATTTGTTAAAGGTCTGGTGTATGAAATTTAGTGGCATCTCGAGGTGAAGTCATCACTTTTTCGAAGCACTACGGTGGCTGACACAGGACGAAGATATCGTCAGGTTTTCGTTTCTTTGACAAAGAAGACAATGTAGTTACAAAACAGTTTGTCCGTTTAGGGCTACTGTAGAATCAACATGGCGAATCCCATGCATGGTGACTCACGGTGTATGTAGATAGAAATAGCTCATTCTAAGTTAATAAAAACACAACATTTCATTATGTGAGATCTTTACTTTACACACCTCTTAAGACATGTATATTATATTGCATTTCTCTCAATAGCTCTTCCAGAAAATTGCTCATTGGACCTCAAATAGCAAAAATTTACAGATTATTTTATCCCAAGCAATTTACATTGCATTGTTCTATACATTTGTTTCTTACTATGTGCGATCCCTGGGATTGAACACATGACGTTGGCGCCATGCTCTAACCACTGAGTCACAGGCAAGCCAAGTTCAAAATATATTTGAATCTATTAAATGACAGCAGCAACTTTAAATTTGTTATATGCATGCAACATACATTTATTCTAATGTCAATGTAGGTCTACATGAATGGACCAGGGTAGTGTTTTGTTTCACCTTCAAAACTCTGTCTACATTCAATAAGTGAAAATGTGTAAGATATGTGTGGTTTCTGTAGCCCTAGGGACTCCGTGGTTTGCATTATGCGCTAGCTATTGTCTGGAAATCGTGTATAGTCATTGACGCCTTTCCTCTTTTCTCCTATTACCTAAAGACCAAAAAATGTAAAGCACACACTAATAGCATCATTTCATCTCCCGCATGCATTCATCTTTCAAACTCATTCTCCCTCTCTCTACCTCGCTCTTATCTTGTACATGTCCTGCAACTGCCGCAAAGTCAAGGAGAGGGGCTGATTTATTTCCCTGGACAGAACATTATGGCACCTCATTAACATGCAAAAGAACAAACACACACACACACACACACACAGGAGCTTTCATTTCAACCGGTAATTTTTCACATCAGCGAAGGCAGGGTACCACATAAGAATAAATGAAAAGGGAGAGCGTGTGAGATGATGACAGGTTGAGGAGCGTACAAGCCGTTGTGACAGCAGCAGTTAAGCATGTAGGTGTAGGGAAGAACACATAAAAACAGCAGGGAAAAAGAGAGAGGGGGAGGAGAGCTATCAAGGTACATTAGCTTGGTTTATACGCCATGAAGCAGAACTCTCTTTCACTGCTGTAGAATAAAAAAAGGGAAAACCTGGTCAGGTATGCGTGACCCAGAACAGTGACAGATTTACTACCTTCAACAGCTCCTTTCTGTTGTTATTTCATGCTTTCCCTTTCTATTCATCTTCTGAATTCTCTAGTGCCTTTCCTTGTACAGAAACCTTTCTACATCTGTCATATCATAGCTCTTGCTGGACCACTGAGGTCACTGTTCTCTCTAGGACGGGTGGGTGGTTCGAAAAAGATTTGTGTTATTCGGTACTTCCGAGACAAAAGTCCAAATTTGAACAGAATCTGTCTATCACGCATAGCAAGAGGTCGGGCGGTGACACGCCGCTGTTCCCCAAGAAGAACTGAGGGGCAAGACTCAGAAGTTCTCCCTGAGGATACAGACACGAGAGGCGCTGATTGATGACATGTGAAGCCCAGAATTCATCACTGCCTGTGGGTTCTCAAAGGAAGGTTTGGAGAGGGTTGCTCCATCTTCTCCCACTGATGAACACAGGGGCATGCGAAGAAGTACATTTGCACCGAGACAAGCCTCGAGGTGAAAGGTCAGGGTCTGCGGCACTATACATCATCATCGTCTGCTCTGGAGCAGGTGTAAAATTGAAAACGTGACCTGGAGGCTAGTTCCTGCAACCCCTTAAAACCAATTTTACCAATAATGTTTTTTTCAAAAGCACTATCAAGAAATAATCTTTTTAAGGATCAAAGGGGAAAAACTATGTACCATCACATCAATCCGTTTATTTGCTATTAAATATATGGATGAAGCTCTTGCCCCGAAAATGGCATAGGTCAAGAAAAATAGCCATTCCGTCCTAAAGATTTTTAAGTTTTTAAATTTTATGTTATATCTGCATACTTTCTATTTCTCATATGGGTCAACCACTGACCCGTACGCAAGCCCACATTTTATAACCATAGTGTCTAATGATGGATCAGACTGTTGAGCTCAGGCGGGTGAGCGGGATGTGAGGTATGATGAGGAGCTAAATAGTCTCTCAGTTCATATTTCAGACACTCTTTCATGCTTGCAAACTTCATTACTTTCAACTGACTGCCTCAATAATGAACCGGCAAAATTTTCTTTTGTCAGCCATCTATCTTTGGCATGCCATCCATCGGTTTAGCCCAAGACATATTAAAATATCCAACCTACCCGTATTAATATTAGATGGAGTGCACAGACTGTAATATATGCCGCACCGGAGGCCGCGCGTCGCCCCTTTTCTTCTCATCAGAGAAATGAGAATATTAATCGCTGTCATCTTATTAAAATAACTCTCTCTTATTATGCACCTCTGAAGCGGAGACAGGCCGAGAGATATTAAACATACAGCAGCCATTAATAGGAGAATTACACAGAGGCTTTTGTTCCAAGCGGCCATTCCTATATCAAAGGAAAACGCATGGGAGGGGTAAACACCTGGGAACAAGCAAACTTGTGTATGCACACAAACACACATCATATAAGCCACTTATGCGGTGTCACTTTGCAGACTACACTCATTAAAAACACATTAAGTTCTTTGTCCCTGTGGTGACATCACCCCAACCTTCCCCTAACATTCGGTAAGCTCCGTTTAAGCAAGAGTCGGAAAGTGGAGCACTATAACAGGGTCCAATGAGGGGTCTTCAACAGAATAACTAAATCTATCCTGGCCCCCTAGAGCTCATGAGTCAACATCAAATTGATGATGGACAATTAAAGAAGCTTGTTTAACCTTGGGGGGTCCAGCAGGCGTGAGGGGGGAAGAAAGCGAGGAAGAGAGGGAAACAGACGAGTAAGCATTTAGTGTGCATCATTAGGTTGAACGAGGTGGAGGGGAAAATTTTAAATAAACTGTTGGTCAAAAAGTGGGAGGGCGAGAGATTAAGTACGGCAAAGCAACTATGACATAGTATTTACAGTGCCAAAGCAGACAAGCAGCAATGAAATGAAGTTTAAAAAAAAAATATAATATCTAGAAAAGCAAGGAATGGTTTGTCTCTACCAGATTATCCATTCTTTTAAACAAAACAGAGCTGCTCGTGTAGAAAGACAAATAGACAGAGAATGACAAACAAACAGATGGAGGGAGATGAAAAACGGCCATTCTCTCAGCCGTTGTTGGGTTTGTATGTAGATCTAATTCGGACCCCACTGGAGACCCTACCTCTTCAGCACTAATAAAACTCCAGTTCTAAACTCCTCCCACACTATGATCACACCACAAGAGGAGAGCAGTCATCCAGTGTAAACACACACCATCAGCACTGCCTGCTTACCTGTGACTAGAGCTCAGAGAAGCAACCTCGACGGGGCAAGACGCACTGGTGGGCATACGCATACACCAAGATGAGCGCAGAACATCTGCTCGAAACGTGCTGAATAGCTGGAAGGTAAAGAAACAAAGCAAGCACCTTTTCTGCTGACACCTTGGAGGTTTCTCCAAAAGAATGGCGTGACCTCGTTTCTTCATCTGCTTCCTGCTTCAGAGGGATTAGATGTGCATCACCCATACACAACAGGGACTCAAACACATATAGCTAAACAAACATGGACAGGATGTGTAGCTTCCACAATTCCACAGTGCTTTGACAACTCAAGAAGGACAGAGTCTACATCCCCCCAAAAGTGCTTTTTGAAAGATCACTGATTTATCGTGGCTTTATTGAGATATAGAGCAGGGGTTCCCAAGGTGGGGAACCCTGGGTGTCGCAAGGTAGATGTCACAAGATGATTTCCAGAAATCCTTTTTTTATTATTAGAAATAGAGTATGTAATCAATGAGAGTAGAAAATATATAAATATTAGTAAAGTTAAAAATAAAACAAGGCAATTAAAAAGCCATCAGCCTTAGGAATTTCCTCACCCTCTTCGTGACCCCTGGGGTGATGATGTCACATTAACTACATTAGCAACCACATTAGGTTGGGTGCAGCAAGTCCATTTACAGCATCACAAAACAGTCCCATGTGCACGCAGATTATTTTTCAAGCTTAAATTTAGGATATTCTTATTGGTTGAAATGAAACATGTCGACCAAAGACAGCGCATGGAGACCGGTGGAGGAAGGCGGAGAAGCGGCGCAGTCAGGGTGGCCATCAGCACTCAAATCAGTTTAATAATAACAAGTTACGTAATGGGTAACTATAAAATAATATTATGTTAGACTGTGCTATTTTGTGTTGTCATTATACTAGTTTTTGGCATAATAGGTGCATTTGTACATTTGCGGGTATTGTTATTTTAGGCGTCGCGTGCTGAAAAGTTTGGGAACCCCTGATAAAGAGAACAATAATGACATAACTGCAAGCATTCACCTTGCTGTACAAGCAAATATTAGGTTAAATGATAAAGACATACAAATACTTATTTAATGAGGTTGAACTGCTGAGCAGGCAAGTCTGCTTATATAAATAATATAAATGATGTCCCAAGAAAGCTACCATGTGCTAAAACAAACTCTAATGTTTATTATTAAAGACTGTACTGTAATGCTATTCTAGCAACTATACAAAATGAAAGCAACGTTTTACCACAGTATTTTATTTTATTAAAGCAAGCTGTTATACATAATGTGTAAATTAAAGTATTTAATAACTTTGATAAGAATAAACTATATTTACATAAGGTTTTAATCGTATATTATGTATTTTAATTCATTCATTAAATAAAGTTAATATGACTTTGGTATAACGTTACATGAGCTTATCTTTCCCAAACAACAAATTTAACTTGGAGAAAGAAATCATCTAAAACGTAAATAAAACTTAATCTAAATAATTATTTCGTCGTTTTTGCTACATATTAAAAGCCAGTTTAGAACGTTCAGTCTCACTTCCGTTTAGCTTTAGCAAAACCGCTAGGTGCCGCTTACATGTCAAAACACAAAGTTCTACAAAAATTATAATTTAACCACATGTGACCGTCACACTAACATAGATGTTGATACAGAGATGTTGTCAATGTGTGTTGATGAACTATGGGGCAACACAGGTGTTTTAATTAAAGCGCGTATGACACTGCGCCTCGTGCAGCCTACTGCATGAGGCGTATGTAAAACTCCCCGTGAACCGGAAGTTGCGCTCGTTTTTACTTCCGTATTGTTAAACAATTCCTATTGAAAAGGAATTTCAAAAGAGAAAATTATTGGGCGTGGCTTGCGTTTTTCACTGTGAATCGATTGGATGTGTAAAAACAGCTGTTGCGTCGATTTTGAAATTAAGCAGGCAGCAGACTGACAGTTGAAGGGGAGGAGTTAGCGGATGTATCAAAACAGTGTATCGTAACATCCGACTTGCAACAAATAAGGAGAGAAGAAGAACTTCCGTTTTGCCGTCGCACTGGAATTTATCAACAGTGGGGAAAAAACTGACAGAACACGTATCCAAGTACATAACAGAAAAAGAATACAAAACACTTACATTCATAATCAGACAGGTACTTTTCAATGAAGAATTTGTACTCTCTATCTAGCTTTGATCTTTTCGTAAGCGAAAATTTGTCTGCAAGATGTTGCACATCATCAAGCCGTATTTGTGTCAGCTGTGCACGGCACTTGATAAAGTGCACTGAGGCGCTAGCGGAAGTTACGCTACACTGCTTCACCGCAGAACGAAAGATGCGTGACGTCATGTGAAAAGGGCCTTTTTACGTCATTTGAGAGGGATAATCATTTCATGGGGAAGTGCATTTTCAGATTTTAACTGAAGATAATGAGGGTAGGCTACATTAATTTAAAAAAGAAAATTACCCACATTGATAAGCTATATACTATAAACTCTAATATTTCATGAAATTGTCATTTTAAATTTCACTGGGACTTTAACATTTCTGCGAAAGATTTCCTGACACACAAAACAACATAAAACGTTTGGTATGCTATATCTGAATGAGACAGTTCACCCAAAACAAAATTTTTGTCAGTATGTCTGTTGATTGTGTTTCTTCTGAACATATCTTTCTTAGCAAAGGTCTTATCTCAACGTATTTTTTTAAATGTCTTAGACCTTGTGTCCATATGGAAGTGCAATGGTGATTGGTGACCAACATTCTTCAAACTACCTTCTGTGTTCTACAGAAGCAAAACTAATCAACCGGGTTGAAAACTGGTTGGAAATGAAATAAGGGTGTATGAATGTCGAAAGAGTTTTCATTTTTGGTGTACTCTCCTTTTAAAAGACTGAATGAACTTGGCAAATATATGTTTGGTGGCAGCGTACTCTGCTGCTCCACAGGCGTGCCACACAACAGGCTGTAAGTTTGCATAATTCCTCTTCATCATGTGTTCTGACAGAGGTACTTTCAGTTTCACACTTAAGATTGAATACTTCACTCACAGATAGCGGTGACCTTCATTCTCGTGTGTCGCCGTTCTTAATTTGCTCGCCGCATGTTGAGCCTGCAAAGAGCAGCACGGCGTACAGATGCCCATCCATCATCGCATTCCCGAACACGTGCTGAGGAGTGAACCAGATCCTCATTTATTCATTTGCTGAGAACTGCATCCAAGCCAAAATAAACAAAGTCACCCCAAGTCACCCCAATTTGCCAAAATTTCCATTTCTGAGTCTCCATAAGTTCTATGTCACACATCTCTCATGATCCACAAGATAATGTTTATTAGGAGTAGGCTGCTTAGATCATTTTCAAGTATCTTAATTTTTGAGATGCCTAGGCTATCCATAAAACCAACTAGTGTTATCTTTAAAAAACCCAGCAGCTAATACATTTCATTCTATATCCTCAATTTCCCTGGTTACTGTAAATCCATATAATTGGGAAATAGTTGTTTTTTAGTACATCGTGTGAATGCTCTGATATGTTTGCAATAAAGTGATTTGCAAGCAGATCTGAGAGATGTCTGTGATGTAGCCGCATTAAACCCTTTTAATTGCTATGGTCATAGGGAGCAAAGCAAGTTAAGGCCGTCACACATTTGGAGGCCAGACTTCAAGGGTACACAAGAAAATTTACAGCAATTATCACCATGGTCTCACTTCTTCTAAGAGGCAGACAAAGGTGAAAGAGTAAAACTTGCCACATTGCAAAGAAAGTTGAACTTCAAGACTGCAAGGGAAAATGAACTTATATTCTTCACCTGATGTACGATTTATCAGAGGCCTGTCAGCACCTGAAGAACTTTCTAAGAAATAACATTAATGAGCGTGGCATCCTTGTGATAACATTTACATTTAGTCATTTAGCAGACGCTTTTATCCAAAGCGACTTACAAGTTGGACAAACAATGGAAGCAATTGGGTCAAACATTAGACAACAAAAAGCATAAGAACCATAAAAACATCTCTCACAAAACCTACTACAGTGTACAGAGCAAAGTTGAGTTTGCAAATGTGGAACCGATCAAGAGAAGGTTCGTGAGAGCGATTTTTACCTTTTTGGGATGGCGCCACAAGACGTTTGTTTGCAGAGCGTAAGGATCTGCCGATACATTAGTCTGCATAAATGAATGAAGATAAGGGAGTGCCAAACCAGTGGTGGTCTTGTAGGCCATATATATGATAACAAATATAACACGTTTTATATTATTTACAGCTAAATTTAGAATATGTTAACCCTCTCTATAGCTTCAGCCTCATGGTTTCTATTAAATTACTGTGGTGTGATGAGTACTGTTCTTAATATAGACTACCTAAATGGTGAAAGCCAAGTAAAACATGCAGAAAACATGTTAATGAGAGGTAGCTCTTCCCCATTATTTGTGCAAATGAAACAAAATAGTGGTTTAGTACAATAAGTTGATAGAATGCCAACATGGGGATGGCTGTAATCCAACATGGCTGCCCTTTGCTTACTGATTGGATAGGTTTCCGTTGTGGAAGTTTCAGGAACAGGTTGACAGATGGTGTGTGAGGAGCTGGTTCTCCGGCGAAGCCCACAGGGCTCTTTTGATGGTCAGAAACCTCAGACCAGGGACCTGAAACTCTCTGGACTC
Source organism: Triplophysa dalaica (assembly GCF_015846415.1). Lineage (NCBI taxonomy): Eukaryota > Metazoa > Chordata > Actinopteri > Cypriniformes > Nemacheilidae > Triplophysa > Triplophysa dalaica. Next base: position 8,660,358 of record NC_079566.1, on the reverse strand, counting down.
ACACCGGCTCTCCGTCTGCAGCTTGTGTAAACTCGATATATGGAGCACAGATACACACCTGGAAGGAGGATAGAAATAGCTTGCTAGAGAGGTGTGATAGATAGAGAGAAAAACAGAGGAAAGGCAGTATTGTGAAACACTGTGTTACAGTTCTGTGTGTTACCCTTGGATGGACATCAGGCTCTCATCTGAGATGTAAACCTCACTTAAGATGAATGACCGGTGAAAAATTGAGCAACATAATTTAAAGTGACCTTTAATCTCTAAAGTCCTCTATATCCAGGAGGCAATCTGAAAATCATTACAAACACCATCCAATCCAATTTTTTTTTACATTTTCATAAAACAAACAATATACTAATATTCTATTTCATTTCTTCATTTTTCAAGACACTTTCTTTCAGTCAGATATTTGATCCGTGGAGGGTTTCAGACAAACCTCTGAGTAAGAGTTTCAGGTTTTTATGGATGACAGTAGCTGTAGCTATTTTTCTTTCAGCTCTCCTAATAAATTGGTTTTACCCTGTTTGCTTGCAAATTACCCTTCCCTCTTCTCTTAATTTTCCAATTTGCTGTGTCATTTATATGTAATTTGGGACCGCGCTGGGCCATATTACTTTCGCAAATAGGGTGATAGACTTTATTGAGGCATTTAAGAGAAAAAGGGCTATGAACCAAATCACTATTGCTAAAGAGACTTAGCTTTTTCAAAGACTGCGAGTACGTTTCGCAACCTAATTTTATTCTCCGTGTCAAGCAAGTTTGTCTCTTAGCTGTCTCGTACCTCCATCCCTTTTAAAATATAAATGAAAAGATGTAAAAAATAAAGCTAATGCATCACTTATAAGCAGTTTCTTGCCAGCGTGCAGTTCACATTTCTCAAATAACAGAAATCCTTAGAAACTGGCAAAGAAGAATTAGCCGTAGCTCTGTTTTTACTGTATCGGAACCTCCATGGGCCTTTCTTTAGCTTCTTTGATGTTTGTGCCTCATTCAGTGTCCGTGACAGATAAAGCGACATATTTGATGTGCGAAAGGGGGGATAATTTGTCCTCGGAGTCTGATGGCCCCTTTTACATCCATTTGCAAAGTCGATTGTAAAGTAGCTCACCTTTCCTGCAGCAGATGCCCTTGTTACCGTATCACCTCGGGTTTGTGGTGACAGAGGGGTGGCCCATCAAAACACCATTAAGGTTCAGACCATTTGGCAGAGGGTACGTGCCCAGACTGCTTCAATATCATCAGGGACTGATCACAGTAATCCTCACCATCTATTATGTAATTAGTCAGTTTGGTATTGTTGAGACTTGCCAAATTTGTATTTTTTATATAAATTCTGTAGTCTTTATTAATCTTGACAAATCGATCAATCTGGTTTGTATGGAAGAATGTTTCTTGTATATTAAAATTGCATTGGCAATGGTTAATATCTATTCCTTACATGTTGCTTTATTATACAGTATCCGGGGATACTTAGTAATGTTCAACTTTTTAATGTAAAGTATCAACATTGTTTCCGATAGAATATTTAAAAAATAGACACAAATAATGTCAATAATGTCTAACATTAATAGTACGTCTGTCCAATAAATGATACATATGAAAAAAATATGAGAAGCAAGAGATTAAAGCAAAAGTCTCAGTCACACGTCATTTCATTTGAATTTATTCATTAGTATTAATAGGAGAAACAACTGAGGTATTAAATAGATATTTAATTTGTAAATTTATCTCTCCAAAAAACTTCAACACACCATACAAATCCACCAGCCCATCAGCCTCATGTATGGCTGCATTCTAGTTTAAGTAAGTGAAAAGGAGTTGCCACTGTGGCAGACTGAAAGTCTGTGAATAAATCGATTAGAGGACTCGCTTGACGGATGGTCCCGTAAGGGGGACAGGGCAGACTGAGGAATTAATTTGGCTGGTGAGAGCTGTGTCAAGGCAATCCATCTCCCAACAAATTTGGCAATTTCCTCCATCCCGCTGCATAATCAGACACCGGTCTCCTCTGGATTTTTAAAGTGATGATGCATGTGCCGACATATTTCCTCTGATGTGTTAGACATGATTGTTGATAATGAAGAACAAATTTGTTTAGAGAAAAAAAGGTGTATGGAGGGCCGACCTAAAAAACGAAGCAATTAAAGGATTTAGCAAAGTAGATACTAGGCCCTGTAGGATAGTGGCCCTTAGGAACAACAACTACTCCTGATGCTAGAAGCAATGCATTCTGTAGAATTGAGTCCTCCAACGAAACTCTAACTGTCTAAAAATAAAGAAAAGTTATAGATTCTTTCAGTTCATGGATGTTATGCAAAAGCAGCTGTGATACAGTGTGTCTGCTAACAGTGAATCTGGACAGCTCACCAATTACAGAATCTGTTCAAGCCTGTAAATGATAATTCAGCCATGGAGCTTTAAAAAAGTCTTCAGCTTTGATCTTCAATGAAAAAGTGAATTTGTCCTTATTCACCTTCAACTTTCATTTATTTATATAGCACATTAAATGCAAAGTTTTGCCCAAAGTGCGTAACAAAATTTAAAACCAATGTTATAATAAAAACACATACATCCAACATATAAGAGGGACAGCAATAAAAACAGATCACAGCCATGAACCAAATCACACAATCCCTACCGGGATTTAAAAACCTCTACAGATGGAGGCTGCCGAATGTACAGGGGAAGGTTGTTTCAATTGGATGTGAAGCATACATGTCTCTGCCTTAAATAAGTGTGTGTTAAAAGAACTGCAGCCTGCCATAAGCTGTTAAGCTGAAATAGCCTTCAGTGCCGCCGTGACAATCTAGACCTCATTTCTGTAATGAGTGCATCACATTAACAAGTAATAATTGGATGCATTTCCAGACTCATCCTAACACTGAAGGTCAGAAAGAAAAGTACAGAGGGGAGCTTGCTGACTAAGTGGTGCAGGATATGTTTATTTTTATTGTGTATATGCTTTTTATTAAAGGGATGATTTTAAATGTTTTTTAAATTTGAATTTATAAAGAAAATTCTCTTTTGTTGGAAATTTTTCAAAAGATTTGACTATTTATGAAGGTGTAGTCAATGCGCTGACAATAGAAAGGTGCCGCTATTTTGTTCAACCCATAGTTGCATAAAATATACACAGATCATTTAAAATGATATAGGAAACATAACATATTTGACCTACCATTGAAACAACTGGTCTGTCTATGCCATGGCTCAAAACAACGACGCATTTTGAGTGTTGCGTCAATATGTGCACACTGCCCTCTAGTGAGATAAAAATGGTAGCACAGCAGGTATCTCAGTTAAATTTATTATTATTGCAGAGCATTCATGAACTTATATGAACCTAACATATTTGATCAAGTACGTAGTCTTCCTTGAGTTTAATGTTTTTGCTCGGAGCTCCTTCTAATGACCGGTCTGCTTGAGCATTCATGAGATGCAGGACCTTGCAGTGGTATGTGATAGGTAAGTAATGTAAATAGATACAAGCTTAGTTTAGACATAAGCCAACATCACGAAAGACTGAATATGGAGATTATATGCTTATATTCTGTAAATACATGTTTTTTATTAATTTTCATAGACCATCACCTGTCATCAGTTCACTTACCGTAACTTTACCATACAACCACCAGAGGGCAATCTAGTTAAAACAATACTGTGGAACAGGCACTCAGTGGTTATAATCTGTCAAAATACACTAGTTCAACTGTTTAGTCTAATCAATTTAATCTTAATACTTGCACCACATTATTCTAATACGTGGGAAAATATCAAAAACAAACTTGTGATAAGTGGTATACTTTCATGTTTTGACAATTCATTCCTGTGGACTGCAGGTTTTAGATGTATTGAAAAAAGTAGTGTTAACTTTGTGTCTGACAGAGAAATGAAAAATAGATGGGTTTGATGGTGAGTAAAAGGCAATTTTCATTTTTGAAATGATCATTTTCAAAGTCATATGCAAATCACAGCAACAGGCAGGAAAGAACATTTAGGGTTGTGTAAGCTCGTCTTTTTAAAAAATCATATTTACAGAAGTTGGAACACACTACACAGATCATGTGCAGTACAAAACTGCTACTAATAGTATTTACATGCATCCTTTAAAAGCTTTCAGCAGTCACTGAATATAAAGAAAAACAGAAAACCCCCACAATTTTATAAAACGTATAAAATCGGTCTTAATAAAAGACTATAATGTGTATAAAGAAATATTAAAGAAAAGCGTGCTGTACAAAGCTGGCAGATTTGTTTCACTTTGACGTTCCACAAAGAGCTGTAAGACGATTCTGCAAATAGACAGAAGAAAAAAAAAATGATGTTGCCACTTTTATACAGGTGCCATTTATAAAAACAGGTTAAATTCAGTACACTCAAAGAACCCAAAAGAATGAGGTGAACAATGCTTTCCTGGTAGTGATCATTAAGAATTAATTAACAGCAACACATACCTGCAGGTTTCTTATCCTGCGTAGTGCTTTCTCATCTAGCTGACTCAGATCCACAGAGTCCATCTCACTGGCCAGCAGCTGAATGCACTGTAATAACAAATAAAAGATGTTCACCTTGTGTGACATAAATGCACAACTTGCTATACACAATAAGCAAAAACATGTACCTCTCCATTTCCGAGTGGGACGCTAATGACAATGTCTTCAGCACTCCCTGCAATGGGTGAGCCATTGACAGACATGCTATACACCTTCTCCTGATGCCGTGGAAGTCTGATTGCTGGAGTCTTTGGCAATCTGCCAGAGAGAACGGTAGTGCTTTACATACAAGCTTAAATGTAAATCTGTACGGGCAGAGGTTACAATCAATGCCACATGATGGCAAGAGTACGTATTTACCTGGAGTCAAATCGTGGTGTAATGAGTGGCGTTGGGCCAATGACTGAAGACTCTAGAAAAGTTCTAGCAGGGGTGACCAGAGGCTTTCTTGTAGACCTATGAAGGGGAAAAGGCAGTTCAATGGTTTTCTCAAGGGGTAAAAATAACTAAAAAGATCAAGTAAAGTGTGTAATTTCTGCAACCCATTGAATTGCAATAACTTTTTTGCCCAAAGGTAAGGAAGCCCAGAGACCCATGAAATATTTTTTAGATCATAAGTTTTTGAATAGCTTCTGGGTATTAGTTTACTTTAAAAATTATGGCATGTAAAATAATAAAATATAAGTCTTAAAGTAGCCCATTAATCATTTCTGTTTCTTACTTTCGAATGGTGCTTCCCTGCACGCTGACAGAGAGAGCTTTAGCCTTCCTGGAGGTCGAAGGTGCCTTCTTTGGAGCTTTCTTCTGCAGATTAAGAAGACATAGATAGCTTTGTACACAGACAGCAGACTATCATGATTTCTCATTACATTTCAACAAGAGAATAAAAAAAACATAAAATAAGTTTGGTTGGTAAGTTCAATATAGGGGGCAATTCAAACTATTAAATAGTTGTAATAGTTGTTATTAGCATGCCTATTATTGGCTGTTTATTAGTACTTACAAAGCAAATACTCTGCATGACCATATTCTACATTCCTAACCTACCCAATACCTGAACCTCACAAATACATTACTTACTACTAATAAGCCACAATTTAGTTAATAGCAAGAATTGCCCCTTGTACTTAAGTATGGCAAAAAGTTTTCCTTCTAGTAACCATGCCAACATGATTGCTTTTACGTGCACTCATCTATTTATTTGAAATGTCTGATATCAAAACAGCATAATGTAGATCACGGAGCTCACTAACCTTCTTCACTGTAGATTTCAGGGGTGCCGTGTTTTCATCATCAGAATGTGCACTGTTTTTGGCTTTTCATAAATAAAGAGAGAGAGAAAAAGCAGCTTAACAAATGATGGCAAGTACATTACAGAAGTTAAGAGATGGCTGTGAAACGTACCTTTTGAAACAACTTTGGAAGAAATTGTATGATTCTCGGAAATAGCAAGTTCAACCTGTGCAGCTTCCTCTTGCACCTGCATGCACATTAAAGATTTCAATCAAGATCAGCTTAACAAAAAAATAACGTTAAGCAATAAACAGATTAAAATGTGAAAACGCCTACCTTTGAATCATCGACTTGTGACTTTGGCTTGTCCAAATCTTAGAGAAAAGCAAGCAATACAAATCATTAGAAGATATTATTAAAAGGGAAGGTTAGTGTATGTGTGAAACTTTTTAATATGACGTAGATTTAAAGGAAAAAAAACCTAACCATCTCTCTCTAAACAGGTATTGTTCTGGCTTTTGTGGAAACTAGTAACCTGGAATTAGTACCATATGACACATCTCCGTATTGCTCGGTGAACTCTTTGTAAGTCACTTTGGATAAAAGAGTCTGCTAAATGTAAAATGTAATTTTGATATGCTTAACATGCGAAAGAGAAAACTTCTACAATTAAGAAAAAAAAACAAATTCCCTTAAATCTAATTTCTGCATACAAATGTATGCTATACAAAAGTTTAGACAGGAATTGAAAACACAAAAAAGTTGTACATGGTATAATACATGTGGAATTACAAAACATTCTTACTGCAGTATTCAATCCAGTTCATCTTCCTCACTGCCATTGGCAGCTTTATCAGTGCTGTTTTATACAGGTTGTCTGCATCTTTCAGAAGGTTGTTGGTCTTTTCCTTTAATCTCTCAACAATGGTGTGAACTGCAAACATAAAATACATTCAAAACATTCAACGTCTGGTCCCAAATACAAATGAAGCATTAAGGTAAGCAAGTCAGCAGGAGCAACAAATGTATGACCTTCGTCGTCAAAATCTAGCAGAAAAGCTTCCAGTTTGCGCGTCTTCGGATTTTTCTTGTTTTTTGAAGTCTGTGTCCGTTTTCTCGGTGCCATGTTGAATCTGTAAAACAAAAAGGTCAACATTTCTTAAAGCGGAGTCGACTTTAGATGTGTGGTGTAGAAATATATTAAATGTATGCGTAAAAAGGTCGTATGTTTGGTTATTTATTCATTTTACCTTAATAATTCCTCGTCTCAGCCGAACTATATCCCACCAAAGCGGTCGCAACAGTTGTTGAAGCTTCTTTTCAAATGTATCGCTACTGTGTTTCTCAGCCAATCAGCGACCAGGTGTGACCTTCTCCTTGTAACGCTAGCTGACTCTTGACCAATAAGATAACACCACACTAAACCGGAAAAATTGAAATCTGTCCAATGGTTGAGTGTTTTGTTGTTTCCGCAGCAGTAAGAAAGAAGCCGATTGGCGGATGGTTGCACTGTCGGTGTGTTACAGTCACATCGTGCTTGTCTCTGTTATCATCACATGTGTGCATATATGATGAAACCGATAGAGTTTATGTACGCTTATGTTTTGTAAAATAGATAAACTTGTAAAAAATGATACCGCGTGTGCAATGTTAATGTTATTTTGTGTATACCTTTAATAAACGTATCGCACCAAGGCGCTTTACTAAAGCCTGCTTCTGTAATGCTGTAGTTAAATTCACAGGAAACATGTCTACCGTTTTAGCGTCGTTTCACGAACAGCTTCACAAATGCTTTGAGATTTTAAAAGTGAATAAAAGTATTTGGGAAGGGGTGTTAGTTGAATGTACTTCTATGATGAGCTCTCTCGGGAACCTCGCCACGCAGATAAAGGCGTTGAAAAACGTGCAGCTTGCAAACACACCTCTGGCCCATTTCCCTTGTTTACAAGAACGACTTCATTATAAACTCTCACTGGCTGTGGATACAGTTCTGAGAAAGTTAGATGAGAAAATGTAAGTCCTGTTAAATATTGGCAAAAATAATGCTTCTTTAAAGCATGTCTTCACCATTGTGTTGTCTTTGTTGTTAGGGATGCTCTTCAGACAGCGAGGAACACCATCAGTCAACATGTGTCTGCTGCTTTCCAGTTCTATGAGAAAAACACACTTGACATTGTTTGTTGTGTCGCCAGATCAGCCACGTGTCCCTCCATCGCAGACATGTTAGAGTGGCTTCAAGATGCAGATCGTCATTACCGCCTCCAGTATCCTCTGAAACCATTCTGTTATAGGTTACAGTGTGATTGGCAATACATTTGTATATGATGGACTACATTCACAAATCCTGTTATGAGTAAAGTTTATGAATCCGTTTGAAGTATTTATATACCAGTTAAGCCTTGTCAAACAGCACAGCACCTTCCTCAGCTTCATGCTTAGATTACTGCAGAGAAGAAACTTTCTGCAGATGCTGACACCCAATGATCTTACGTTAATGGAAACCGCACCAAAGAGATGGGACTCTTTGCGTTTACCCAGTAGAGAGGAGAGAATTGGGGGTATTTCCACTGTATTCTGTATCATATGAGGTTACATACTTTGGCTCATTTTACATCTGGTAGTAATGGCTGTCATGGGTGATTTGATCAGGGCACAATATAGGTGTATACCTACCATACATTAACATTAATAATCCTGTACAGAACATTTTTCTTATGCATGGCATCGATATCCAGATCATATGAAAGATGTAACTGTAATATTCAGTTACTACAATTAAAATAACTAAGTATTACCATTCATGTTTATAGACACAAACAGTCACATGACACACTGAACTTGATACAAAAATGGCCTGAAGTATTGCGTAACAGTTTGTAACCCTTTAGATTCTGTTGATATATCTCATTCATTTGTATTTTGTTCATTTATAGTATGACATGCAACTTTATAGGTGTCACACAGGGATTGCAATTGTAAGATGACCTGTAACAAAAGATATATAAATTTACATTTGTATTTGTTTCATAGTTTGTGTTGGACATTTTTTTTATTAATATTACACTTGTATTAATATCTTGTGTATTTTTTGTTTTTCAGATGCACTGTGTCAAGTATCCTTCTTAATGGAAGTGTCTTCCAAAGCTCAGCTTTGAGATGATCGGTAGGCTATCGGCAACATCTTGTGTATGATGTTGTTGTTAGGACCACTGGAGACCTAAAGAGAGACATTTCATTACCTGGATGTACCTGGACAATGACAAGGACTGTATATCAGATACAATGTCAGGCACACTGAGAATTGGTTTTATGTAAAATAATGAATTAAAAAAATATATTGTATGAATCCACGAAAACCACAGTCAGTCTTTTATTGCTCTGAAAAATATAAAATTTTCTTGTTTTTACTCAAAGAGATTTTCATATGTCCACTTGATTGGGCTGTATACGTTTAAGAGATACTGTGACTGTCCACTGTAGTGACCAGTATGTGCAAGGGTTTGAGAGTGCGTGTTTATTCAACGCACACAAATAAAATAAGATGAAAAAATTGTCACGTCACACTTTTATTTTATTACATGGTTTAAAACTCACATTTTCAATCAATAAATAGTGAAATCATGCAGAAACATACACAGTGAGTTAGTGGTTTTATCTACTGACAACAGCACTGAGCTGTGATGTCAATTAAAGACTAGTTATTTTATAGAACAGTGAGAATGGGTGTATAAAGTCAATACTATTGGACAAATTAAAATAAATTAGACATATATGGTCAAAACAACTTTAAACAAGGTTCATATAAATAGTGGAGCGTAAATTAATCAACAGTTCTCATGAGAGCATAAAATACGAAGAGACTAACAAGCAATGCTGAAAATCTTGGACCCACTGCAATACTACTATAGTTCTAACACACGGAGAGAGCTTTGTGTACAACAAATGTAAATTAAAGGTGTACCCAGTATGTTTCACATTTAAAAAGTTTTACCTCTGAATCAACAATACTTCTCTAAGATATTTAGAATGATGTACATTCAAGTGAGATGCAAAAAGGGTTTTGTTCTAAATAAAGTTGGACCTTGGGGAACACCATGTTGAGATCACTGACCCGCTGTATCATGCAGTGTGACTAGTTTATTTTCTATAAAGCTGAATTATGCATTCTGTTATGTTAAAGTAGAGAGATAACATTGGGTGAACCCCTGAAATGCATTTTCTTCAGCAGAGACTGACACACTTCAGCTTTAAGAGTTTATCAGACTATTCCATTATTTAAAGCACTACATTAACATCTAAATAAACAAGCAAACCAAAGAGTATACCAACAAACACAATATTCATATTAGACACAATGTAATAGCCTAAGTGATAATATGCATCATAATGTGTGTGGAATCCCCCAAATCAAAACAGAAAGAGTTATTAAGTAATGACAGGAAAAGCAGGAAAGGTATTGACTGGACTTCAAGTGGCACAGGTGAGAAAAATGTCTCAGTCCATCAAAACAAAACATTTACTGAGTGCACCTTTAATTCCCAATTACATTTCTCTGCAGATGTCTCCCTATTCATCCTTACCGCTTTAAATCATGAACATCTGCTTTCATTTCCCCCTAAACATACTCCTTAAGAGGCAAGGAACTGTTGGTGATGGGCTTGGGAGGATCGGATGCAGAAGGTCTTGAGTTGGCAAAGCTACGGCCCATGTACCCCCGTCTGTACCCTTCTCTCTCAAAGTGCGGGCAGGTGCTGCTCAGAACCGCACCACTAATCATAAGAATGACGGCTGCCGCCCATCCCAGATAAATGGCCTGACCCAGCTCCCGCTTGTTCTGCAGAGGAACATTGGGATTGTAGAAGTCCTGCACCACACTGTTTGCTGTCCAAGATACGGGCACAAGGACGCACAGTCCCGTCAGGATGAAGAGCACCCCACCGGACAGAGCTATGCCGGCCTTGGCATGGCGATCGTCCCCGGCGCAGGTGGTGCACTTCATGCCACAGCAAGAGACGGTGCAGGACAACCAGCCCAAGAAGATGGCAATGCACATGAGAGCCCGTGCCGCCTGTATATCAGGCGGTAGAGCCAGCATGGAATCGTAGGTCTTGCACTGCATGTGGCCGGTGGTCTGATAGATACAATTCATCCAGATTCCCTGCCAGACGATCTCTGAGGTGAGGATGTTGCTGCCTATGAAGGCTGTGACCTTCCACTGGGGCAACGCCGTCACCGCTATAGCCATTATCCATCCTGTCACAGCACAGGTAAAGCTGATCAGTTGCATTCCAGTGTTCACCATACTGCCCCCCTCTGAATACCACGCCTCCTCGGGCCACAACCTCGACGACACCTTTCCGCTTAGAGAAGGTCCTACTATGGATAATTCTCTCCCTCTTCTCGGCTTACAGAGGCTGGCACGATTGCCGAACCTCTACTTACTCCTGGAAAAGCTTTTTGGTCCTTTTCTCAAAACAATGTTTCGTTTGGCCGCATTATAGGGCGTCCCTGTTTGCGTCCTCAGACTGTTGCGTTCACTTTCCTCTCGTCTTTCTGTGAGGTGATGAATAGTTAAGCAATCCCGAAAACTCCTGGCAATTTTCTCAGCTCAGCCACATGGAACTGACTGAACTTCTAAATTTCCACCACCTACGTCCTACATCCACAGACGCTGCTTGCTTCTCGTTCTCTTCTTGGTAAAGAAAGATCTACTCCTATCTCTGGGACATACGTCTCTTATGTTGGTGTTGCCTTCCCAAAATGGGTCACCCGGATTAAATTTGATACTGTAACATGGATGCCGTTGCTGTCCGAGATGGATTACCTCCAAAGACGAAAAAGGAACAATATGTCAAAAAATGTATCCAAAATCAAGACAAACGTAAAAAGCCTTTGTAATTCTCTCAGTTACGGCTAAATTAAAAATCCCATCGAGGACGCCAAAAAAGTTTGTCAGATATGACACCACGTGGTGTCGGTGAGAAAGATATCCAAGGGTCTTCTTTTAGGCTGTGTGTGATGTTAAAAATCTGCAGGAGGGTCGAATCAAGAGCAGTCGAAACACAAAAAGGGTGCTGTGCCTCAGGCCACTTGAGGAAAGACAAAAGCAGTCTCCTCTTCTCCTCTGCAATAAAACCTTCAGTGGTTGGTTATTTGCAGTCGGAGCGCTGATCACCCATTGGCGGCCGAAACACTTATAGGTATTTCAAGTGTGCCGGCCTGAATCAGAGAAGGTCCCACGAAGCCAGTCTCATCTTGAAAAGAAAGCAAATAACAGTGTATAGAGAGAGACAGGGAGAGAGAGAGGGGAGGGAGGGCGAGCGTGGTGTCTGTTCGAGGATCAATTTACACAAAACAATCTAGGGGCCCTTAACAATGGGGCTTAAAAATGGTCAATTCTTTTAAATAGCCGCTTCTAAAAATGCTTACGCTTACGTTAGTTTTGACAGAAAACTGCTTTCAAAGAGAAGCTGGTCAAGGCTGTTTGCTTTTGTGGTCCTGTATGAGGGTGCCAAGAATGAATCCACATTGCAACTGTACACCAATAAATTTCTTATTAATATAAATCTCTATATTGTGAGTTTAAATGGATAGTTCACTCAAAAATAAAATTTCTGTGATTTACTCAACCTCATGTTGAACACAAAAGAATGTTTTTAGAAATGTCTCAATGTGTCCACACAATGAAAGTCAATGAGGACCAGTGTGTTTGGTGACCGACGTTCTTCACCACATATTTTGTGTTTCGAGATTAAAGAAATGTAAGATTTGCCATAACATGAGGTTGTGTAAATGATGAAAGAATTTTCATTTTTGGGGTGAACTGTCCTTGTAATGGCTGTGATGCGGGAGGTATGCATCAGTTTACAGCAATACTATGTTACTTTGCAGGATTATTATAGGTGCATATTAAATTAAAAACATGGAAATTAGTCAAGTTTTCAATTTCTTCATTAAAAAAAAGATGTCATCCCGCTTTATAACCTGGAGACGTTGGTGTCTATGCGTATGAATTAAATATTATGGGTGCAAGATATCTGGATTACGTTTCCTTTTGTTGCTGCTTCTCCATGGCAACAGTGGTCATGACGACAGGACAGAGTAAATGACAGAAGGGGCATAAAATAGAGGGCAGACTGAAGGTACATAGAATCTCTACACAACTGTATCAGAAAATAGCATTTGCACAGATGTGTTTAAAGTCTTATGTGTTATCAACAGGTAATATCCAATATTTTGGTGCTTTTCAAATGATCACATTTCACAAAAGTAATTTATATTTTACTCCAGAATGAAACGCGTGCTTTGTTTCTATGAAAACTACACTTGTAGGATATAACTTGTTTAATGAAAACCCAAAAAACTATTGCAGCTGGTATACTTCTGAACACAGAGTTGTTAACTTGTAGACCTTTGGAAGTGTTGCCATCTAGTGGGAAAACAACATCAGTTTTGATGCAGTGGCATCAATGTCCAAACAATATTTAAATGGATAGTTCACCCAAAAATTAAAATGCGGTCATAATTTACTCACTGGATTGATATGTCAAGAGGGTATGACTTGCTTTGTTTTTTTGCAGAACACAAAAGATTTTTAAACAACGACAGTACTCATTCACCTCTATTGTATGCACACAAAACCAATGCAACGCATTCACTTTAGATTATTGACATTTTTCTAAATCTCTTTGTGTTCAGCTGAAGAAAGTTATACAGGTTTAGAAATGACAAGAGGGGGAGTAAATTACAGGATTTTTATTTTGGGGTAAACTTTCCCATTAAACCACAACAATAAATATAAATTATTAAAAAATTACAAACTTTGGCAGCAAGTCTGTAGATTTTATTTATTTATGCAATAAATGACATTACACAGAGCTGTGTGTTATAGGCATAAAATACCGATTTATTAATTTGCACAATAACACAAATATTCCCTGCAGGCTAAAAAAAGGGGAGTTTTTTAAAAATGTCACAAAGCAATACAGCAACTCATGGGGCACCCGGACAGGAGAAGCTACAGCAGCCCTTCCCAGCAGGTCAAAGAAAGTGCCCACTATTGCTATCGGACAAGTCACACAGCTCAGAACAGCACAAAAAAAAGCTACACACCAGTAAGAGAAACAAAATAAAAATTAAATTACAATACACATTTGTCAATTAACAAAGCCATATATATCAAATAGGAATAAAAAAAAAACTCATGCTCTCTATTAATTGGGCCAGAGAGAATGGGTTAAAAAAAGGTAAAAAGAGGTAATTTTTGTGCAGTGAACCCTCGGGGTCCACCACATGCGGAGAGGAAGTGCATGTGTGGAGGTGCCACGGCACTGGAGGGCCCAAGAGCAGAGCCAGAACAAAACAGCAGATGACATGGTACTTCATCAGTTATATGAAGTAAAGAAGGGGTGAGAAGGTCAGTCTTAAGAAGGGCCCTGTGATTGAAGAAGGTACCTCGCTTGGGTCGGAGCCCCCGAAGACTGGCGTCTTCACCCCTTCAACACCCACGCGTGTTCCTCATCGAGTTACTGACGTTTGTGGAGGAATTTGAAAATCTTGTAAGAGACCGGACAACATTGCTACTAAAAACAGTCTCACTGAATCAATGTACAAATAGAAAAAACCTCTCCTGTTTCATAATAAATATTTTCTGAGAGATTAGAACAATACTCTGGCATGCAGGCGAGCACAGTCTAAATTTGAAAATCCACAGAGCTAAAGAGCTAGTCCACCATATGCACATTCCCATTGATTGATACAAGCAAAATAAGTACATAAACACAAACAGCAATAGGAATCCAACCAACAGCCACGTCGACGAAAAAGTATTACAGCTTTTAAATGTTCGAACTTTTGGGTTATATTGCTTTGCAATGATATCATGACTGGAAACTTGAATTAATGCCATGTAACAATTTAGCCTAAAAAGGACAGGTACACTACAGTCGAACGAGATATTCTCTGGAAGATGTGACATCAAAGTAACCTATTAAGTATTTTAAACATTTGAATCCGATTTATTGCATGTGATGCCCTTGCCCACTTTCTCTTTCGTGGTGCCAGCGTCTACGCCAGCGACAGGCTGCTGCCCAAACTCATTCATGACAAACCTACTGCTTTACGGATGGTTTATTACAAAAGGGTTTTTGCAGAGCTGCCCGCCTGCCGAGGCGTGCACGCCGGAGACCATCAGCTGCCCAGTATCAGTCAACCGGGCACCGCCGTTCATTCCAAAGGCAGTGCTTATGCTTGTGTCATAAAATGTATGGTGTCCTATCTTTTATACGTAAAGAGAAATGGTTCCTCGGATTTATATTATAGATTCAAGTTCATATACACACACACACACATAGAAGTATTAAACGCACTTTTAAGTGTAAAATTCTGCCGGTATCCCCCCCCCTGCAAAAGTTCTGATTTGTCTCTCCTCTTTCTCCTGACACCAATCTGACCCATATTTTACTTCGTAAAGAATTAGCTAAAAACTTTGATCATTTTTCAACACATAAAAAAAACATCAAGAGGACAAACCTAAGCAATTTGGGCCTTCATTATCATGGCCACAAAGCTACAAGAAATGAAGCTGTATATTAAAAAAGACCTCTCCGCCTACGACCACATTGACTCCTGGATCACTTACAGTTACAGAACACATCAGACGAACGATCAATATCAACATGAACGACGAGAAGAACGATCATCTACTCTAACAAACTGTCAAAGTTTAACACAAAACTTTTATATTAAACTCTTACAAATCTGATTTGAATCTTATGTATAAATGCATAAAAGAAGAGAGAGTGCTGTATGTTGCGAGCCTAGCCTATCAGGCGACGTTGCCGCGTCCATGACTGTGCAATGGCCATAACCTTTCAACCCTGTAAAATAACTATCCAAAATAGACGTACGTGTTTCCAGATCTGCCACAGGCAGAATGGCACATGTACAGTCCTGTTTGCCCAGGTCCCATCGGCCAGAGAGAAGACCATGGGTAATATCACTGCTACACAAAACCATCAGCTTATGAAAGCCTGTGAAATCATGAAATATGCTTATAGAGTTGTAAATAGTTTATATATTTTATATATCTATGTGTGTGTTAATATAAAAGAGGCATTTACAGCAGTTTGCGCCTAGAAATCCCTTTAAAAGTCAGTGGCCTGCCATGAGACATGAATCCCCACACACAAACACACAAATGCATACGTACACACACACACACACACACACACACACTCACACACAACGGGAACAGGTTATGGGCATATTTACACCCAGGTCACCTCGTTTGTAAAGACTGAGAGGAAAAAGTTCAAATACGATCATAAAAAGGAGGAAAAAACAAACAATCCAAACCTTAAAGTCAACCCCACCCCCCACTACATGCAAGCCCCGCCCCATCCCACCCCAAAAGACATTTGACAAGATTCAGCCAATGGCGGCTTGAGGTAAAAGTAGACAGAGTCCAGCTTAGCTGAGAGAGCCAGAGCTGCCCTGACCAATGGCGCAGGTTTGCTCACACTCAGTGTATCTCACAAATTTAAAAGACATTCAAAATCAACAAAATGAAAGTTAAAATGGCTCAATTTGACTTTTGTTTGCATTGGAGGCCAGAGGCCTCTCAGTGCAGGACTGCTGGTAGAGGTTGGTTCGTCTGAGGCCCGACCGAATACAACTGGACTCACGTATAGCCCCCTGGCTTCAGGACTGCTTTGCTGCAGATGAAGACGCGACAGAGAGAACAAGGAAGAGAGAGAGAGAGATTGTAGAGGGAGTGTAAAGGTGCGTCTCCTGTTGGTTGACATCAGGCAAAGTACATGGTGTGCTGGGTGTCATAGTGAATCTGGACCGCCTTAGCCAGGGCCAGAGGGTCTCGGCCATTACTCTGTCCTGATACATGACTTCCTTCAGCACTAAACAGAAAAAGACGACAGAAGCGGAAAGCGTTGACATTGATTTACGTCACAAGAATTAATAGGAACAATTTACCCCAAACAAATTAAAAGCAGTCATGTTTTTTAAAGCAATTAGAATTTTTAGCTTCAGTGAGAGTTATAAGCACTTTTTATACACTTGGCTAGTCCCCATCCCCATGATGGAATGGCTTTTATATTACCACAAACTCACTGGTTTGATTCAACACATCACTTTAACGACAACACTCATACACAAACATGTTTCAAACCTGTCATGGTCTTTGTCCACTAAATGGTAGCGGGCACGGAATGCCACGAGCCGAGCATAGTAGGCTGGTGCTGGGATGGAGACGGAGCGGGTGCAGCGCACATAGGTGTGGCACAGCTGGTAGGTCAAGAGCTGTAGTTCGTCAGCCGTGAAACAGTTGTCATCCCACAAGACGTGATAGTGAGAGGGACGGCTTGTTCCCTGCAGGGGTCAAGAAACGCACTTGTTTATCCATTCAGGTCGATGGCAATATATACACGTGCAGGTAAAAAGAGTTCAGACTCACCTGGATACCAGCATGGCTGCACAGGTAGAAGTCAAATTCTGAGGGGTGTGTGATGGTGCTGTCCACTGTAGTGCCAGCTGGGACATTGCCACTCTTTCCCACCTAAAGGGGGTAGAATGAGATGTGGATACATTGTTTTCCCAACAAAATTACAATGTCGAAAATGTAAAGCTTGTTAGCACAGACTTGAAGGCCTCTTGATAACTCACCCGTTCAGCTTTGTCAGAGCAAAAGAGTCGAGTGTGATGCCGTTTTTGCACTACGATGTAGGTGATTCCTGGTCTATAGTCCTCCTCTAGACTGATGCATGCTTTCCTGATGGCTATCAGCTCCGGCCATGCGACCTGCACAAAAACCAGCAGCATTAACTTATATAAGCCCCATCATATACAAATCAAAACTTCACAGTTCCTATTCTGCTAACTCACCTGCTTCATCTGTCCCTCAGACACTCCTCCGCGGTAATAGATGATTCGTGTGGGCTTGAAGCGAGTCGACTTGTAGAACTGAATGAGCAACTCTCGCACCATGTTGGTGAGGTCTTGGATGACCTCCTGGCTGAAGAGCTGTTCCTGTGACAGGTCCTGGCGTGAGGTCTGCACTCGCACGGTGGCACAGTATCGGCTGGGGTGTCCATCCATGCTTCCCACGACAGCTGCGATGGACGGTTTCTTCCCGTCGCCAGCTGGCGGGTGAGTGACGTCGGCACCCAGGAAGATGACTGGCTGCTGGAACACGGAGGGCCTGGTTGAAGGAACACAAACATGAGGGAACACAATGGAGGTTTAATTGTTTAGGGCAGTGGTTTTCAATCTTTTCAGATCAAGGACCACCCTTAATAAAATGTGTTGTTCCAAGTAATACCTAATGAACGCCTTAGAAAAAAAATCAAATAAATAAACATTCAAATGAATAGTAGAGCTGTGAATCTTTACACCTCGTGTGTAATTATTAATAATAAAATCACTTTTTTTTATTTACCAGCTGTTTTCAAACTATTTTACACTAATGTTTTTCAAGTTAGTCAGCAGTAATAGTGGACACAAAACACTTTCTGTAGTGCACAGTAAACAGGGCTCTGTAAAGGACATTACGGGGGATTTATTGACTTTGTGAGGACTTGCATAAAGACTACAAACTGATATTGGAGACAAACAATGTGGAACGAATATTTAACACATTAGATAAATAAATAAACGTATACTTAAACATCAAGAGAACAGCTATATATAACAAACAGAGACTTACACTTTACTGCAGTGGCTCTTGTCAAAGCGACGAGTCAAAAATACATTGCAATGCGCGCTTCATGGATTTAACCTCGAGTAGGTGCAGACACGTGCTGAAATAGCACTTTTACACAATTACAACAGCGGTTCAATTTGCAAAAATACAAAAGAAACGTAATAAGAGAGAGAAACGCACAAGCGCCTGTCTGCTGCTACCGCTCTGTGTTTGAACTGCCTGTCACGAGCCTAAGTTACATCGACCAATGATAAAATAAACAATTCATACAACGATTTAAAAATTGCATATAGGCTGAGATGTATTCAGTATTTATCAATCATGCATTAACTTTTGAAATAGTATTTAAAACACAAAATGTTAATTAACATATAGTTTTCTATCGTGTCATGTACCACCGGGGCCTCATAAAGTTCAACAATAGGGACGCATACTACCGTTTGAGAACCACTGGTTTAGGGCCTTTCTAGTTTGACAAATTCAGTTTGTCTGCATAAAAACACTCCGCTTATAACTGCGTATGATCGTTGCTAGGTGACAAGGTCATTTGGAGTGGACTAAAAATGGACCGAATATGCAAGCTATGTTTGGTCATAATTTACATTTGGATTATAAAATCGTAATAGAAAATATGTGGGCTTTCATGAAAGTCCTCAACAAAAGAGGACATGTTTCTTAGTAACATCCAATGGTCCATAAAGGCAACATAGAACTTACCTCTGATGTGGCACCAGTACGTTGTTGATGCCTCCCAGTTTGGCGTTGATCTTGAGGCAGAGATTGGACAAGGTCTGAGGGGAAGTCTTCACCACATTCTTCACCTGCACGCACTGTGTGGCCATTCCCAGCAGAGTGTCTCCCACACGTTTGACCTCGGCTGAAGAAACACACAAGCACAATAAAGCTCATTCTCAAAACCTTTGCTGGGTCAAATCACAAGCACACGGGATCTGTTTACCATAGACAGGAGTTTTCCCAGGCAAAATGACCACGATGAGCTGTAGACCCACGTAAGACATCTTCAGATGTTTGAACATCGGCTCCACACTGTCTGCCCCCTGGGCGTACTTGCAGAAGCACGGCTGGCCTTGGATAGGCATCCCTGCATCCTTGGAGATCTTGCGAAGCTGGTCAGTGAAACTCCTGCAAAACATACAGAGGATCCCCATCATTTTGCATGAAATTAATTTGATGTAAAACAATGCATTAAAACACCCTGCACTCACTTGAGAAGGTCCTCTCTGCATTGTTTCTGAGGGGCGAAGCAGGCCACGGCCCACACCTTGATCTCGATGCCAGCGTAAAACTGCTTTCCCCTCATGTCCCAGACACCCTGGTTGGGCGTGGCCACGGTCTTGTTCTGGGGAGAGAGTCCCTACACTCTTAGTGAACCCCTCGGTCTAATCACGAGCACACACATTACGCAACAACGCAGAAGATGCAGAGAAAAGACCTACTTTAATTTGCTCATTGGTTAAGCCAAGTTAAGATACAATACAATGTAGAGAGCTATGAAAAATGTACAGTTTAGTAGAACTGTAACAGAAGTTAGCTTTACAGTTAAGTGTTAAGCTAAAGTAGTCTGTAAATTAATGCAGTAACAACCTTTGTTAAAGAAAGAAATGCATGAATATAAAACAGAACCGCTCCAGTGTTCAGGGCTTATGGGATGATGTAACATTGAGTGCCAGTCACATAATTCTACACTACTGCAAGTGATTGAGATTCTGCACCAAAATAAATTGTGCCAACTGCCAAATTATTGGGTTTCCACAGAAACATGCATGTTTTCTTATAATTCTGTTTTTATTATTTCAGTTTGATATTTATACAGTGCATTCTTATATTACATTTGTTTTATTCAACTGAAGTTCATAAGGCCTGAAACCTGGAGTGGTTCAAAACAACACTAAGTGATAAACATTCAGCATATTCAAAGCACCCATGACAGGCAAGCAAGGAGAAATTAGTTACTCCCAACTATCAGTTCAGGCCCAAAACATTAGAAAATTCAGTACAATTTTCTTGTCCACTGTCTCAAATTCAGTGCATAGTATAGGTTAAAGAAAGTTATCTAGTAGCAAAGACTCCAGATATCTTTACAATCAACAGTTTGACATAAGCAGACACATCAGGTGAAGGAAAAAAAATGTTCAGTGTGCAAACAAAATTACTTCACGGGAATGATGATAAGACTCTTCTAGAGGGTAAATTTGACCAACATAGGAAAATTGTGAAGAGGGTAAATTGATTCATGAATTACTCAACCTCAAGTTGTTCCAAACCTGTATACATTTCTTTGTTCTGTTAAACAAAGAAAGAGTTTTGGAAGAATGTCAGCAACTGAGATTTCTGGGGCACCATTTACTACCATTCCTAAATTCTTCAAGATATTTTAGTTTTGTTCAACAGAACAAAGACAAATGTTACAGTAATTCGTTCTACAATGGTAGTCGATGGTGACCCAGAAATCTCAGTCGCTAAAATTCTTTCAAATATCTCCTCTTACTAAATTTGGAACAACTTGAGGGTGAGTAATTCATGACAATTTAAATTTTCGGGTGGACTATCTCTTTTAAGTTAAATATCTCCTTGTATTACTTTAGCTAATGTTGTAGCCTCAAGGACTAAACAACAGTCCACGACACCCACATTCACAATGGTCCAATCACCAATTAGAATGCTAAAACCACTAAACTAAGAGAATTATAAGAGTAGCATTAACCAAACCGCACCGATGGAGTCTGATCATTATTCCCTTGGTTCGGCCATTCACCCCACAAAACACACAAGCACTCCCAAATACACACATCATGCCATTGATCCCGGCCCACCCGCAGTCACCCTGCACCCGAGCCCCAGTACTCACCCTGCTACAGTCCCTGCCAGTGTCTGTACTCACCCGGCCCCCATACTGGAGCATGGGCGCTGGGAGGACCCGCCCAGTCACCTCGGTCATATCATTGTGCACCACAATGCCAAACTCTTTCAGGTAAGGGTCGGGCCCGCCCACCATGCTGTTGCTTTTGACCTGTAAGGGTTCATAGGAGCTTTAGTTACAAATCAAAATTTAATTCATACACTTGATTTATAATGTTCGTTATTTTATGTTTGTTTTTCATACATGTAGCAGCCGTTTCCTAGCAACTAGGATGTCACGCATTTGGCTGGAGCGAGTTCGGAAAAAAAGGATGTATGGTCAAAATTTGTTAGAGCGGTTTCCCAGACAGGGATTCTCTTAAAACAGGACTAGGCCTTCGATAAATCAGGATATTGAAGTCTTTTTTTAAAACATACTTTACAAAAAACTTTACTGGTGTGAATCTTGAGACAATCTCACTGATATATTTTAAGATATCCCAGTATCCAGTTGTTTTTGATCAAGACACCTCTAACATTTAAATTAGTCTGGGACTAGGCATAATCCTTGTCCGGGAAACCGCCCTGTTAGATTTTATTAAATCATGTTGTTTCCTGTTACAAAGCCCTTGGTTTTGAATACGCCCGTACAAATGCCACAGGTCAAATCATCACGCAATACCAAATCAGAGATTACACAACTTTAAAAGAAAGAAATAAAACATTTTGCCACATTAACACTTTCTAGAACTCACCAATCTGCTGATCTCTTCCTGTCGGTCTGGGGCTGAGCGAGCTGTGGCTTTGATCATGGTTGAAGTCTGATTATCTGTTAGTTTCTTTATACAGCGCTGTCCTGCAACTATGTTGCAAACCTTTACACAGTAAAGACGAAAGTCATTGTAGAGTCAAATGCAATTTTGTATGCGAATGTAAATGTACGGCTCGCGGGAAACCCTTTTTATGATGGCTCTTACTTCAAGGGGCAGGTATGTGTGCTTCTGTTCCTGCCCCACCTGAAGGCAGGGCAGGTGGGGGTATTTGAGCTGCAGGCTGTACTTTTGTTTGAAATACTGGGCGACTGTACACTCCATAGCTTGACCATTCTCGAGCTGCAAAGGAAATCTGGTGGAACGGGCAGAAGAATTGCATAAATTGGTGTATAAGAATCATTTTCACAGCATTTACACTGAGAAAGGCTCTTCAGAATGAGAAAGGCCCGGCACATTTTGTAAAGATTTTAAATTGAACACTAACGTCTGATGGCTGGCTGGGCGACGCGTGACATTGCACACACGGTACTTCCTCTTCATCTGACCACAGTGTGTGACCTCAACTTTCAGTCCTGCTCCCACAACAACAACAAAAACTATTTAGCAGTTTTACTAAAGCTCGAAAAGCAGTCTTCACTCAATTGCAAAGCAAAACACATTGTATTATTAGTCAATATGTGCAAATCTAAATTATTACACCTTCTTGATTGACCCCCTCACCTCGGATCTCCTTGGTGAACTTGACACGTTGTGAATCTGTAAGGGGCTTGGTTTGCTCGTTGATGTTCTGGATGTCTAGAACCTCACACATGAACTCGATGACGGGCTGGGCTCGGTAAAAGGCTGTGGCTGACACTGTAAAGTACAAATATTATGCATTGTGAGAACATGACCCTTGCAGTAGAGATACATATAGAAGGAAGAGATTTCTACAGACAAAACCACATACCATCGATGTTGAGCATCATGTTCCACATCGCTGGACGGACAGACTGATGGAACCCGAACCACACCTCCCTCCCACCCCCCAGCGGGTGATAGTAACCCTCTGGTGGAGAGAAAAAGGAGCGACCCACTGGAGTGTACCTGGATCAAGAAACAAAATTAGATTATGTCAGTACGGTACTTGTTTTTTTTCTAACGATAGTTAGCAGTAGACCATTTAATGCATGAGAAATAACATCTTTAATAAATATTAGAGCTAGAAATATGCATGATTATTCAAAGCTTACATGGTAGTTGCAGCCAAGCAGGTTCTACTAAATTAAGCCTTCAAAAAATATATTCACTATAAATAATTTGTAATTGGGGCAAAAAGGACTGTAGAGATTTACCGCATGGAGGGCAGGTGGCGAGTGATGACATCCAGTGCCTGTACTGAATCCTCTGGAACCTCATTCAGGTGACCGGACAGAGCTTCAAGGAGCATCTGCAGACTGACCACCGAAACCCACTGCAGAGACACCTTGAAGGTCTGATCTTTCCCTTCACCTGGCAACGTCACCTCCAGATCCACCTGAATCGGACACCAAGGACACAAAACGCATTACATACAGAAACACGATTCAGTGACATCACACAGTGAATAGTGCTTTCCTTACCCTGTCTCTTCCGATGGGTAGCGGATGAGCCGTGTACATGTTCCTCTTGCCATCATAACCAGGCTGCCGGTCGCCAAAGATCTGCATCTTAAAATGTCTGACCATTGTGTCCACCACCTCTCTGTAAAATTAAACGCCCCAAAACAGCAAACAGTTTTACCAATATGCACACAGTCATTGCAATGAAAATGTAATATAGAGCCTGTTGAGTGCGCCTTATCATTTCAAGAACAAAATTTCAAGTCCGGTCTGCTTGAACGTTTCTTCAACACACTCACCTGTTGACCCTGCGGGGTCGCTTTTCAGGCTTGATGTCGATGTCATAATGGTAGACATCGATCTTCGGGATCTGCACCTGGAAGTGATTCGCCAGAAGGCGAATCGGCTTCCCCACCGTACCCAAGCCGGGCCGGCGTGGTGGCTGGAAAAGGGAGGTAGGGGCAGGCGGGCCTAAAAAAAACCAAACACATTCAAGTGTCAACATTTCGTTCCATCACTCAATGTCTGAGCAGGACTAAGAGACCCAACATATAAGGAAATGCCCTTTAACTTCCTGAAAAACACAATACGGTGAATGTCCAGCATTTAGACACAGCCTTGACATCCAAGGTCTTTGACCTTCAACCAGCCAACGAGATAAAGACGACATGGAAGCAACAATAACGGCCAATCATTAATGTTCTGCAGCCGCCCCCAATCCACCCCACACAAGTTGTCCAGACAAAGGGTCGCGTTTCCATAGCAGTAAACCAGCAACAGGGTCATGTGGGGGAAGGGGGTAACTGCAAAATTTAGCTGGCACTACCCGCAAAATGGCATTTGAGAAAATAGCTCCCTTTTTTCTTACAATGGAAACCACATAGTAACCACAACGTTTTTTTTTTAAATAAATAATTTAGCTAGACTGATAAAACAGACAGATAACATTAAAAGGACTGATAAGAGTGACTTTATGTATCAAAGTACAGCAGTTCCATTTTGTTTCTAATATGTTTTTATAATGAAGCGGATAAAAACAATGCAATATTATATATTGTTTTTGCATATTTTCACAATAAACTGCTTCATTCCCTTTTTTGCACTAGCACCAAAAGGGATAGTGCGCCCCAAAATGAAGGTTCTGTCATCACTTACTCACCCTCTTGTCATTTCAACCCTGTATGGCTTTCTTTCTTCTGCAAAACAAGGTGATATTTTGAAGAATGTTGGTAACCAAAAACCACAAGTCAATGGGGACCAACGGTTTTCTTTTACCAACATTTTTCAAAATATTTATTTGTATTATGGAGAAGAAAGAAAATCATACAGGTTTGAAGTGAAATGGCTTGAGTTGGGTGAGTAAATGATGACATAATTTTCATTTTGGGGTGAACTCTCTTTAGGACAAATGTCCATGGAGGAAACACTGTAAGAATTTCAATGCTATTCCTCAAAGCAAAGTCGAGGGATTGCATTGGGGGATGATACTGGGGCCTATCAGAGTGAGTTGATGCACCCCTTTGTCAAACTTTATCAGATCGCTGAGTGGTTTTGCAGAGGTCCAGGCCCCTCGCAGACCTACACGCTCCAGTTAGCACACCAAGCAGCAAGAAGAACAATTGGAAGCCTTTGAACCGCTCTCCTGTGCCTAAAACACAGCTTCCCCCTCCTATAAACATTTTCTTCATATGGTCTGATCATAGACATCCATAGCACTTAAAGAGCTCGAAAGAGGATGGGTGAAACCAGCATAAGGTCTCTAACATGCATCAAAAACAGAGAGGTCTCTAAATATAGGCCACTCAGCTGTTACGCTTCACACCAAGATGGGGTGTCAGACTCAAACGCCAGACGGAAAACTGAAAGTGGGCAGCTATTACCTTCAGTTCAAAATCAGTGTTGAACGCCCCTCATTATTGAGTCTGGACTTCCTGTGGTATCCTAATGCTTTCTATAACATTATGAGTAAAGTAAGCCCTGAACAAACAGGCACTAGATTGCTTCTCTCTGGGGCAGAACATCAAACTGATGGCCCAGCATTGATTTGAAGTCAGGGTATGTCTGGAATAGATAACATTACCATTTCCTGTATGTTTAAATACTCTTAACATTGGCTGTAATAAAAAAGAAATTAGCTGTAATTCATTACAATATTTATTTATATGTAAAATACAAACTCATGCAAATGAATTGATCAGACAATCATATTTTATGATTCATAAAGAAAAGAAAAGCATTTTCGTTTTAATTGTGTTAATTTTGGATAATAACATAAAGAAGGGTTTAAATTCATTAAAAATCATAATTTACTTTATGCAAGTAAATAATTTATTACATCACATAGTCACAGCAACCATGCATGTAATATATGGGGGGCACAAGCTTAATGTGTCAAGCTATGAGCTCTACCGCCTAAATGGCACGATAGGATTAAAGTGAGGGGCAGCTGGATCCAAGCGATGACTGGGTAATGGTACAAAGTCCCATGTCACATGGACTACCCAGATGCTGGCACATACAGTCACACACAAGACAATTAATAAATCTATTCTCAGATCTGTAGGAGGCTTCAGTCACTCAGCAAAGCCGAGACTCTTTGCTCTTGATTCAGATGACTTATCAGTACTTATTAACAACATTGTGCATGTGGGTGTTCTATTGACTAATACACTTTCACCACCTGTATGAATTATAAAGGTGCAATGATGCAATGCAATGAGCAGGAGCTCAAAATTTTGCAAATGCATAATTTACAAATAAACTGATCTCGCAAGCACTTTAAAGAGCGTTCTTTGCCATGGACTGATATTGTGCATGTGTGAGGCAAATAATTCTTATCTAGACATGGACATAAACAGTTTTAACAATATTACAGGATGTAGCATAACATTTTGCGTGTTTCTTAATGAGCAATTCTTTGTTAAGAACAATTCATAAAGTTAGACTGTTTAGAAGGTTTTAAAATGCGTTTACAGGTACTTGAATCATAAAGAAGCCAAAAGACCTGCAGAATTATCGAAAAAATAACTCGAGATGCTTCAAGGAGTTATTAAATGTTTCCAAAAGAACTGATGCTTTAACAGTGGTCCGCTACGCACGCAAGAGACATGACAACACATGCACGTGCGAGTTTGCCAAATCCCAGTATGCGTCAGGACTAACACAGATTTAGTTAGATAGAGAGGAAAATGCGTAATCTTACATGACAATTCCTTAACATGGACTCGGAAACATATCATGAAGTTCAATGCTAAACCCTTTCTTTCAAAGGTCACCGAGTTCATTCTCACAATGTAAACGACAGGCACGGTCGATTGTTGTGATAAAGGCGCGTAGAGTCGAGTCAACCATTGTGCTTCAGCATTTGAGCATAAACAAATGCACATGGGGATCTTACAATGCGCCAACAATGAACAACACACCAGCGCGCAATTCAATTAAACAGCGCGCGAGCATTCTGTTTGTTTTCATGCTCGAGCGACATAACGTTATATATATAAACACATCGTTAAATCCCTGACAGGGACGTGTTGACTCACAAACAAACGAAAATAACCCGAAATATCCTGTTTTTAGAGATCGTTTCGTGCAGTAACAGACGTATGAA
The DNA here is from genome assembly GCF_015846415.1 of Triplophysa dalaica. NCBI lineage: Eukaryota > Metazoa > Chordata > Actinopteri > Cypriniformes > Nemacheilidae > Triplophysa > Triplophysa dalaica. Next base: position 8,633,095 of record NC_079566.1, on the reverse strand, counting down.
GAGAAGACACGGAAGGAAAATGCGTGTGGTTAAATACCCACCAGCACACAATGCCGTACCGTCTTCCGCACTGGGCTCGATAAACATACTGCCAGCCATTTAATGCTCATACGGTGATACACACGCATTTGTTAGCAACACACATTCCCGTTAACCTGTGTAAGGTCTAATTATCAACAGGTTCATGCCATTAGTCCGGTTTTGACAAGCGGACGCGGGTTGATAGGGTGATTGTTTTCATTTTTCCGTCGAGGCCTAAACAGCGCGCCGCCACGGGCCCTGGTAAGGCAGCGCATCGGCCCACACTACGCTGTCACTCGGGTTATTTTCGGCACTTACCGGGTCCGAGCGCTTCCATGGCCGAGGGCTCTCTCTCCGTCTCTGTCCCGGCCTGGCGGCTCCGTACCGACACTGAAATTGGGGGCGGTATCTCGAAGCTGAAAGTGGCTAATTTAAGAAATGGAAGGATGCGTAGATGTGCTGCGTTCTACTCTGCCTGCGTTGTCTACTGAGTGATTTAAAGCAGATCCATGGGATTTGTATGTGCGCATGCGCGGGTACGCGAAATTCGGTTGGTCGATTGCGCACATTGACACACAAGGAAAACGATAAAGGTTTGGGCGGTGATATCCACACACTCAGATCTACTGGCTCTCAATCAAGTGGATTGGTGTTATATAATGTGTTTTTTGGAGCAGCCTTTTGGTATTAAAATGTTTTAATTTATCCCCGTTCACTTGATTATTTGAATCCAGGATCAACCTACTGCGTGTACACACTTTCAGTTGTAAGTGACGTCTGGCACGTGCATTGCCTAATATCAAATTAATGGTGGGTTGGCTCCGCACAAGTATTTGCCACATACTTTTCAAAATTATATTTTCTTTATATCCTTGTATATTTTATGTTAGGAGTCCGCGTAGCGCAAAGTAACATAGTTGAGTTGATTCATTGTGGACGTATTTTGACCCCCAATGGAAAGTGGTCTTGCTTGCAGGAACTGTTGTTGTCCGTTCACAGTCAACTTTGACCAATCCAATGCGGTATTGGTGCCGCAGCCTGACCAATCAGCACAGCATCGAAGGCGCCTAACAACTGTTTGTCCAATGGTTGGGCTCGAAAAGAATGACGCAGTCTGTTAAAGAAAAGCGCTCTAGCCCAGCGCGCGAAGAATTGAAGTTTAATTCCTTTACCACCATCGGGCGGGAGATGGATGTATAGGTTTTAGCATTCTAAAAATAACATACACATTCGGACTTTATGAAGTTTTAGATATAAATATTACATTATTTGTCTTTGGAGTGATTGTTTTCTGCGGTTTTGTACCGAATAAAGCTTGAGGCAAAAGATGAGCTCTCTTCTCTCTGAGCGGGTAACGTATCAAAGGAAAAATACATTAAATAACTTAAATAATCATTAAAAACAACGATATTCGCTTTATATCTAAAAATGACAAACATTTAACCGAGAAAGTGAAAATGTTTTGAACGAGTTCATCTTGTTTTGTATTTCACGAGCCAGCCTAACGTGAGCTATTCATAACGTTAACTTAACGTTACTGCTCTTTTGTCACAAGCGGCAGGCTTTCATGCCAGATGAATCATTGTTTTATTTTGTCTTTCTTCTTATCTTTACAATTTGTTGTATTCTTAAAGTTGTTGTAACAATTATAACATGGAACTGACATTAAACAATGTAACATATTCTTAACGTTAATGAGTACTTGTTTGCTTTCTGATTGTTGTGTGGTAAGGTTACAGTTATGATCAAACAGTGCAATATTTACAATCCCTTTATGGTTGATCAAATCTTACGATTGTATTTTATCTCTTTATTTAACGTTATGCTTAAATGCTTATGTAGCATGTTTGCTATCATTTGTAGCCTGTGGATCCTCTGGTTGAGGGAGGAACAGCTGCGAGTGATTCAGACAGTGGAATGGGATCACCAATGGAAGGTCCTATGACTGACACAAATCTGGTCATTGATGATCAACAAGGTAAGAGACGATTGAAATAATTTATGCAGGTTTACATCTAATTGTCAATCTATCTGCCTTCCCACTACACTGTTCATACTGACTGTTTTGAACTTGTATAGTTTTTACAGTAAATATATTGTCTATGTTGTAGATCTTTACTTAACCTTTGTGTCATAGATTCGGAAGACGATGATATCACAGTGAGTCGAAAGGGACGTTTGCGAAAGGCACTTCGTGACAGTGACAGTGATGGAGAGCAGGAAGAGGCTGGAATGGCAAATGCTCTTGTCCTATCAGAGTCCAGCGAGGAGGAGAAGAAGACCAACGAGACGAAGAGCACCAAAAAGAAAATGGGCAGTAGAATATCCCGCCTCTCAATGGATAGTGATGAAAGTGAGCCAGAGAAAGAGGATGTTCAAGTCAAACCAAAAGAAGCAAAGAAAAAGAGGGATAAGTCACAGAGACGCAGAGAGAAAGACAAACGCAATGCATCCCTTGCAAAGCGACTGAAAGATAAAACAGAGGTGATTGTTTTTTTAGATGAATGTTTAGCGTTAACTGAATTTTCTTTTGGGCTGTTCATCAAGATTCTGATTATTTCTCTTCAGGATTCACCTCCACTCAAAGCACTTTATGACAGCGGTTGTCTTCTGGGAGACTCTGATCTATTTGATGCACAGTTGGACGAAGATTCTGAACAGCATCTGGAGGATGAAGATGAAGAGTCACTGAACGCCATCAGATCAGCTGTGAAAAAGAAGGCAAAACGCAAAGTAAGCTGTCATTGTTTAACCTATGCTAAAATGTTTCTATGAGTGCTTTTTCACCATCGCGCCAAACTTTTCCAAGCACAGTCTGAAACGGTTACAGTTATGTTTCCACATGAGCCTGGTTCGACACGGCATTACAAACTGTTCTCAGCTCGGCCATTGAATGTGCGCAGAGGCGTTATAGCTCAGTTTCTTGTTACCAAGGCAGCGCGTGAAGCGTTTGTGTTTTACATTCTTAAGATTTCCGTTATCAGCCCTGCACATGGAATGATTAAGCAATGAGAACGATTCAGCGCGATGATGGAAAAAGCGCTCTATGAATGTTGAGTTTGAAACCCTAAAGTACAGATTATTTCCCCCATAGCCTCAGTTGTCAGATTTCAGTGGAGATGAAGAACAAGAGAACAAGCCACAGCGGAAGGTAGACATTTCTATACAACAGCAACACGTCTATTAGTGTTTTTTTCCGTGACTTCAATAAAAATCGTTTTTGTCTGTAAACAAATTGTATCCTCAGGAGAGAAAGTCTGCAAAGGCCAGCAAGGAGGCACTTAGACAGCTTTACAGTGACAGTCAGAGACTGGTGCGAGGTCAGTCAGTTCACATATGCTCACTGTGGAACATATTTTCATGTCTCATAAATTGATATTAGTCTCTCTTCCACCTTTGCAGAGTCTGTGGTCGGTCTTCCTTATCACATGCCAGAGCCCAAAAGTATTGATCAGTTCTTCAGGAGAAGACCACGTCGAGAGGGTCCTGCCATGGCTTTGCTCAAGTATGTGATCAATCACTTATTGCTTATTAACCTGTTTTATACTGTCTACAGAAAAAATAACCAAAACATTCATTTTTTTAAGGTCTGCCAAATACCAAGCTTGTATTTTAGAGGCCAGTGCAGTACCTCCTCTAGATCAAAATCAAGCCAATACCTCTGAACATGTGCCTCAACAGGACACAAGTCTTCAGACAGACTCATCCGTGGTTACAAACCAGACATTCAGCACATCCCTTCCCTCAACAGACAGCACTACCAGCACTCACCAGGAAGCCACTACTGATGGAGAAGCACATACAGAAAATGATACAAGCACTAACAGCCCCAAACCTGTGGTTGAAGAGAATGATGATCCCATTGATGATACTGAACATTTAGATAATGCACAGCAGCAGGTCCAGACTGAGGATTTCGCAAAGCCATCAGTGACTGAACCTGCCCCACAGGTGGCAAAACCTCGAAAGGATAAGTTGGCGAGGCTAAGAGAACTTGGTCTAGATCCTCCTCCAGTGGCGAAGCTGTGTGCGGATGAGGGGGATTTTGTTCAGCTGGAGCCGCCTCAGGAAAACCCAGGTAAGCGTAGAGACAGGATGATGGTCAATTTGAGCTTTCCTCGCCATTTTTCATAACATGATTATTTGTCTATTGCAGCTCTGAAAGCACTACAGGAACGGTTTTTGAAGCACGTTCAGCCTGTCGCCCGCCCCAAAGGAGAGCGCACTATGCAGCTAAGTGTGGTAAGAAAAGACAATGCCCCTTCTGGACAGCAGGAACTACGCACTGAATCCATCACTATCACCGTCAATGAGGAAGAGGACCCTGGAAAAGCCAAACAAGGTACTGATGGCACATTTACAACAATGCACTGATTTTGTCATAGTGGATGTTAAAGTGTGTTTCTTACTTTCTGCACATTTATCGGTTATCTGTGTATGCATTTTTTTTCTAGGTGAGAAACTGGTTGTCCTAAAGTCTCGTTTGCAGCAGGCCATGGCCATCCGCAGGAAGGAAGAAAGGGAGCGTAGAGCTGCTCTGCATCGCCTTGACAACGAGGATTGTGAGGAGGAGGAAGCTGAAATGACTGAGTCAGAGGATGAAGAGGTACCAGAAATAAGCATCACTTTGCATAGCCGGTCATTATTTGTGAATCCTTTCTGTATCAACTCTTCATAAGGGTTATAAATTGATTTGCATTTCAGTCGGTGAAAAGTATTTTATGCTGGGAAAATATAACTTTGTACTTAGTGGAAAAACCCTTGTTGGCAAGCAAAGAGGTAAGACATTTCTGATAGCTGGTCACCAGGTTTGTACATGTGACAGGATACATTGTAGTCAACTCCTCTGTCAATCTTTAAGGTTTCTTGGCTGTTGCTCAGCAAATTGGAGTTTTAGCCTCCTTCATAGATTTTCTATAGGACTAGGGTCTAGAGACTGACTGGGACATTTAATGTGTTTCTCCTTAAGCCACTCTTTGGTTGTCTTGGCAATATGTTTTGGGTCTTTGTCATATTAAATCCACATCCATGACCCATCGTCAGTGAACTAGTTAAGGGGAGGAGGTTCTCGTCCAAGATTTTACAGAGCATGGGCCTGTCCCTCAGCCCCTCAATGCGGTGAAGTCATCCTGTATACCCGAAGCAGAGAAAAAGCCCTAAAGCATAATGTTTCCAACACTGTTCCTTTTCTGTCGGGATGGTGTTCTTGGGGTCATAGTCAGCATATCTCTCCCTCCAAAAACAGGAGTCAACTTTGGTCTCACAGCAGTGCCAGCACTTTCGCCAAAGCCTTTTCTGAATCATTGTGATGATCATTGTCTAACTTTAGACGAGCCAGGCAGGCCTTCTTGGAGAGGAGGACCTTGTGGGTGCTTCAGGATTTCAATCTATTTTGGCATAGTGTGTTACCAATGGTTTCCATGCTAACTGTGGTCCCAACTGTCTTGAAATCATTAACAAGCTTCTTCCGTGTAGTTCTTGGCTGAACTTTAACCTTTCTCATGATCATCTTTACTCCTCTGGGGAGATCTTGCAGTTAGCTCCAGACCAAGGGCATTTGATAGTTATTTTGTGTTTCTTCTATTTCCAAATATTCGCACCAACAGTTGTCTCCTTCTCACAAGGCTTCTGTCTGTAGCCTATTCAAGGTTTGTGCAGGTCTACAATCTTGTCCCTGAAATTCTTTAAAACCTATTTGGTCTGGAACATGGTGGTGGAGAGGTTGAAATGGAAGATACAGATTCTGTTGGCAGGCATCTTATATATACATAACAAGCTGACTTAGGAGTACTTTCTTAAAGTGACAGGACTAATCTGCGGTCCATATAGGCACATAACCAATCAGTGGGGCCAGAATTCTTTCTAGCAAATACTTATTTCACTGACTGAAATGCAAATCAATTTATAGCCTTTATATGACATTTTCCCCAGGTCAGTTAAGATCAACCTACCATAAAAATGATAGACCCTTCATTTCTTTTAAAGCAGGCAAACTTACAAAAGTTTAAGGGAATTTACTAATTATTTCCCTAACTGTATCTGTTAGTGTACAGAATTTTATTTGCAAGTTGACTCTTGTTTTATTCTCAGGGTGTTGATGTGTTGTTGGGGGATAATGGTGCGGAAGAGGAGGACGAAGACGAAGCAGCGGAGGAAGGTGAAGATGAGGTCTCATTGAAAACATGCCCCTCCCCAGGCTTTAAGAGTCCCTCTCCTACTCCAGCAGACACTGATGGCACATTGATGCTGTTTGCCGGCAACTCCTGTTCCCGCACAGGGTGTGTGTTTGTTTTGGATCATAAATAGGTTGCATACTTTGATCTCAGATCAGCATCTATACTAACTGAATATTGTCAATTCCAGTGATGGTGTGAGAAGATCAGGACCAGCTGGCCATGAAGCTTACAATAAAATGGGTGAGTGCAAATTGATGAATTGTGCATGTCCAGTGTTTTGCCTGCTGCTCTCACGTGTTGACAAGTGTAATATTATTCTTTGGCATTTCTGATTTTTTTTGTTTACTTCACAGAGGAGGATGATACTCTATCATTGGCTAAGGACAGCAGTCATAACAGCAGCTTTGAGCTAATGGGCTCAATGATTCCATCATACCAGCCAGTGAGCAGAGCTGCAGGCAGAGGCCTGTCTGCCAGTGCGTTCCGCTCTCCCTCTCCATGCCTATTCAGACCCAGTTTCCTCGGCTCTGCTTCAAAGGTGAGGCACTCTCCATTGACTTGAAGTGTGTGTGTGTGAATTAATGCAAACTCTGAATTCATTTGCAGAATCCTTGAGATAATTTGGGTAACTAAGCGGGATTGTTAAGCCAAAAAAATCAGTCATTTATTCAACCTCATGTTGTTTAAATCCTTAACATTTTTTTTTTTCTCTGAAACACAAAAGAAGATATTTTTAGAAATGTCTTTATTGAAATCTTAATCTCTTCTGTCTCAGAGCTCGGGTAAACTCTCTGAGCCCTCACTCTCTCTCCCTGTGGAGGACTCTCAAGACCTTTACGCACCCTCTTCTCCAAGTGAGTCTGCCCTCCCTCCGGCTGGGGACTCCCAGGGTCGATTCTCATTGGAGGAGGACACCCACTCACAGCTCCTGGATGCCGACGGCTTCCTAAACGTCGGCCCTCGCAGTCTGCCCCGCCGCTCTCACAAGCGCCAGCTTTTACTAGACAGCCTGGATGAAAACGCCATGGACGCTAACATGGGAGAGCTCCTAGGGCTCTGCTCGGAGGGCTTCGGCTCAGGGAAGACCCAGCCAGGGAACTCGCAGCCTGGAGCAGAGGATGAGCTGCTGGGACTGTGCTCTGGAGCTTTTACAACACAGCCTGAAGAACCAGCTGTACGGCCCAAGGAGACGAACATGGCCTTGGTGCCGGAGAAGCAGAGAGGGGACAGTCGTGGCAGTTCAGATGCAGACATGGACCAGCTGCTGGCTCTCTGTTCCGGCAAGTTCACAGGAAGCCCATGTAAGTAAAGAGTGTTTGTGTCAACACGGGCATCTTCTCATAAAGCTTTGTAATAACACTATATTTACCCTGTGTTTTTAGCTGCTTCTTCACGTCTATCAGTCTCCAGTCCTGCTTTTGAAAAAAGGTGTGCATCAAATTTTTTGTAGATTTAGTGTTTACTTACTCCAAATTGAATTGTTTTCAACTCTAATTTGTTGTTTCGCTATGCAGAAACAAGAAAGTAATTGAAGAAGAAGAAGAGGAAGAGGAAGAAGAGGGTGACTGTGAATTCCATCTCCTGTCTGATGTTGACAGCCTTAGTGAGAAGGTACTTGCTCATTAGATCTTTTAGAATATTCCCGTTTTTTGTTTTTACAGTTATAATCTGTGTGGTGAGAAGATTTAAGTGTTTGTTGTAAACCGTTTGCACTGCTCTATCAATGTTAAGGGCTGTTAAAAGTGTTTTTTACATAAATAAAGGAGGATAATGAAGATGAATCTGATGCTGAAGAGGAGGAAATTGACAATGAGGAGGAGGAGGAAGAAGAAAGAGAAGCAGTCTTTGGGCGACGGCCTGGCAAAAAGAAAATGTATGTTTCAAACAGGTTCCTGAATGCTGGCAGTGTATTAAAGTTGATGCATTATTTTAGGGTGGTACATGATACATTTTGTGTTATTTATGTGGCTATCATTGTGTCGTTACAGGCGTTTGGCTCAGTTTGTGGATTCAGAGGCAGAGCTGTCAGGGAGTGATTTGGGCAGTGAGGATGAGGATGAAGAAGGTGGAGATGAATACGAGGATGAAGATATACAAGAGGAGCTTCCATCAGATGAGGAGTTGATGGACCAAGTGAACAAAATCCACATGTAAGAAATATTACCTTAATCATCTGACTTTAGGTTAGGTGGTGGAACTGGAAAGTATTTGTTCCTCTAATTGCCCAAGCAGCTGAAATGCTTGTTGGGTAAGTTTGCATTTTACAGCCGAATGCACAAATGGGCATGTTGGCTCTTGAAGCAGACTCGCTCAAATGGTTATGTAAACATGCCACAAGGGGGCGCCAGGTTGTTAGTTTCAAACTAAGAAGGGTTCCAATTACTCAAGTGTTACATCTGTATTATTAACCCAGATTGCAGTTTATCAAGTCTTTAAAAAAATGTCTCTGCATAGACTTTTTTGATCTTTAAAATGCCCCATCAGTCTGAATGTGAGGATCATCATGTTCTTCTAATAGGAAGCATGTATTAGATGATGACAAGAGAAAACTGCGACTGTATCAAGAGCGTTACCTTGCTGATGGTGACCTGCACTCTGATGGACCTGGACGAGCTCGACAATTCCGCTGGAAAAACCTTGGTTAGTTTGGGTTGACAACGTCATCTCTCCCTCAGTATTCGGCTACTGATATAATTTGTGTTACCAGGTCTATAAACAGCTGCAGTTAATGTTTCTTAAGTATGTGTTTTCATATTTATTAAAGTGATTTTTCTTTTAACCAGATGATAACTTTGAGTTTGGTGGAACGGATCCCAATGGAGATGAGGAAGAGGAGGATGAAGAAATTGATCAAGTGGAGTTACAAAGACGTAAAGAGAGGATAGAGAGGGAGCAGTGGATAAGAGAACAGGTCTGTGTGTGTCTTGTAGAAAGTAAATTTATGTTCTGTGATTGCGTGCATGTAACTGACTTGTGTCCTGTTCTATAGAATGCAGCTGAGGCCAAAAAGGGGGGAGATGTGGAAGATGAAGAAAAGATACAAGATGAGGACAGTCAGTTTATGAAGCTTGCCAAGAAGGTCACTGCCAAGACACTTCAGAAGAGAGGTAAGTTGACTGTATAGTCTCAACTATTGAGTTTGTCGTAACTGTGCATAAGTTGTTTGAATAAATCGATTTTAACAGTACAGCAGAACCTTCATCATAGTGCGTGTTGTTTGCTTGCCCCATGATAGAAGTTCACAAAGCACATTGCTAAAACAACAACTTGACTACATGAACAGAAGTAAAAAATGTTTTATTCTATTATTAGACACTCCAGTTGTTCTGCAAGAGAAGGCCGCTCTCAATACCAACCAGTTCCGAAAGCCATTTGAATCCACTGTGGTCAGTACTCATGCTCCCTCTCTGCACATTTACTTCTATAGTTCTCTGCTTCTTTGTTGAAAAATCTGCTGCGATTGACAGCATTTAACTTGCATTTTGTATCTCTAGGTCAAAAGAGGCTCATTGCTCAGTCAGCCTCGTTCAATGTTGCAGAAATTAGCCAGCATCTCTGACAGCAATCCCTTGGCCCCTCGTAACTCAAGAGGTTTCCTCTTCCAAACCTTGTCACCGGAAAAAGAAACCCCCAAATTAGACGGCCCCAAGAAACAGGTATGATGTTTGATATTGATGTTTAATTTTGTCCCTTTTACACTTAAAATGCAACCTGTATCAGTGTGATATCACAAACCCCACACAGGGAGTACAAGATCATTCTCTCGTCCTGCAGTTAATATTTCTACCACAGGATGGAGTCATAGTGATTGGTTTAAATTAAGAGATTATCAGTTAATGTTTCTCAGCAATGAAGATGTTTCTATTGTATAGTGGTATATTAAAATGCATTTATATTCATGCCTACACATTTTTACTGGATTTACCACAGATTAAGAAAAGAGGACAGACTGACTCTTTGGCCCCTGCTGCCAAGCGAACATGTTTTGGGAACCCCCTCAAACCTGCAGGACCACCACGAAGTATTTTCAGTTATCTGGAGAACTGATAAATTGCCTCCAACACCAGTATTACTAACAATTAATATATGGCTTGAATTTTCCCATTGGCTATCCCAAATTCCATGATTATGAATGCTGGATATGTTTGCTATTTGGATTGTTTGTTTAACACTGTTTCTATCATGTAAATATTGTGATGTTCTTTTAAGTGATGTATTTTTATTTGTTTTTATAAAAATTGTAAATTAAAGTGTATTTTAAATGGTAACGCTGTTATTTCTCTTCCAAACCGAAAAACCTCTATAATGCATCCTCATCCATAATCATTAATTTTGAAAAACGTCTAAGCGAACTCAAGGGTGGTCTTTTTGGCAGCACATGGTCCCTTAGGCAACGAGTTTCCCTTTTTTTAACCTCCAATTCTTAATTCATTCTGGGTTAACTTAAGTTTACCCAGCCAAGTGTCTAGGTATGAATGGTTGGCATTTTTGGGTCTTTTCTGTATCTGTAACTCATTATAAGAGCTCTTTTAATCAGCCTCTACTGAGCTCCTAGCGAGAGGAGCTGAGGTTCCTCATTAAATTTTCTGTTTTAAGTTTTTTTCCCAAATGGAGTAACCTTGCTCCAGGGTGGACACAGTCCCTGATTTTTTTGCCTGTAATTGTCAGGAGACCACACCGATATGTTAAACACCAGCACAGTTTTCCGAAGCAGCTGCATTATTCGTCCATCATTTAATGCATGCAGTTTTAAGAAATCTCAGTTACTGCAACATGCTGAACTTCAACATCTTCGCATTTTAACCCGTGACCTCAAACAATTGTGTTCTTGAAAAGAATTGACCTTGTCAAAATAACAAAAAACACTCCAAAGCTTGTTGCCTCTGTGTATATGGAGAGCTCATGGCCAACTGGTTGAATGTGCAGTAACTGCCACAGTGGATCTGTGTGCCAGGGGTTGGTTCCTCTGGGCTCTGTCACTGCTCAAACCACTGGGGTCTGAGACATGCAACTGAACTGAGAGAAATGGGTCATAACTGCAGGCTGCTCGTGTCTAAGCAAGTGCTTCTGTGTTTTGGCGTTGGTAGGTTCTTTTTGCAACTCATCATGGTTATGATGGACACAATCCATCTTGTTTATATTTAAGACCATAATCTTTTCCCCAACCCCCCGTGTTTTACAGATAACACATTTCAGAACCGATATGGTACATGTTAAAGCTCATTTTTTACGAGGATACTCTAAGCATCTTTTGCCTCTCGCTCTACTCTTCGTTCTCGCTTCTTCCTGGATTGTTTGCTTGATGTAGATGATTTTCCTTGTGACGAAGCCGCAGGCGCGGTTTTTCATTTGATGTATTTTTCATGTGTTAAGGCTATTATTGAGAGATGGAAGGGGGGAGAGTGGAGACAGCCTGAAGGTGCGACACTTGAATGGGGATGTTGTTGGACAGCGAAATGGGGGAGAGCAGAGTTCTCTTCTGTCTGCACCAATTGCTTGTCATGGGATATGTAAAGGATGTATTTACTGAGTCTGTCTGATGTGCCAGCACCAAAACAGTCACACATCTCATGATAAGCCATCATAAAGCTGGCACTGTACAGAAATAAAGCTGGTTGTAACAGGTCTTTAACTGTTCATGATAATCATGTGTTCTTTTAGTATTGTATTAGCAGCACAGATGTTGTAGTGTTGATTCTCAGTGAACGCACATTATTATATAATTTGTTTGAATGCACTTTGGATAAAAGCGTCTCCCAAACACATTACTGTAGTGAAGAGTGATATAAAACCAGCATAGTAGTTATACCAAAATAATGCAGTATTACTTTTCTTCCGGTAGACTATTTACACTCTAATTCCTATTTTAGTGCTTTCTAGTTGAGTGGTCCCTTCCCAGTTTAGGAAGTGAGTCACGGAAGACCAGTACACGGGAAAACGGAGCGGATGGGAGGGGGAGGAATCAGATCAGCATCGGCAGGAGGAGGAGGGGAAAACAAGGAGGACGCTGTATCTTATTCGCGGACGGAAAACGGCCAACAAACGGTAAGACAATGCCCTCTAATAATTGATTCTCAAATGTTATTGTCAATCAAAGATTTATGCGAGCGCTAAATAAAAATGAAGAGAGGTTTACGCGCGCTCCGGATGTGAGCGGTGTATCGCTGAGGCCGAGGTGCCGAGAGATGGGGTGAGACCATTTGCAACGTCGCTTTTACGTAATCTAAGTTAGCCTATTTTCTGATGCTTCGTCAGTTTATTTAGTAAATATGTACGTTGGCATTTAAGTGTTTTGAAGGCTTTTGTAAATCGAGAATATGTGTTTGTTTGGAAGCTGATCGAGCATATCGCACTGAAGGGTTTGATTTGAGCTTCCCCTTACGAATATTAACCGTGGTTTTACAGCAGTAACCACAGTTTTACCATGTTATTTATTAGTAAAATTAAGGTAATACAAATAATAATTAATCTGGCAAAACATGGTTGTCAAATGATGGTTAATTTTTTTTCGTATTTGTACGTGTACGTGTTTGTCGTATTTGACTTCCTTAAATCGCCATATTACAGGCGGCTTTTTAAATATAAAGAATGGTTTAGGTTTGGTCCTGTTCTCTCGAGGCAAAATTTGGACTACTTGCAGATTCTCGGTCATTTGTAGCCGATTATTATTTCTGCCTAAAGGCGCGCGACCCTAGATGGCTGGTTGCTGTTCTTCAGCACCACATGGCCTCGCAGCGCCTGTCACGCGCGTGATTGACAGGCCCCCGAAGTTATTAGGTGGACTGTATCTGTGAGAGGACATCTGAATATTTTATGTCACCGAAATGGAGAACATGTCGTGGAATTGCATCACTGAATATTTCATATATTATTTCAAACGTTATTAGCTAGGTAGTGTAGGCAGGGATAATATTTACTGCGTGTTGTTGGCCTTTAAACATTTTCTTCTTTTGTAAGAAACTATAGGACTATTCAGTGCCAAAATATAATATTAATACGATGTGTTGTTTTGCTTTGGATTGTTTGACGAATATTCTTTTTTGTCTTTTTCCTTTTAGAGCAAGTGGATCTCATACAAAATCGAAAATGCTTGAACAAGATCGAGCCATGAACCCTGTCTTTGGAGGTCAGGGGCCGGTTGGGAAACCGTCTTTGCGTATCTATTCCAACACCCAAAAGAGATGTGAGAAAGATGGCAACTTCAACTTCCTGGGCCAAGATGATGACCCCATGACAGGAGATGAAAATCGCAACCAGGTGCGCCCACGATCTCTGGGTCCGTTGGGTCGTGATCCTCCCCTGTCTGCCAACCACTTTGGGCCGGGGAGCCTCTCCCCTTTGTCTCGCTTGCCTTGCTGGAGCCCTTTGGAGCCCCTTCCTGAGATTGAAAGCGGAGATGATATGGGTGGCAGAGTGCCCCCGGATGGCGCAGAGGAAGGCAAGCTGGATGAAGAGACGAGGAGGGTGACGGATGATGAGAAAAAGCAGACGTTGGAGGAGACTCAGAAAGCAGAGAAACTAATGGATGAGGAGGAAGAGGATGATGGGGCGATAGAATGGGCAGACAGTGACGAAGAGTTTGAGTTTAGCTATAGGTCTGAAAGCTCTTCTCCTCTCAGCACAGGAAGTGTGGATGTAGCGGGTGATGTGGCCCACAACTCCATCTGGGACCAGATCTGCCATGGGTGTCCGACAGAAGACCCCTTAAAAACCCCAAAGCATAGTGAAGATAATAAAGTAGAGCAGTGCAGAGAGAGTGTAGAGGGTGCCGATCTGGTAGCAGATGCTTCATCAGACTCCGAAAATGACCCGGATTCTGAGCTGCCGGACCTAATGCAGGGCGTTTGGACTCTGCAGGATCGAGAGAGGTTTAAAGCACAGGAAATGGAGAAGCATCAGGTACAGCTGACCATGTACCGTCGCCTGGCTCTTATCCGTTGGGTTCGCACCTTACAGAACCGAGTTCAAGAGCAGCAGAACCGCCTCCAGTCCAGCTTTGATATTATTCTGACACACAGGAAGGAGCTTCTGCGGATGGGTGCTGCTGCAGTGGCCCAATAACAAAAACAAACAGAAAAGTCATGGGACCAACAGATGACACAAGCGAGAGACTTTGCGTTGTCATGTGAAAAGTAATCTTAGCATCTCTGTTGCCCAGAGAGTTACTATTAGAATTGTGGTTAAGAGTCCTTCAAAACATCACCCCTGAGTTGCGACTGCATTGGTTTCTCTTGTTTTTCAAACGTTTGCTGACCTGACATGTTTAAATAATTATACATGTGTTTAGTGTGTAAAGAAAATACAAAGTATAATAAAATATATATTTACTGTATATACGTATAGACTCCAGCATTCCCTGTGACCCCAATAGGAATAAGTGGCAGATGATGAACGAATGGAAAAAATATATATCAAATAAACTTTTGAATAATTATGAGTGTTGTTTCCTTACGTGAAATGCTTATTTCTTGGGGAGGAGACGCTACATATGTACTACATTGCACTACATTGTTTTTTTAATGCCCATAAAGTGACAGGGATAGATCACCCAAATTATTTCAGAAACACACTCATGTCATTCCAAACTTCTGCATAATACAAAAGAAAGTTTAAAAACAACTTTGGTAACCAAACAACATTGATACGCATTGACTGTTTGCATGGACACAACTGAGACATTTCTCAAAATACTATCTTTTTAAATGGTTTTGATAGAATTATAAGGTTAATAAATGACAGACCTTCATTTTTGGGTGAACTATCCCTTTAAAATAATGTTCATGGGTAAGATCAACTAAAAATAGCTTTATAAGGAACGGCATGTTCACTTATTAAAGTTTGTAAACATATTTTATTCTGTGGAACAAACAAGTTTATTATAGACATCTTATATAAGAACATTTGGATATTTTGCTGTAAGGCATGATGTCTCATAACGGCAATATGTTCAAAGCTCTCTCTCTCTTTGACCTTTAGTGGCGGTGCTCTCTTATAAACCCCACAATGTTTAATTGTTTCTCCTTATCACACGAAGTGTTATGTGCAAGTTTAAATCAAAGTGGTCTGCATCATCTAAATAGCATGGGCTCTGTATCTTGTTGCCCCGGGCTGAGAGCGTCTGGCCTTTCAGTGTGTATGCGTGTGCCTGCGTGTTTACGGAGATACCAGTGTTTGTCCTATAATCCACAAGCAAAGCAGTGCTGCAGGGTAAGAATTGCCTTGCATTGTGTCCCAGAGGGAATTGGACAGCGTGCGCCTCGAGGGGCCTGGTCCAATCCGGCCCGGTGAGCAGCCCGCAGGTCCAGCCAGCCAGACCCCGGGGCGACATGAGGGATAATCCGTCGTTTTCCCACAAATTGCGCGGATTTATACCTTGACTAACCTTACGCACCCTTGTGCGAATGTACTACGTGTTTAATGAATTGGTGGGTCGTCTTTGGCTACATATCAAACCAAAAGTTCGCGCTTAGAGAATTACGCGTCTTTGAATGAATTTGTGTGTTGAAGCCCATGAATAACCCCGTAAAAGTGCTTAAAACGTGTTTGCTGAGGGATAACATGTTCTCCTCATTCATCAACAAAAGCTAATTTTGTTTTATTTGACACACTTGACGAATTGGTGAAAGCGTGTGTCAT
Source organism: Triplophysa dalaica (assembly GCF_015846415.1). NCBI lineage: Eukaryota > Metazoa > Chordata > Actinopteri > Cypriniformes > Nemacheilidae > Triplophysa > Triplophysa dalaica. The sequence continues at coordinate 8,617,262 of NC_079566.1, read as the reverse complement.
TTTAGCACTTAAAAGTTAATTTAGTCTTTAATAGAAAACCAAAAAAGTTTATTTTCATGGCAATAGCATATATATTTTTTTTGGAGTGAGTTATAGAAAGGAGTGAACTGTAAATGCTGATAGTTCAGCAGTGATTTTTCATCTCACCCGGCGTTTCTTCACCCAGAAAGCGTTCAAAAAATAAGCAAAAGCCACACTGTATAATGTAGGAAGTGGGACAAACCGCTGAGCGAGAAGGTTCCCGCTGGGCGCGAATAACGGCACCGGTGAGAACGTCTCTCCACCCGAGGACATTAAGCACGACACGGGTGTGTTTCCAGGTGCAGAGCTGCTGATTCAGTGTATATACTACACTTCGAAAGTCATGTTAAGTTTCTATTTTACTCATTTAACAGCATTTAACGTATAACTGGAATAGGCCTACGTTTATAAATTAGATTATTCCTCTTTCTGACCCTATTTTGTTAAAACCTCACAACTTTTTACGCACCGTGAGTGGCAGATTAAAATGGTTTCCAATTTACAATTTAGTACGAATAACTTTTTAATGGTTAGTTAATTCCTTAAATATACCCAGGAAAAAATCTGCCGACGAATTTTAGACAGCAAACGATCTTTTGCCCTGTAGATGTATTAACCCGTCTTAACACTAGGGGTCACTCTAGGTCACAATCGAATAAATAAGCGTCAACGCTAGTAACGCATGTCCGTAGGCATGTGTGCCCTCAAAGATTTTAAACTCTTTCTTTTCCCCTTTCTCTTACCTCTCTTCTCATCTTTCCCTCTTTATGATGCAGTGTGACAGTGAGATAGCCTATAGCACTCCACTGGCGTGGAAACAATCAGCTTGGACAGAGAAGGGGTGGCAGTGAGTCGGCTGGAATGTTGACGGCCTTAGGGTCTGTCCATGATTTGGGAAATGTCCAGGAAAAAAGATAGATAGATAGATAGATAGATAGATATGGATGGATGGATGGATGGATGGATGGATGGATGGATAGATAGATAGATAGATAGTTGGATGGATGGATGGATAGATAGGGATGGATGGATGGATGGATAGAAAAGAGAAAAAATATATAATAAAGAGAAAACAAACATACAATGACATTGCATAGTACTACATATATTACAATAAACGTTCATTAAGTTACAAAAATCTGGTTTTGTAATATTATTGCATAAACATCTTAATGATGGTCCCGTTTATGGTGTGAAGTGACTTAAAGGCCTGTTGGTTGAAGAGGGATCAGCTGCGTCGTCTGCTTTAACCAGCTAATAAATATAAAAACAGCAGGTTTAAACTTTTATTCGTTTGCTGCTTGAAAGGATTATACCCCTCTATGGAGTTCCATGTAAATCCCCAAACCTCATAATGCCCAATGTTTTCCCATAAAAATGTGTTGAACAAAGGCGCCTGAATGGGGGCTCTTTCACGCATAAGGGGGTTTTCACAGGACTTCATTGAGGACGGGTCGACCACAACACGCCCCGCGATAATCTCTCCGCCGGTGAAAGCGCGCCTCGGAGCGGCAGGTGCGTGTGCCAGGCACGGGGGTCACAGGGCCGATGGTGGTGGGGGAGCTCGCCATGTCAAATCCTCCCAGCTGCCGGTAGGAATTTTTTCAGAGGCTGTCACTTCCATTTAGCTTGCTCTTTTTCACTCCTGCAGATGAAGTGGTCCCTCTCGTGCCCAGGTCCCATCGACGCCCTCTTCCACTTAACAAAAGCAAAGCGCCACTAAACGACGACAGGCCGAAACAATGAACTCAACTCGAGCCGCTCTCAGCGCCGTGAAATTGCAGATTAAACCGAAAAAGCGGTGCGTTGCGTTTTCTTCAAGAATGCAAATGTGGAAATTACAATTTAAAACACGCTCCTATCGGCGCGTTCTCATCATATTTCTCTGTTGCACCCTTTGTTCTGGGATTTATTAAGTAAAGTTAGAAAAGATGTATGTAGTGCAACACATCGTGTGTGTGATGACCCCCCCCCCACACACACACACGCACACACTGCGTCATGAACTATTTATAACACTATAGATAGGAAAACTCCAGATTTCACCTTCAATAATTGAAGTGGGGGCCCACACAAAAACCATGAATACTATTAATTTGCCGTACCCTGCATCCTCCACCTATACTCTTAATCTGAGTTCAAAACATGCCCCAGTTTTAATAAACTACCCTTGGGCCATGAGTCCATAATCCCCAAACTCAGACAGGGTCCCTCTGGAGCCATGGCAGAAACAATGCATCTCTGAAAGCTCAGTCTTGCTCCTTTTCTGCAAAGTGTTTGGCTGAATTGATCTCAAATTAGAACAACAGAAAGTACAAACCAATCTTATCTGGATGAAGCAGATACTGTATAGCTCTTTGAACACTTTATTAAATGGCTTTTGTTAATCTTCCTTTCAGTTCTATGGTCAAGTGCTATTTTAAAAACCCTTGACTAAAAACAAAATTTTACACTTGGAATTAAAATGAAGCATCCGTGTTTCCAACACAGCCCTTTTCAAATTTTCCAAAGTCAGAAAAACGCACAAACAGCCAAGGGCCCCAATTACAGATTATGTATTTTCACCAGCGCTGTGAGTCTCACAATTGCTGAAAGGACACAACAGTGAAAGCGGCGATGGCAGAAACTGAGCCAACGACAACCAGACACAAACCAGATCCAGCCAAGCAGCAGGCTGACGGTGCCTAAATAAAGAGAGACTGCAGACGGAGAGGTGTATAGATTTTCCAAACAGATAATACGCAGGGAGAGTGTTGCATCATGTATGTCACAGTGTATGTGAGTGTATTAGTAGTCAAAGCACTGGGCCCCGGAGGCGATTCCTGTGTGTGGTTGCGATAAAGGGAGAACTAGAGGAAGTGAGGAGGGTGATGGGGGGCGAGAGGGAGAGAGTGCGAGTTGGAGAGAGAAATAGTTAAAATTGGAGAAGGATCTGGGTTGGGTGTGGAGTCAGAAACAGACAAAAAGAGAGAGAGAGAAGTTGAGTGGGGAAAAAGACAGAGTGAACAACCAGCGGAGCTTGGAGCTTTTATGATGCTGTCAAGATTCCTGGATTCTGTCCCCGTCGGGCTCTCTCTTCCCCCCCTCACTCTCTGCCCCTTTCCCTCACATGAAAAGAGGGGAAGAGTGTCTTGGCAGGGTAATTAAGAATGGCCTCTAAACACAGGAGTATGGCAGGAACACTCCAGATGAAAGTAAATGATTAAAATAATTACAGGCGCAGAGCTGATGAGCTGGAGTGCGGGGTGGCCGCCGGACATTTGTCGGTAATTAGATAATTAATCTGAATGCAAATGATGAGTCCTAACGAAGCAGTCAGGCTGAACCAGTGACAACCGCTGAAGGAGAGACCGATAGAAAGGGGAGAAAAAAATATACTTTCAACACATGAATATGCAATTTATACAAAATAATTCAATAACAAATGCTACAGTGAAAATATATAACTTTATAAATAAACTGGTACAGAGAGCTCTCAGAAAGGGAAGATACTTTTCATAACTGTACATACATGCCACTGATTTTCAATAGGTTTTGCACTTATAAGATTTGCTAGGAACACCATGCACAGTGTAGGAAAGGGACACAAAGAACCAAAACTAATGAACCTGAATAGAAGTCTTTGCAGTGGATGGAGGCCATAGACGTTCTACTGCAGCTGGTTGTGTATATCTGAAATCACCTGCCTAAGCAACATGATCAATCATTAATACTCATGTTAAGTTGTGTAGTAAAGATAAAAAAACACTATGGGCTTTAATGAAAAGAATTTAGTGAATATAAAAGTAGTGGATATTGTGGACATTAATCTTGGGGATGATTATTGAGTAAATTAATTAACAAAATTAAAATGTAATATTAAATTGATTAATTGATAAATCGATACATAATCCATTTATTAATTTATATTAGGCTCATCACACTTTTGAGTTGGGAAAAAGCTTTTGTAACAATAAAGTGTTGCTACTGCCAAATACCAATTTTGACCCATTAAAAACTTTAACCCCAGACTAACTAGAAAACCTACCATTCAATCTTGACCTGTATTTAACTCTTTTAAATGTATATTTTTGTTATTTACAGGCCTCTTTCAAGTCTAATATTCTCCATTCCTGTCACGTGACATCAGAAAAGACGCTCTCTCATGACGTATGAACAGTGCGCCACTGGTGAACTGCATTCGTCTTTTGCTGTGTAATATCTGATTGAGTTGCACTAAGTCCATTACTGAAGAAAAGTGTGTTTAGTCTACTTTTAACTCAGTTCAAGGCATGGAATACCTGATTGGGATACAAGGACCGGACTTTGTCTTGGTCGCAGCAGATAATGTAGCAGCCAGCAGTATAATACAGATGAAACACGGTGAGTTTAGCAGATATGTCTTAGCATGTTAGCATCGCGCTAACAGCCAGAAATAAAATAACACCAACACTCAATAATAGACCTGTTCAAACAAATAATTCAATACGCTTAACAGTTTATACAGTTACGTAATATGTGCAAACACTTTTGCCTATTTGTGAATAATTGTTAGCTAGTGTGTAAGCCGATAAGTGTTAGCTACCCTGAGCTAACACAGTTTGTGCGTTGAAGTGATTTACATATATATATATTCATTGGAGGTGTTCACGGTATATGAAATCTTATTCAACTTCTTCTGCCAACAACACGTTGTTTATTTTAATGCTTTGTTGCGCGAGTGTCAGTTGTGATAGGATGAGTTTGCGATTTTGTTATGAAAGTGAAAGTACGAAGTCAACCTCAATACTTTCTATACATTTTTTATATACTTAATTCATTTCGCATATTTGTGCATGAGAAATATTAAAACGCAAGTGGTTTTATACAAAACCAATGGTATTGTATAAAGTATAGATGTTGTATAGAGAGTCTCCTTATGGTATAGTTGAAGCAACCAGAATATAACGACAGCTTATACTTTGTAAACCCATCATGTACAGTTAAACGGATTCATATAAATCGTTGATGAGATTGTCAAATAGTTTGTGATGTAAACATGACTTTTTTATATTTTACAGATTATGACAAGATGTTCAAGCTCAGTGAGAAGATCTTACTCCTGTGTGTGGGTGAAGCTGGAGACACAGTACAGTTTGCAGAATACATTCAGAAAAATGTCCAACTTTATAAAATGAGAAATGGTAAGCACGTGTCTTAATAATAATCCCTGCTGAAGTTGAACTCTGTTTGGTTGTAGGGGAAAGGATGGTATGTGCTCATTTATTTTTGTGATGCATTTGAATATCACAAATCTATAAACTTATTTTTCCAGTAGAACTTTAAACTTTTATAAGTTGTGTACAAGCTTATACATACTTCTGTTTTTCACTCATTCATTATTTTTTTTAAATGTCATGCATTTATTTACTCAATTCATTCAGTTTTTATATACTATACTATATATTTATACTATATATAGTATATATATACATTTTATATAGTTTGTTTTTATGTATTCATACTCCTGCAATGTTTTTCGGTTGCAAAATGTCTTATACAGTTGTTTCTGTTGTTTTATGGGTTCATCTCGATTTCAATTTTTCTTTTTATCAGGATATGAGCTCAGTCCATCAGCAGCTGCAAACTTCACAAGGAAAAACCTTGCAGACTATCTGCGCAGTCGGGTGGGTCCAGAACCTTCACATTCATGCACTGGATTTTCCTTGATCCATATCAGAATTTCTTTATTTGTTTCAATATCGGAAAGTTTGGAGAAAAAAATCAACGGAGAAGTGTTGTTGAAAAAGTTGCTGTATGTTAAGATGCTATTGAATATTTTTATTAACATGCAGAGAAAATTTTACTTTTTTTTCTCTCCCAAAAAATTAGTGGCATTAAGACATTAAATCAGGTATTTGTTTTTAGTTCATGCTTAGTTCTATTTAATGCCTTTTATTAAATGGCTGAGACTATATAGACGGTAAAGTGCATATCTGAATGCCTGGAACTGGTATTTAATTTAAAATGGATACTGATGCCATTATGTTTTGAATGTCTATTGGTGATATCAAAGTCTCAGAGGTCGTCGACACCTGCGCCTCCTGCCTATTTGAGAATTTTTCCGAATGTGTGTGTTTGTGTGTTAAACTGAGGGCAATGTGGAGCGCACCCATCTGTCTAAAAATGGGCTTGTCGCCATCCTGCCTCTTTTGTCTGGTTGTGTGTGTGTTAATTTGTTAGGAAGAGTGTAACTGCCTCCTGTCACAATAGCAGAGTAAAGAAAATGATTACAAAAAACAATTAGAGGGAGCCAAAGGGGGGTGAGGGGCGGAAAGGGTGGGCTCTTGGGGCCGAGGAAGTGCTACAAGTTCATAAGTCACAGGCTTTTAGCTCGCCTTGGTTTCCTCTGATTTTCTTAGCTTGAAGAAGATAACATTGGTCTATTTCAATATTTACTCTGCTCTCTAATTTACCTTAAAGCATTGAGTGTAATAGATTGTTTTGTTCACATATTGATACTTTCATACTGCCTCAGTTCGTCAACTGTAAAAATATTAAATCCAAGGGTTCTTGTTTTCTCAAGTCTTATTTACAAAAACGGATTAAGGGTAATTGTGTATTCTAGCAAATTTAGTTTTATTTAACTGACGGTTTACATTGTAGATCCGTTTCTCATCTGTGCTCAAACCCTTCGGGATGTTTAAATGAGAAAGATGTCATGCACGCTTTAAGCACCAGGTTTCTAAAAAAACAACTGGGCCTTTGGGGCTCCCCTGGAGTTTGAGAGTCTCCTCAGAAGGATTTTCACAGAGAGAGAAGGAAAAGGCGGATAAATCTGTTTAACCTGCGAAGCACTGACTCCTCATAATAGAGTCCACGTAGATACCAACATACGGGAGTTTAAACCTCCTCTTTACACCCAAACCAGCATTTCTGTGGTTGTTTTATGTATCGTGCCTTTGTTTAGAAATCAAGAGCGCGTCCAACTTCCCCTCGAGCTCTGCGCAGAACCATCCAGCAACAGTTTGCCTTTATTGGCACGCATGAAATAATATTGGCCCTCGTTCTCTCCCAACACACTGGCACAAATAATTACTGGTGCCATATTGCGAGGCATTCCCCTGTTCCGCTACAGATGAACAATTAATACGGCAGATTGGGCAGAGATGCCAAAGACGAGAACATGTCCTGGGGCAGTAGGCAAGGGACGGGGAACACAGCCACAGAAGATGAAAGCGTGAGACCAAGAGAAGAATAAATGATACAATACTGTTATCAATCTTTATATTCATCAGACAAAGCTTTTTTTACTGTCCCTCATTTTTACACTGGGACGCAGGTGATGGGCTGTTGTGCTTGTACTGTAGTTCACGAGGCAGGTGGAGAATGCATGAAACAGGTGTTGATTTTATAAAGATGGGGTAGATGACGCTCGGGGGAATATAACACAAACTCAAATCTTGTCTTTCAACAAGCATCCGTTCTTTTAAACCACACTGCTGGGAGTGAACCATATTGCATAGGTGAGCATCTCTAGGGGGTGTTTACTCACCCAAACGTGCCCCAGAGAGCCGCACAGAACAGGGGGCGGCCCAGATCAGATTAAAGCCTCTCAGGTGGGTTGAGGTGGAGACGTTCTAGTTTTATTCGCAAGGAACTGGACCGAGTGTTATAGATTCACTGCTGTACTGTGTAATTGAAAACCCTAAAATCAATGTTGGAACTTGTATTTGTTTGTCAATTGCAATACAGCTTGAATATTTTTGGTTCCAAAAATTTAAGTTGCTTATGGGCCAAAGTGACTGATTTCCGTGATATTTTGGTTCCTAGACATGGCTCTGATCATTTTTTTTCTGATAATCCAGCCCCAGTTGGTAAACCCGAAGCCACAGTAGGCCGCACAACCTTACAAAACCGTTTTTCAAGCATTTTTATGAACTCTGCCTTAAAGGAACAGTTCACCGAAAAATTATAATAATGGCATTATTTACTCACGCTCATGTCATTCCAAACCTGTATGACTTTGTTTCTTCTGCAGAACACAAAAGAAGATATTTTGAAGAACGTTGGGAATTGAACAACAGCGGTACCCATTGACTTGAATTGGTTTTTTTTGTCCAGACAACCGAAGTCAATGGGTACCGCTGTTGTTCGATGACCAACACTCTTCAAAATAGCATCAATTGTGCACCGCAAAATAAAGTCAACTGGCTTGAAATGATAAGAGAGTGAGTAAATGTTGACAGAATTGTTAATTTTGGGTGAACTATTCCTTTAAACTTGACACTAAACTAGGCAAAGTGTTTAAACATTTCCTAAATGAGAAATTTCACCTTCTTCCCGACAGCACGAACGTTAAGGTGATTGGAGAACGTGGCTGAAATCTCAGTATCTGAGATGGCATACGTGCGGGAAAGTGAGAGTAGTTTCAGAGTTTTGTACGAGGAGATAGAGAGCGCGAGAGCGAGATAGGAGGAAGAGGACTTAAAGAAGTTTTAATGAGAGCTGGCATCACTCCAGGGCATCAGGGTGAGGGCGGGAGATGGAGGGGAGGAGAGAGGAGGTGGGTAAGTGCTCGCGGCAGCAGGGGTGCCGTCTTCCTGCAGATGTCACACTGCTGGTGACACCAGCGACCCCCCCCAGACCGCTCCACACTCCCCTCCCTCCCCTTTCTCTGCTGTTTCACACCCCTCTCTGCGCTTTCCTCTCTCTCTTTTTATCTCGCTATCTCCTTCCATCTAATGCTTCCACTTCTGCCAATGTAAAAGTTTGATATGATTGTAGGTGTTTTCAGTTGGGTACTTTAAATAGGTGATTGACTTGTGAATTACTGTAATATAGTTGTCGCTGAGTGATATCAGATTCACGTTTCTGAAATCTTGTCAGTTTTACCCGTCAAGGTCCTTCTGATCCTCCGAGGGGTTTATTTTATTCTATTGACTGAATGACCCTTACATTGTCCCTTTTTTATTTGGTATATTAATTAGTTTTGACTGATTTCTTTTTTTAGACTCCATATCATGTGAACCTGCTCTTAGCAGGATATGATGAAACTGATGGTCCCGGCCTGTACTACATGGACCACCTGTCAGCACTTGCCAAAGCCCCTTTTGCTGCACATGGATACGGTGCTTTCCTCACCCTCTCCATCCTGGACCGATACTACAAACCAGGTGAATATCAAGCACCTGAAAGAGATCATCATTATTTTTTAATAAACTTGTTTAGTTGTTTATTCTTAACATATTTGTATTTATGTACTGCAGATCTGACCCGTGAGGAGGCTGTGGATCTGCTTAAGAAGTGTATAGAAGAGGTAAGTTGTGTAGTGTACTGACTGTATGTTTTCCTTGTGCTGGTTTCTTCATCCACATTATTGATTCCATAAGGTTTGCTGACTAGAAAGAAAACACGTAAATTTAGTTATTCTGCAAGACTGTCCATTTCCACCCAATCCTTCTATTCTACTTCTTAAATTTTTGTGTACGGTATATTTATTTAAGATCACGAAATAATGTAAATTATTAGATTATCAGGCCTGTATTAAATGTAGTCCATATCTGAAACTTCTCTAAACAGTCACTTATACTTGTATACTGTTCTCAGATGTGAAAGGTTCATCATAATATCAATAAGTCATAATATAATTTAACATGGTGTAATGTTGTATTATATGAAATTTAGAAGACCAATACAATCTTAAAATCTTTGCATTAGCATTAACTATGGGTGTCACAATATAATAATATAATACTTACACATTGTGGTAATATTGGGAATAATCCGGTTGACACTTCAATATAGTTTGGGGTGGTATTTCACCCATTTAATATTTTGTCTTTACAACCACAATGCTTATACATTGTCTTTGCCTTTTATATTATTTTATGCTTTTATTTTGAGTATGATTAATTGGCAAAAAATAGAAAAATATTTGACTGACATTTATTTATTTCATTTTAATAGTGATCTTTAATCTTTATTGAGAATATTTTGGCCAGGAAAATCTGTTATTGTGACTGTAGCTCTATCATGATCATTTTAACTTGTATTTCACCTGATATTTTGAGACCTGATATAAATCAGTATATCATTGCTGTCCTTCTGAAAAAGTCAACATTTTTAAGGAAATGGAAAACAACACTATACTTTTAAATGATTGAAATCTTTATATGTTAAAGTTGACAAGCACTTTTTAATACTTTTTTATCGGTTAAATATTTGCAAAAACCAGTGACAAACATTAAGGGATAAATAATAATAATGATTTAAAAATCAGGAAATATGGAGATGCAAGGCTTCAGAAGGACAGCAGTGATATATTTTAGGTTAATGTATTTTTGCATCTTGCTGTAATACTAATTTATCATGTGATTGTGATATTTATTTATTTATTAAAAGATGCCAAGTTTAAGCTTTAAGCTTTGGGTTTGTAACCTTATATAATTGTTTTGTTGTCTTTTCCTCTCACAGCTCAACAGACGTTTCATCCTGAACCTGCATTCTTTCACTGTCCGTTTGATTGACAAGGAAGGCATTCATGACATGGAGAAGCTTTCCGCAGGCACCAAATGAGCAACTACTGTTATTCCCCTCTGGTCACACTCTTTTATATTGCAAATGTAACCCTCTGTGCTCTAATAAAACAAAAAATCCTGTTAAATAAACAATCTTATTTTGGCTTTATTAATGAATTCAGGTATATTTACATTCAAATGTATATCTCAGATTTTTTTGGGTAGTTGACAAAAAAACGTGAATGTGTCCTATAATGTGACCAAAATTTAGTAAACAATCTTTTAATAATATATTATTTATATATATATATATATAATATTAAATAGCATAAGAGAGATATATCTTCATTGTAAGTTATGTCATACCAAAGGGGACATGTTTAATATATTGTTCCTGCACTCAAAAGTTTGTCAGGTCTGTTTGTGTCGTGTTGCAAAGTTAGCAAAAAGGATTTAAACAAAGGGAGACATGCGCTTATGCTATGTTTGGATGTGTACTTGTTTCCTCACTCCTTTGTACACAAGTGTTTTTACACTCGGCTCGTGTGCGTTTGCGTGCCTCCTTTCCCTCTCTCTCCTCCACAGACAGGTGATTAATAAACATTAAACAATCCCTCTCTCCTGAACACACCGGAATCTAAAGGGACGAGCAGCATATGTTCGCCTGCAGGCAAAGAGAAATGCAGAGCAGCCCTGCTGAGTGTCAGAGCGATGGGTGGGGGGTCATGGAAAGGGGGAATGGGGAATTGACACTAAGGATGGGAACGTGTGTGCCTGTGTGAGTGAGAGCCGGCAGGGGGGCAGGTATGGAGATGCAGGCCCTTGAGCAGACGAAGAAAGGTAGAGTGACAGATGGGGTGAGAGAAGAGAAGCGATAGAACAGAGAGCCTAGCAACTGTTTAGCTGCGTTCTGCCACTGTAGTGATTGCCGAGCCCCCGGGGGTTAGTGGTCAGGACTGTTTTATCTCAGAGGTAATTCTGCTGGATTTGCCAGTGTGTCACATTGAGGTTTTGGTGTGGGTAATGTCACCCTGCCTTTAGCAAATAGGGCTAGAAATTTCAAACATCCCCTTGGGTGTTCAATTTGTATCACGCTAATTTTGTACCGCACCAACAAGTCAATTTATAAAAGGTTAAAAGCCACCTGGTTGGTGGATAAAATATACTCATGCAAGGGGTTTTCTGTGATTTGGAAATCCTAAAAGTGTTGTGTCTTTTTTTCTATGCTTAAATTCTAGCTTAAAGGGATAGTGGATTTAAACCACACGAAAAATACTTCAGTATACTTTTAGTATTTACTGCCGTAAACTATGGTAAAATTCCAAGATACCAGTGTTATTGGACCTTGCCAGAGTAAATATTAACGTACACTATTACTGCAGTTTATTAATTTACTGTAATTAATACAGAGCGCTATACATGCTGTAAAATACCACAGCATACTACAATTTCCTGCACTTTACTGTAAATATTTTTTTTCTATTTATTAATGCTTAAAACAAAGAATTTGCAAACCTCGCATTTCAAAATGACTTCAATTCATATTCTTTGCATAAAGCAGTTTGTTGGTGTTGCTTTAATAATATATTACATTTACATTGCAATACATCAATAAGAATACCAATAACATTAATAATAAACAGAACATGAATTACAAAATGACATTTTACAAATTTGTTGTTTAATACATAAATTGCCACCCCAATTCTTATTGTCCGTGCCATGTGTGATTGGTTTTGGGCCCCGGTCTCTAGAGAACACAAATATCAGTCATCTCATCCCGAGGATCCAGAGGGAGTTTGTGGTCCACATGCAGTGTGTATCAAAAATTGTTGCATTTCCTGCATCTCCCGGGAGACCTCAGATTTCATCAGACACGAATGTAACCAGTCCATACAGGCTTGCCTTTTTGTGATCTGTGTCGACGCGAAATCTGAACCCGGCAGCAAGATACTGCGTATAGATCAGTTGGCTGACACACACATTCATACACATAAATACACTCATACACTCCTAAAAGTGAGGAAGGGCCCAGAAACAGCAATGTCTTTTTCCAAAGTGTTCATTTGCGGTGCTTTATTTCTTTGTCATGGTGGCTCTTTCCTCCCTCCCCTTTATCCAGCAGTTTTAGGGCCTCTAGCAAGTAGCTCTGAAAGGCCGATAGGGCGGCGCAGATGGCGGGTGTGCCAAATCCATGGGTGAGGAGGCTGAAGTGGGTCAGGCTGCTTTGCACCCCGGGCTCCAGGCAGGGGGTGGGGCGGCTGCCACCCAACGGCGACCTGTCCTGTGACATCAGATCCATGAACTCTTTGCAAATCTCCCTGTAGATGTGAAAAGTGGGGTGAGAGTGTGTATGCCAATGTGCCTTTAAATTGGTGGTTTCAATAAAAAAAGTTGAATGAAGAGATTTTTTATTCACAAATAAGTTCTGTTAAGTGGGTCTTAACAGCTAAATTAATTTCTTATTACGTGTCTAGTCTCTGCACAATTTACCATCATTCCAAACAAACTTTTACTTATTTACTTGAAATACCAAACCTCTGAGAACACATTATGAGATTAATATAATTTATATCAACTAGTGATATCAAAGTCTACCATAAATACTCAGGCCTAGTTAAAACTTTGTGCAGTAAACCTATTTTTGAATAAAACAGTTTAACCCCCTGAATCTTAAGAATCTCTGGTACTCACTTGGTGGCCAACAACATACTGCGTCGTGTCGGCAACTGTTCCGGGTCGCTTTGTCTGCATAGATACTCTGCGGCAGCCCGGGCTGGAAACTCGGTCTCGCACACGTACCCAAAGTCCCGTGCAAGATGAACCGCTTCCCCTTAGAAAAAAATGTAGTCTTCAACATGCTGACAGAGACGTTGAGGTGATAATAGCCTGACATCTGAAAATGACTCTTTGGATTGTGTTACAATTTTTAGGTTATCACTCCCTAGGAGGTTATTGTTTCACACTCACATTAACATATATGTCCCTTCAGAAATTTGCTAACCTAAGGGACTGATGATGTAGTGCATGTGCTGTGTTTGGGACAATTACAGCAGCAGGTACGAGACTGTATGAAAGCAGTGGAGATAATGTGATAATATGTATCTGGTTTTAATGAAATGTTTCAGTACCTTCCACCAGTGCCGTGAGGAGTGTGACGTTGGCTGCCTTTCGGCGGCCGGCGGGCAGGTTAAGACCGATCTTCTCCAGACGTTCTCGCAGACAGCGGCCTCCGTTTTTTGATTTGGCTCTGAGTGTGGAGAGGTGGAAAAGATTAACGCCTCATATTCAGTCTGTTTGTGCAGAACACTTCAGGTCTTACTGTCAAAATTGAGTCCTAATAATACAGTATCTATACAGTGAGGTTTAAAAGTCCATGTCCACATTTCTAAGGTTTGTCATATTGTGTTAATTGTTTAGTAATAATCACAATTTTCATGATAATAAATGGTATTAAAAGGTTTATCCCAAAATTTAACTTTTTTCATAATTTCAAATTCTGAATGACTTTATTTCTACTGCGGAACACAAAAGAAGATATTTTGAAGAATGTCGGCAACCAAAAAACACCTGCTCCCATTGACTTCTTTTGTATCGCCACAAAACCACTGAGACATTTCATAAAAATATCTTCTTTTGTGTTCCACTGAGAAAAAAAATATAATACAGGTTTTGAACCAAACAAGGGTGAATACATGTTTGTTTTGGTGCACTATCCCTTTAATGAGATCCTTCAAAATAAACGCTTTTTTGGCCTTTTGAGCTCCACTGTATATGAAGTAAACATTTCTGTAATTCTTAAAAGTACACTTCTTGTCAAAAACGAGTTTCTTCTGTGATTACACATGCAATATAAATGACTATATTTTTACATTCGTCCTCCATTTACCTGCGCAGGACTCCTCCAAGCAGTGAGGCATTGAGGCACTCAGGTGGGGCAAGACGTCTCTGCACCTCTCCAACCGTGACCTTGTACTTAGAGGTGGAGCTGAGGAGGGACAAACGGCCGGGGACGGAGCAGAAAACCTCTGCCGGGTTCGACACACCCCCCAGGCCCAGACCATCTTTAGTAAGGGACAGGGCAGAGATCGTTGAGCCATTTAGCTTTGATGGGAGAGGAACTATAGAAAAGAGGAAAAAGGTTTAAGGTACTGGTGCCAGAATTACCCTAAATCTCATGAGGGCAGACTCTTATTTTTAAAGCAGTGACGATTAGATTCATAGAAATGTGCTAATTTGTGCTTTTGGAGTTGGCCTGCTGTTATGAAAACCTTTTTAGTCAAAGTCACAGTTTGGCTGTTTGCTCTCCCACAGGTTGACATCTGTTGTCTCAGTAATGATAGTGTTTCATGTCGATTTCTCACTCTTATTTTGAAATGGGTGTTTCATCTCCACGGGGAAAGACTGTATTCCATCTGTTGTGCACACAACAATTTTCGTGTTTTTCTTGTGATTATAATTAAAGTTTTCTGCCTCGATATAAATCTGACTTTATAATGAACCCAACGACGATATTATGAAAAATTACACGATTTATAAAATGGCGAAAATTGTGCTGTTAAGTATTTAAACGTTTTAACCTGACACAGTGAATATTTATAATGCTTTTCCCCAGCCATCCAATGTATCTTGAACACACAAATCTTCTTTCAGACAAATAATTGTACAGTTTACGAAGAATAGACTTCACTGGTTTTTCATTTGAGCTCAAGGATCTTTGTTACATCATCCCCAAAACCCTTCATTTGTATAAGATGAGCCTGTGTGTAATCGCTTATTTTTGTATGCCACATCTGTGTGGGCTGAATTTTCATCTGCACTTCAATGACACACTACACAAATCCACTGCATGTGCGTATTAGTTGGATGGGTGTATGAATGATTTATAGGCCTAGTTAAGATGTTGGGGACATTACTTCAAAGGACAGTTATGATGATCAACATCCTCAAAAGACAGATTTTTTGTTTTAAAAGTTACAACTAGCATATCCCAAAAAGTCTAAGGAGTACAGTTTATATTTAGAGCTCAACTCCTTTATGGTTTTTCTTTTTTAGTATGTTTGCGCGCACTGTGGCGTTTTGGAAGCGCATATTCCCTCCCACTTTTTCATGGATTGGCACATGGTGGCATCGTGTTAGTGTTTATATTATCTGTATCCTTTTTGTAGAGGAAAATTGCGGTAGTATTGGCTTTCCACTTTTTGTGGGCGGTGTGTGCGTCTTCGCTACGCCCCGCTGCGCAGCGCTGATTTGCGCTTGTTGCTAGAAGGGGAATCTACAGCCAGAAGTGATGCAAAATCTGGCCATAAAATTACAATAAATTACATTAGCAAATGCCTACCTAACCTAGCTCTAAACCTAACCTTACAATAATAAAAATAGTGTTGACAAAAATGACGCGGTATTAAAGTGTGCATGCCCAGTGGAGGCGGCTGTATCCCTTTCTAGCCAAAACCCTGCTTTGCGGACACGAACTGCTGGATGCGTCTCATGAGCTCCACGTACACATCCGCTTATTCACGTGGGCTTTGGTTTGTTCTCTACACGTGGATCACACTATACCCTTGAGTATAAGATTGATTTATTCTGTTGCTTTATAAATACGTGAGATTTCACAGTGCTCTTCACAAACGGAACGCAGTTTGATTCGTGCAAAAGTAATTGGTGAAAGTGCAGACAGGGGAGGGAAAGTGTTTTCAAATACCAATTAACTCATTTCTTGAGAAAAATGATTTTTGTTCTTTCTGGTATGTGGAAATGGCGATGCTTTGAATTCATAACTTTATTATCTGCACTCTTCCCCCCTTTGCCTGCTTCTAATCCCCCTCTTTCTCTCATATGACCATGCACAGTTCATTAACATCGACTGCCTTAAGGGTGAAGGCAGAGGAAGAGTACTGCGGGATTTCGCGACTTAAAATGAAATTGCAAAGCTGAATTATTTTGTGTGCGTGTATGTGTGTTCGGTTGAATCATTTAACGTATCATGTCGGGCACCGCATCGTTTTCTAGCTGGAGAGGTCACCACTCTCTATATGCATCAGAGGTAGGCCTACAGACTCACCTTTCTTGATGACAGAATGGTCGAGAATTCCCAAAGCTGACGCCTCCTCCATGCCCTGGTAAAACAAGATAGCAAACCACTTGTTCAGTTTCTTCATCTTAACATACAGCACTGCGTTTTGTTTGTCGTTTTCTTGGTCGTTTTTAGTGGCTACATAACAAGTCAAAAAGTATTTCCAAAATTATTAGATTTACACTAACAAGATGGACTACAATTTGAGGGGTAGTCTGACCGTGACAAAAAACAGTCATGTTGACTCCCAAAACAAATATTGACTGTAAATATGTATGGTAGCCTATATGTAATTATTTAGCTAAGACTTGTAAATCATGTGATTTGATCACACACTGAATAACTGCGCAGAAGAAGAATATTAAAATGCTTTTAAAAATATTTTGAATATTATCAGACACTTATCACTAAAATTGTACTATTTGTTTATTCTAAAAGTATTGTTTGTTTTGCTAGAATATTTTAACAAGATCTGGAAAGTGGAAGGAATACTGTTTAATATTTTTGCTTTGGAGAACACTAACTGGTCACATAGATCAGTAAAGTAAGGAAATAATAGAAAAATTATTACACAATTTCAACAGAAATGTATAGTGTTTGTTTTCTTATTCTAATAATTGGGATATTTATATTTAAATATATATATTTTTCTCAGATTTTCTTGTGGAAAATTAAACAATTACACTCCCTCGTGTTGCTGGTGTCATATTATCAAAGGGAGTCGAGTTGTTTGTTGAATAATTATCCGAGGAAACCGATTGGACGCGCTATAAGTTTCCTAACAGATAGACATTAACTCATTCTGCACCTGCTCGGGATGCAGTTGTTTGACCAGCTATTTAACAACTATAGCCGAAAAACAATCGAATTAAAATAAGAAAAAATTCTGTAAATTCTTCGCAAAAATCGTTTTTTAATTTTACACAATAGTTTCCGATAGGACTAATTTAATAGTGAGTTTTGTTTATTATAGCCTTTGTTTGACTATATATATATATATATATAGAAATATTCGATGTTATGGGTATACTTTGACTATGTTATCCGCCAACGTGTGTAATAAAATCTGTTTTACACTGTAAAATGTATGATGTATGATAGGCTATGTTAAATTGTAAATGTAATATATTTTACTTAACATTGCCATGACGACAGAACTTTAAATCATGTATCAAATACGACGATACAAAATATTATTAATATTTATTTTAATGTATTGAGTGAAAAGAAAAAGCCTACAGGAATAAATATAAGGCTATAAAATATATCTGAGATAGTGGCTAGCTCGTAGACAATGTTGACGAAAATCTTTGACACACAACTTCAAAGTATCTACCAATAAAATATTTTGATATATATAAAATGGCAAATTAAGTATTTCGATTATTTTTTTATTTTTGACCCAACGAGATTCTTGTTCATGAAATTAGACAAAATGAGTGTCAGTTAAAGATACATTTATTTTTATAAAGACGTAAAGAATTAAACTCACTTGAATTTCATCCAGACCGTGATGACCCACTGCGTGCATTCCTAAAGGACCCTCACCCAGAGCCGCTGCTCCCTCACCCAGTCCATGATGGAGAAGCCGCGGTACGCCCGGATACTCCCTCCGCGGGTCTAAACTCAGCGCCCGGTGTGATTGTGAGAGAAGACCCGCTTCCTCTGAGCGAGAGCGCTGAGAGTGCCACGCTGCCTGCTGGTGCTGATGGAGAGAGTTGATGGAGGAATAGGGGTCCGATAAGTGCGGGTATCCGGTGTCTTGACTCTGGGTGTAGGAAAGTGAAGATTGGTGGTATGGAGGTGGAAAGTAGGGCGGCTGAAAGTCGGAGGCCGGTGTGTGGCAGAGCGGTGGAGCCGAGGAATAAGCTGACTGGTTTAGCGAGGAAAGCTGAGACAGTCGCCCGCTCGGAGAGGAGCCAGACAGTCCGTCCGCACGGTCCTGTGAATTAAAAAAACATCAGTTTTATTCACTATTTACTATTAACGACCTCAAAAAGAATATGCTACTTTAAGTCATAAAGGTGAGTTAACATTGACTGTCAGAGAGTGTTGAATTTCACGTGAAACATATTCAACATAATCTTATAAATTCAGTTATTGCATTTATATTTACCATATTCATTTATTACGTATATTGAATGAAACAATTACTGTAATGTAAATTATTTGGATTACAACGCACTTTTTAGTTTTATTTAATTTAATTTTATATAGGCTACATATTGTTTGATTCGTTTCTGGTTTTTTTTTTGTTAATTAGACCTATTGTTAATCTATTAACATATTAATTTACTATAAAGAAAAGAGTACATTTTTACAGCCCAACAAATCCTCCAAAAGGATCCAATTTAAAGACTTCTCTGTGCCAGGTGTCTTAATGCTACCCACGGTTTTGAACAATCCCAACTGACAAGTTTAGACAATAGATCAAATTAAATTTTGTTTTACAGGATTATATAAAATAAACAAGCAATTTGTCTCCTACTGCTATAATCTTAGATGACTTTAGTGCCTCTGATATTTTTCCTGATGATTTAAACGAATGAACCATTTAGCAAATCAATTCAGTAGCCTCTTTCATTTTGACCAAAAGTTTATTTTCTCCCAAAAACCCCCCCAAAATATATATTTGACACAAAAATACCGATTGACGAAAACTCATTTTTTATAAAACTAAATCAAACAAGTCTGTCATGGCTGTAATTCTTTGTTGAAACGCAAAATAAAACACTCTTTATTGTGAGACAAAGACTAGTCTGTTACCTCAATTTAGACGAATGACACCATGTGACATTCATAAAAATGACACTTTTGTGCTTTCATATAAACTTAACATTGACACGGGTTGCAATCACCATTAAATGCTTAATGTCACGCATCTGTGCTCAATCCAACACTGACCTCAGCTAATATCACATGACAACGATGTAACTAAGGAATTGAAAAAAATAGATGAACTTTGCCCCAATATTTAACTCACCATGGTCGAATAGGTGTGAACCAACATCTGGAATAAGGTTCCGAGCTCTAATTTGTCTTCCGCACTAGAATTACAGCCTCCTTAATATCTTTCACTCAATTAAAACCCCAAGTTGTCTCATAGATATGTTTGATCCATTAACTAGACATCCGAAAGACCCTTGACTGTAAGTGAATGTACTTCGCTCTTCATGAAGCTCTATATCAGTGTGCCCCGTTAATCACACCCGAGCGCTCTTATAGCGCTACGTGTGGGGTGGAGGGAGGGGTCGGGTGTAGACCACCTTAAAGGGACATTAATTCATTCCTTTAAATTAATTAATTCACTCCATTCAGTTGAAGAATTACTTCCAGTGAGCCGTGTTCTTTATTATCTTCCTTGTTGCAACAATTTGATGATTTAGCCTGCTGAACTTTATTGCTCATTTCAATATTTTAAAATAAATAATTATTTTCAGCTAAATAATCTTGCACGTGCAAGATAATTTTAATAAAGGCTGTATTTCTCATGTTTCCTCCGACGCTTGTGAATTTAAAATGAATAGCAGGAAATATACGTAAACTGCGATGAAGCCTAAATTAAATGTAGCCTATGTTTTGTTAAACTAATACACAAAGAGCATGAAAAAATCTATCTTTTCATTACATAGAAAAGCGAAACATGTTTCTAGGCTATTAAGTTTCTCGCATTTGTCACACTCTGTCACTTCCTGCACAATAAAGTTAAAATAAAGCACTTAAAATTCAACGAAACCCCTACCTGTAAGCAGTAAGGTTCTGTCTTGCTCCTTGATTTCCACAACATGTTGTTTTGATCAAATTGTTATCTTCTGATGAATTCACAGAACAAGAAGAGAGTATGTGTGCTTCCAGCTGAACGGTGAGAGAGGTATGAGAGAGACATGGGAGTATTATTGACAAAAAGAGTTGAGGAGAGAGAGAGAGAGAGAGAGAGAGAGAGAGAGATGTGGGTTGATGGGCGGAGGATAAACTGAGTACGAGGGAGACAAACAATGGGGGCAAACGAGATCCTGAAAGTTTAGAGGCAAACAAAGGCCATCCCAAAATCACTATTTGTGATGCATTAGAATGAAAAAACACTTTAAACCATTAAAACCAACACAATCAGTCTCTAACTGAACAAGTCTTTGTGTCTAGGTAAGAACAACACATTGTGCGTTACTTTTAATTCATATTTGTGTCGTCCCTAGTTAACACAAAATCAGCACAAAATTACTCATAGCCCCGGGTTCAAAGACAACGTATAAGGCAAAATGAATGTTGAGCAGTCTTAACTGAAAATATATAACCTTAAAACATCTTAAAGTATGTCGGCGCCATTGTTTTGTCTCAAGATGCACACCAGTAATGTTTTTACTAGGGCATTTCAAAATAAAGTTTAAATATCCTAATTGTTTAGTCCGGGTTTTAAATTAAGACCTGTCTGTGAAACCGGGGCATAATGTGTTAAAATTCAATGCTGGAAAAACATTATTTAACTCACTCGTTGTAAAAATGTAACAAGTAGTCTATAATCCTATTTATCTATTTAACCATGGTATCAAATCATGCCTACTCAAATCACGATACATTTTAATGTTAATGCATTAATCATAACCTATCGAAGTGTGTAACAAAATGAAAGTGATTAGGAAGTTTAGACAACGTTTTTAGCAGTACCTGTATAGGCCACGTTCAGTTGAATGAATGTCCTACACGAAATGCGTTAATTGCGTAGTTCAAAATGTTGTATTTGCATTCAAATATATGTAATGTTTTAGTAGTTTATTAGTATTAGTTTAGAGTTCAAACACGTTTTATGTTTAAGAGCTAACCTACTATTGACATATTCAATTTTTGGTTGTTCTGTCAATTGAATTATGTCAGCTTGATTAATCAGTTTGTTGTAAGGACTCCACCTAGTGGACATACTAACACAAGACAGGTCGATGAAAATTGGGAACAGATGTATTTTAATTTACATGCATTAAATAATCTTACGTTCTAATTTAAAACGACTTTTCAATATAAGATGCATTTATCAAAGTTGTCTTTGGACATTGATCACTTGTAGAGGAGTAAATAAGAATAGCAATAAATCAGTTCAAAAGCAAAAATAGTTTTATTTCATGTTCTGATTCAGACTTTGCCCACAGAGTGCATGTATTACAAATGTTTTTTGCATGTTTAATGACACACAGACAAGACGGTAAGTGCTTCATCAGTCTTTTTAAATACACGCTAGGCTACTCCATCAATGCTTTGCTAAGCTGTGGCATACACTGATGAGATCCGCAGCTTTGACTCTTAACCAACACACGGATGTCTTTGAGACACAAAGGGCATTGCTTGGCAATGGCGCACAAAACCTCCTCTAGAGCATCCTGAGAATGTTGGTCTGGGAGTTTTCCACTGGATCCTAGCAGGGTGAAGATGGTTTGCAGCCATTTTTCCTCTCTGATCAAGCTGGTTATCCAGGGCTGGGCTCTAACACAACCACCCAGAGCCTGCAAACTGAGCCTCCAGAGCTCTCCAGCCTCCTCCCAGTTTTCCAACCAGAGAGCGCTGATCTGTGCCGGGTTAGAGGCCGATTCTGATCGTACAGCACTCAGGAGAAATGACAGAACCGAAGAGTAGAAACGCCGCTGACTGGGATCTACAGATTCTACAAAAGTTTGTAAAACCAGCATTAAGAAAGCGACAATAAAAAAATCTGAATAAAATACATGACCCCATTTACTTTTATTTACAAGTAACTTAAAAACTCTGTAATTCATATTTATGAAGGGTGAAAAAGTATCATCCTACTTACTAAGTTGACTTGTGCAAATAATATACACTAAACCACTGTTTCAGGAAAATGGCTGTACCTGTTGAAGCAGCTTTCAGTCTACCAATCATAAGACCCAACGTGGAACAGTTAGCAGCCAGGACCAGGAGGCGTGGCTTATGAAGAAGAACAGGCAGTGCCTCACTCAGCATGGTCTCCAGAGCGAGAAAACAAGGATCACTCCTGAGAGAATGCCAAGAAACGGTGCATCAAGCTATTTGTCTTTGCAGGTATCACAAAATGTGTGTTAAAGGCACAGTTCCCCAGAAAAAAATACAAATTCTGTCATCATCTTTTCACCCCTATACTGTTTAAAACCTGTATATGACTCTTTCTTCTGTGGAACACAAAAAGGAGATATTTTGAGAAACGTCTCAGTGGGTCTTGTGTGCATACAATATAAGTAAATGGGCCAGTGTTGCTTGGTTACATTCTTCAAAATATCTTCTTTCGTTTACGCAGAAGTCATGCAGTTTTGGAATAACATGAGTAAATAAAAAAATGACATTTTTGGATGAAGTCATAACCCTTTCACATTTGATTTGTGCATACCTGACTCGTTCTGGCTCAGTGATGGCAAAATTGAGTAAAGTAGAGCACGCCGTTTCCAGTCCAGGGTCTCGAGTCACTGTTTTCCCACTTTGACCTCTCAAAGACCCCCATCCCTTGCTCAGAAAATCTACTACCAAGGCTGGAGTATCCAGGGAAAGAAGAACCCGTCTTGGTTTATCTTCAGCAGACAGATGACACAAAGCTGGGAGTAGATATCTGAATCATAGGGTAAAAGTAAAACATACTGTAAAATACACAACATACTTCAAATAGTTACAAGATGCACAGTTATTAAGAAAGAATATTGTTTTACCGCAGAGCGGCATCTTTGGTCCACATCCCATCTTGTGAATTGTTGTTGATGGACACTTTGGACATCCAATCAGTAAGTCCCTTTCCTTTTCTACCTCCCTTAAAGTGACTTTTAGAATAGCCAATGAGAAAAGGCAGAAGGTCGATGACATCCTCTTTCAGACATGACGTTTCTTCAGCAAGCCAAGCACAGAGTGAGCGGAACGTGGCAAACAGAAACAGTTCATCAACGTGGGACTGATCCACCTAAATAAGACATTTAAGAGTAGTAATGCTTTAACAAAGCGTCACATACATTTATATATTTATTATTCATTCACTGACTAATCCACACTCACCTGTTTAAGATAGTAAATAACAGCCGAGAAAGCCTCTTCCAAAACCCCCAAGACCTGCCTGCTCTGCTGAAGACTCAACCCAGTGATGGCTGTCTGTAACTGGGCAGGATTTGAGACCATCCCTTGGCTGCAGGCTTGCTCCATAGCAGCCTCCATGATACGATAGCAGGCAGTGAGGGTGTGCTGCTCCTGAGGGGACATTTTTGTTCCAGGCAGCACTTCTAGACCCATCCTCACTTCAACGCATGCCCGGTTTACCAGCAGGCAGCACAATTTAGGAGGTCCCACAGACTCCCAGCCGTACAGATCCAACAGGCAAGCACATAATACCAAAACAAGATCTAAATGCTCTTTGCTAAGTTTGCCCTGAACCAAGGGTCGCAGTGAAGTCCATAGGTTACCCACAATCTCTTTAAGCTCCTGGTTTACGAACTCGCCCCCTGGTGGAGGAAGGAACTGTGGTATTTGAGAGCACATCTCTAATCTGTCTTGATCTGAGACCCTGCAGAAGTTCTGGGAGACAGCACCCAAAAGTGAGAAAAGATCAGAGGAGTGCTTAGTCCAAGCCCGGGGTCCAACGCTGGAGGACAAGATGTGCCCAAGCAGTGGAAGTCCTTTTTCTTGGCTGAGAGTCTGTTTTTTCAGGACAGCTCTACATAGAGATGGAACCGCACCACGGGAAAACAGCTGCTCTGGACCTTGTGGTAAAGCACAAACAGCGTTGACAACCTGGTAGCTGTCATTTGCCAAAGCCTCATCCAGTTTAGCCCCATCAGCTAGACCTGGTTCATCTCCTTTGCTCGAGGGATCTGGGCATGTTGAATCATCCAATGATGTGATCTCATTTGTCTGAGAATCATTGATATTTTCATCTCCATCATTGGTTTTCGTATTCGGAGAACTTGAGTTCTTCTCAGCTGTCCAGCTGGGTCCGTTCTCCAGTATGCTCATAATCAAAGGGACCGTGCTTAGGAGTTGAGGATGAGCAGCCATGTTTGCATCTGTACTGAGGGCGGCAAGCAGGGCAGTACCCAGAGAGATCAATTCCTGTGGGGGCAACCCAGAGCTGTCTCCACCCCTGAATGCTGTCACCAGAAGGCGTGCCGGAAGATTCAAACCTACCGCTTCAAAAATGCGATGCAGAGTCCCGTTATCCAGCTGGCCTGCTGGGCACAGCCTTGTGATCTGCAAGAAATGCAAGTTAACACATTATTGCACTAGAATTATGTATATAGAATTATTCACACTTAATCTGGTATAGAACATAAAGAGTTTAAGCTATAGTTTACCAGAAGCAGTGCTGCTAAAATGTGGCTGTCATTCTTGGCATTAGTGAGAGCGTGCAGACAGCGCTCGAGGACTTCCTTTTGAGACAGGGACAGGCCACATGAATCAGGTAAAGATTCAGGGCCATCTGCTCCATTTTGCTCCATATTGGGTGGATGCTGGTGGTTAGAGACTTCCTCTGGGTTGACATGACAACCATTCTCTGCCATCTCCGGTGCCGACCTATAAACATCCAACATTCAACAATGCTTTTAATAACTAGTACGGTACAAATGCATTCTAAGGGTGGGCAACATTTACATTAGACACGTCACATTTAGAGATACGTAACCTCAAAAACATAAGGTAACGTGCTTTGACAATGTGAGAGTCAGTTTAAAGTGAGACATTCCAAAACGAGAATAGTTTACAAAATTGAGTAAACAGGTTTAATATTTTACAAAGTCTTTAATCACATCGATGTAAATGAGTCTTACTTTACAGTTAACGTTAGCCGTCTCGTGTTATATTATAAAGAAAAAACGAATATGTTAACGCTAACTCAGATCTAAATAATTAAAGACATTTTCAAAACACATAAATGTTCTAAGGGTTTAAATTTGACGGACGTACAATAAAACAAACGTACAAATATGCACAATATACAGTAAACAAACCTGATAATCGAATAACGCCTTTCTGTATATCCACGTTGAATTTACGCAGGCAAATCTCGCGATAGCTTCCTTCGACACCGGACCGGAAGCGCACGTTTTAAAATAAAAGTCCACGCAATCTCTTTTTTAATTGTGTACATTAATTTTGTGTTACATTGGAATTTAAACGACGACCGTGGCGTTGCTAGAGCAACCACGCCACAAAAATTCAAACGTCAAATTAATACAGCGTGAATTCAGGAGAACGGGAACGTTTTGGCATTGTCCCAATTTGCCTGAATAAACTCTATACATTAATGTATAGAATTAAAGTACTAAATTATTTGAAAAATATCAAGTGACACGTGCGGAGGTTAGTCAATATTTGATCCAACGCATACTAAAAAATGTGAGATTTATTTCGGAGCCACAAACTTGGAAAAGGAAACACAGGAAATGACGAAAGAAGTGATGGATAATGGACCTCTGTTTGAAACAGAAAGCGAGCGGGGTGGAGAAGTATCGTGATTTAGACGTGTTTACTGTTTTCTTCTGGAATACAGCTACTTAAAGGCCAGGAGCAACATCATTAAGCACAGTTAAGTATCTACGTTGAGTTTTTAGTAAATACAGTGCTCTTAACATGAAGGGCAGAAGTGAAAAGCGCTGTTCATCCATCCTTATTCATTCAGTATTATGTGTTAACGTTAGATGTCTGAAAATGTCCAGTATCACTAAATAAATAAAGTCTACTTGCTATCTCTTAAATGCTTATCTTTCCAGGTGTTATAACTTAACTTATAAAACATTTATTTCAGGCAAACATCCACATTTGAAAAACAGATTCAAATAAATGTTATTTTAGTGCCAAGTGTCAAAGACCGGGTTTCTCAGTGAAAACAAACACAGACTCACATATTTATTTTGTACCTGAATGATGTTTTTCTGCTTGTAGATGTCTGCTACGATCCCTCAAAAGGGACTGGGTCCAGGTATGCCAGCAATCCCCACTCAGCAGCAACAAGTGCAGGGACACATGGCTTCTGGGTTAGGACCTGCCCAGCCTGGCATGCCTCCACAAGGTGCCCTGCGTGAAATCTCTCCAGTTTATTTGTGTCGCATTGGTCAGGAGACTGTCCAAGACATCGTCACACGAACAATGGAAATCTTCCAGATCACACGGGCAACTCAGGTGAGTTTTCTTTTGACTGAATATGAGATTGTGGGGAATCTGCCCTCCAGTGCCAGTCCTCAAGCAGACTGAATGTGGTTCTTGCAAGATGTTTTGGTTCTCATCCTAGTTCCTTCATGAAATTATGGAATGACCTAGATGACTCGGTGTCCTGCATAAAATAACATTCCAGAGTTATGTTTTCCTGAAAGCCTGATTGCATTTACAGTAGTTCTGCCACACCCACCTCCTTGAAAACCTTATAATTAAAAACCATTCAGCAGAATTCCAGGAGAAAAGTTGTTTGTCATTTTAATTTCTTCAATCGTGTGTATGTAATAACATTTTTATTTTACATTTACATTATCCTTTAAAATATAGGTTCAATAATTCTGTGTTTATTTATTCCCCCCTACATTTTAGAATAATAGTTAACACATCAAAACTGGAGCGACGCAGCAATTATATTCAAAATGTTAAATAAATAAAAACTGTATCATATTAAAGCATCTTCAAAGTAGCCACAAAGGTACAGAAATATACTTTTGACAATTATATGGTAAGACTATTATATATATATATATGTATGTATGTATGTATGTATGTATGTATATGTATATACGTTTTCATAGGGGATATGAAAACTTGGATAAAACAAAGTTTTCTTAAGTTACTTAAGTTGATATGTTTTTCTGAACAGTGTGCTTTATCCTCCAGCTACCCAATGGCGTGACACAAAGCCAGGCATCGTATCAGGACCGCTTTGGAAAGCTGCAAGAGCATCTGCGGCAACTTGCGCTTCTCTTCCGTAAGCTACGTCTGCTGTATGAGCGCTGTGTAGAGATGACAACTGATCTGCAGGAAACTCCAACAGAAGTGAGTGTTCACCAGCTGTCTTTATAACACACTGTATAGAGGTGATGTGTGCTATAGCCTATTCTATGTTCAAGTTCAAGTGGCTTTTTTTGTCATTTCCTCAATAAACCAGAACCAAGGTGCTATACATACATCTTTTTATTTAGACTCAGGACTAACACATTTACATTCTAACACCCTGTTGTATATTTTTGTACCAACACTGCTGCTAGTTCCTCATTGAAGGTTTAAATGTTTTGCCTATTGTTCCCCGAGCACTGCAGTGATGGCTGCCCTCTGCTCCGGTTGTATGCGTGTTCAATACTCACTGGATGGGTTGATTGAAGAGGTCACATTTCGGGAACGGGTCACCATATATGACAAATAGGTCACTTTCACTTTTATTTGTAAATATAGCCAGTTTGATAAACACAAAATGCCATTATTTTGTTGGATGGCATTTTTAAAAAAGTATTCTATGCAATGCTTTTTTACTTGTTTTTTGGCCTTTACTAGAAGTATGTAAGCATCCAAAAGATTGACAAAATTCACATTTAGAAAAAAATTATAGTTATCAGGTTGACTCATAGCACAAAATAGAGGTTAAAATAATTCAAAGTGAACCTTTCTTACTTGAGATTTATTAAACATTATAATAAAACAAGTTTTACATCTTATACATTTTGCAAAATTAAATTAGCTTGCTCTGGTGTACATTTTTAGCCACCTGATGTTTTCAGGCTATCATAGTCCTGCTTCTTTAAATATTGTCATAGTCAGTTTTGTATTTTTCAATTATCTTGTTCAGATGCTTACGCAGATGATACACATAAAATATCAGACAGATGATGATGACCCACACACAGAACAAGACGCAGCGCAGCCAACCACCAAACAAATCTTCAAGGTGCATGCAAAATAAAAACCACATAGAACATGATAGACTGATTGTAAAAGTGTTTGCACATAGTTATAAACAGCTTATTAATCTTCAAAAAAGGAAGGAAACTATACTCTATTAGCACAAATACATCTGGCTTACATCTATTTGATGTCTGCATTTACATCTGCAAGACATCTACAATACATAGTTTGCTCATTTGCAATAGGTTTTGAAGATGTCTGCTGTCAGACGTCATATAGACATCTAAAAGATGTCTGTAAGCTGTTTATGATTTGGAATGGATGCAGCTCCTTCTAAGATGTTAATCAGTGAGCAGATGTATTATAGAGGTTCAGACGTCCCTGGGAAGTATTGCAGATGAGCAAACGATGTATTGCTGATGTAAATTCAGACGTCAAATAGACTTTAGGCAGTTGGATTGTGCTATCTGGGTAGCCTCTATCTATGGCGCTTGGATTGTTTCTTTTGCGAATGAGACTGACAAGCACAATGTTAGTAGGAACGTCTGGAGAACGTGCGTTTGCCATGCTTCTGGAGAACGTGCGTCTGCCATGCTTCTGGAGAACGTGCGTGTGGAGCTGTCTATCTTTGTTATTTTAATTATGTACCATCCACTTGGTTTCCCAGTAATAGGTATAACTTTGTGATTAAAGTGTATTATATGGGGATTAAACGATCTTCCGAGAGGCAAATCAAATAACATTTTAGTTTACAAAGGCAGCAGAGGACCTCTTATTTTACCATTTGCACTCACTAAATAAATAGCGCTATAGGTAGAGATTATAACGTAAGTGAACAAAGTACACTCTTGTTATATAGCGTTTGGTTTGAGCAAAAGGGCAAAACGGTCATATTTTAGAATATGTTAAAGAAAATAATTTGAAAATTAAAGAAGCCAGTCATTTTTTATCCAAAATGTGATTTGCTGAAACATTTTGAAAGTGAAATTCAAGTACTTTTTAAGAACTTCATAATTATTTTTACCAGCACATTAAAGCTCTATTTTCTTTTGTGATGACAAATATATATATATATATATATGTAGACATATTTCAAAGGTTGTCCCCCTTTGTAAAAGTAAAAGTTTTAAGATAATAAAGTAGATGGTGTCATAGAACTTCGTTGCTCATTATCAAAGTGCACTACATGATATACTTGTAGGACATTCCAGTAAGTCTTGTTCTTTATACATTAAGGGCTCAAAAGCATTACCAGTTTTTGAGACAAGCAATTTTACATGATCCTGCCTCCTTGGTCATGGTTTTCTAATCTTGTGGCAGGATCATGGCAGAGCCCTTGTGTTTAGTGTAGAGAGAGACATGACATTGTTTGTTTTGACCTGCCATGCTCTTTCTCTGGTCTCGCCTATGCCCCCCCCTGTTGTCTTGTTTAGCTTAGGGATGCACCGATACTACATTGTATTTCTCTACACTTGCTCGCTCGTCGAGTTGACTTCTGAGACTTTGGAGACCATCTAGAGAATTGAGCCCGCACTCGTCAAGTTCTCTGCTCGCGGACTGCATTTTTGCACGCGGAGCATAAATGTGCTTGTCGAAAGCCAAAATATTCATTAACGTCTGGTAGGGCGTCTGATTGCACACTGACGCGCCAAAACCAACATTTCCAGAGGCCATCGGTGTGAACACAAACGCAACCAGGATAGATCCGAAAAGTGATTCCAGAACATGAACGGGATCAGTCTCGGAAAGCGCCCCGTGTGAACAAATGGCAATTTACATGAGTAAACGTATGTGTAGCCAAAATGATGACTCGCATCTATAAGTATTTTTTTGTCTGGAGCCGATTCTAGTCTTTTTTTTGACATTCAGAAAAGAGCTCACATGCATCTATCCAGTATATACACTACACATTTAAAGACTCTTCAGCAAGTACTGGAAATTCTATGTACCAAACTATATGGGCATGCAGGATAAGAGTTATATTTAAAACTGCAGGTTTTATGTGCTAACATTTTCTTTTTTCCAACAAGGGCACCTTCAGTTTTATACTTCACAGGTGCATTATGAAGGTGAAATAAATTTGTAACAAAAAGAAGAGTTAAGAGAGTAATTTATTATTCATAGAAGTAAGAAACAGCATTTACCTATAGTGCAGTTATGCCTAAGTCCAACAAAAACTGAAAGTGAGATAAGAAAGGGCGTCATCTACCTCTAAATGCAGTTTCAAAGTTTCCAAACATCAGTCAAAATAATTATCAAAAAAATACAAAGCGTTTAAATAAACCTGATGGCTTAGCAACCTTTAAAACTAGGCTGCATTCATGCTCGCAAATAAATAGACCCAAAAACTGGGCTTCCTTAACAATGATTGCAATGATCTTTCAACAATGATCAGACTTCAAGGACGCGCGTTTTGATACAAAAAGCGCACGTTTCCAACGCGCTTTTTCCGAATCCACGACAACGTGTGTTTACATGTTAAATCAGACGTCAATGACGGGCATTTGCTTTCAAATCGCACGCTTTTGATGTATCCGTGTGCAATAAGACACCCTACAAGGCGTTAATGAATACTTTGGCTTTACACATTCGCTCTCACGAGGGTGTGTTCTGCGCGCGTGTGTGGATTTCATGCGGGCCAGTTTTGGGTCTGAATAAACGCCATAGGATGCCCTTTTATATTTTTAAAATGTGAAGTATTACTGTAAATCTACAAATTCAAAAGATTGTTACTACTCAACAATGCATGTCAACTAAAGACAATTCATCACATGTGAAATGACACAATTATTTACATTAGTTGTAATAACAAGAAATATGTACTGCCTACCAAACATCTCATGTGGTGTCATCTTTGCAAAGTAAAGCTGTAAAAAGAATTTATAAACAGATAAATTGTGCTAACAGTTACTAACATTTACCGATTTTATGGCTGCAATGTTTATGACTAACAGTACTTACCAGTGTGATCTAAGTTCAGCAGTAAGGTCTTTTTTATGCTGCCAGCTATCATATGGTGCGTTCGCATTGCTGGAACTATATAACACCCTACGCGACTTCCTTTAAAACACTCAATGTTTGAAAAAATGCAATTAAAAAAAAAGTTTGAAAGGAGCTATATATATCCTGTCTTGAAGTACAGATGTGGTGAATATGTATAAATGCATATCTTGCATATTTACAATTTCAATTCAGCATTATCTGTTCTTAGAAATGTAAAACAAGGATTGGGATTATTTATACACATATTTTTAGAGATTTAGATGTCCACTTAAAAGGGCTGTATGCAGTTTGTGTTTGTATGAAGATATACTTTAGCTTTTCTTTAGAAGAGATACACCTAGCCAAGGTAATTGAGTAAAAACTCCTTACATCAGACATTTCTGCATTTCATAATTGCATTTTCATAATTACATTATTACACAATTTCTTTCCCTGTTTGCATTCTTTTAGCTGGTTCCTTATGTAGGGGAGGAGACGGCACCTGTGAGGGTAGAGCCATGTAGTCCAGCGGTTATCCAGGAAAGACAAGAAGTTCTAGAGGTTGGTTCATATATTATTGTTACTAGTCTGATAACAGTACATACAAAAACATTACCGTAAATATTACTTGACATAAATATTCTCTTAGCTGGAGGCTAATCCATGTTCAGGAAAAAGTTATGAAGGTGAAAGTGCATCTCCGTAAATACTGTGTTCTATGTTGCCAAAATATTGGACCGTTATAAATGTATTTTAGTCCCCAAATGACTGCACTTTTGATCAATTATTAACCCCTAATAACATTCTGGTTTAACAGAAAGTGAGGCAGAAAAACCAAGAGATGAAAGCGCTAATGGACCAAATGAGGAACTTACTCTGGGACGTCAACGCCATGCTCACAATGAGGAAATGAGAACGCTCCTTATCACACTTCTGCCCAGCTTGTCAAACCACATCCCACAACTTTCTAAGCAATTCGGGTGCTCTTATGAATATAGCTGTGTGTCTTTCATCTATTGATTGTGATAATGTCACATTTTATCTTGACAAACAAGATAAGACTTCTTATTTACAGTATTTATCCACAATGCTCTGATTTGCAGCTGTGTATCAAAGCACTGAATTAGGATGAGTTTTAGCAAACTGCAAGTAATGTAAAAGGTCACACTTTGACCTAGAGATACTTTTTTGCTTGATATTTTTGTTGCGTGTCACAACTTGTGGTTCTCGGTTAGAGTGTGTCATTGTGGAAATGACTGTAACTGTAGATCTGAGCTCTGGATTACTCTCTATCCCTTAATAATACTCAAATGAACTGTTGGTTTTATATGGAAAAGTTTCTTTTGTTGCTTGGACTCAATGAATTTAAAAACGGTTTTATACAAAATAAAAAAGAAATGACTTCCTTGTCATTTCTCAAAAGGAAATGGTGATCAGCTTCTGTTAATAAACACATGGCCTTCGTAGATGCACAAACATGTTACACTTGAAGCAGGATTTTTGGAGCAGTAAACTAAAAGTGTTTAACAAAAAACCCAGACAGTCTGCATTTCAGAATTATTTTATTGGTCACGTAATTATCAGATCATGTGTTCAATCTGTTGTTTGCCGGCGACTGTCATGTGTAAATCGACATCACCGTCAGCATCATGCTACAAACTTCCCCATTGAAACAGCAGCAGGAATGATTGACAGATCTGTGATGCATTTTCACTCATCCCTGAAGCTGTCAGTCAAACATAGAGAACCCTCATATATGTATATCTCTATCCGGTCCTCCAATTGGCCACCACAAGCGTAGCTGGGAGGCCCCTACAAAAGCCAGAAGCTGTAGTCATCTGGCTCTTAGTGGACAGAAAGAAACGGATCTCTCCATCAGTGTCTGTATCAGTCTGTGAGCCGTCTCTGGTCTCATCCGACTGTCGAGCTGTCAGCTTGGCTCAGACTCGCTCCAGGTCTTTGTACTTCTTGCGGAAAACAGACACATGGTCCTTGAAGAGAACAGGGTCCAGGCGAAATTGCGAGTGCACTAGAGGCATATAACCGAACCAGCTTGCAAAGGTGTTAACACACTCTTGCCTTTGGGTAAAGTGCTCAGGGTTCGCCCAAGGGGCCGTCTTGGAGCCCTAAGATGAGACGGAAAAAAAGAAAATACATCACCGTGGCATGATGTAAAAGTACCTTTGAACACAAAACTCGCCTCTATTCTCACCTGCGGAGCGGGCATCTCTTTATACTGCTTCCTCTGTGCCACTTTGATGGGTGGCAGGTGTGTCACAGCAGAGACCAGGAAATTCATCAGGATATCGTCACAGTTTAAGGTGCGGTCCACCAGCGCACGGAGAGACGGGGGCAGGTAGTGAGAGAACAAGTGATGGTAATACCTGTAGGACACAAAGGCATTAGGGCACAATCGAAGAGAGTTTGATCGAGCGTGACGTAAAAGACGTTAAAACAAGACCGCTCAAGTCAATTACCTGTGATAGAAGGCAGCTCCAGTGAGGACGATGGAGTACTCATTGGTCCATTTAGAGGTGTAGCCCCAGGCTCTTTTAACCGGGTCCCAGAAATGGCTTCTGGGAGGGTAGCCAACAATCCTCTCAGGGAAACTCCGCCAAACGTGGAAAGCAAAATTGATCTGTGAGCACCAGAAAGGAAAAGCACAAATTAGCTATGTTTGTGGTTATATGTAACCCGTTTAACCTAAATCTATATTACACTTAATTTTTCCATATTTTGCCACTGATTTGATCATGCTTTTTACTCTGTAACTGTGTAATAACATAATTCTTTACCCAAAATGAAAATTCTTATCATTGTGGGTGAATTATCCGTTTAACGGAGCACTTGCATGCAAAAATCGAATCATATGGTTTTACAAACAAATAAAAACGGTAAGTCTTAGTCTTTTTTTTATATCTAAAGGTAAAAGGTAACTGGATTTCTTTACACAGGATTAAAAACACTACCTCATTGGTCAACAGAACCGTGTCCTCATCGAGGCTCAAAACCGCGTCCGTCTCGATAGCTGCATGAGGCAAGAAACGACTGCTTGTCTGTGAACAGAAAGTGTGGCAGAGAATGTGAGAAATGAGATAGAGAGTGAAATTTCTTGACTGTGCTCTCACGTGGATACTCACTTTCCTTCTGCCATCTGTGACTGTAAGGGGCACTGGCATAGGCGGCCATTTACTCCGGTGAGGGGGCGGCTTTTCACTGTTCCACAAGATTATGATCTGACAAGAACGCAGACATGAAAACAAACCATCACAGCATGAACTCCAGACTGGATGACTGGTGGCTTGGTAGCCTGTGCCTCTGTTTACACCTGGTGTTAAAATCTCTGGTGATGGTATCACAAGTGCTCAAATCACCCAGATTTAGTGAGATGCTTTAATAGCATTGCAAAGGTAGAGAAATTCCATTTTAAATGAATAAATACCAACATTACTCTGCATATTTATCATCATTGATGACTAGTGATAGACCCCAATCTGATTCTGCCGTAGCTTTGCAGTACCTGTGAGCAGTATTTGGATTTGGAGACGACCTGTAAAAGCTTCATGATTGGCTGAGATTGGGACACCAGAGGCGAGGTGGCATGAATGACAGCAGTAAACTCTTGACCTGGACTGATCCCTACATCAACAGAAAAAATATAATAGTTCTTATGAAGACAATATTATGCATTCTATTCTAAAAAATACATACTTTTTTAATAGTACACATATGGAACAGTGTACCACAAAACTATTCATTTTTTTCCAAAACAAGTATCTCTATAAAGTATGCTAGTTTTTTATTCAAAGCATGGGCATTCAAGCTTATACATTATATGCAAATCACTTTACACAAAGATCATGTGCTTACCAAGATTTAGGTAATAGAAGGGATAGTGGGCCAGGTGTGTAGAGTACTCGGGCAGAACCAGCAGCCCACCGGGTAAGGCATTCCACATTAATTTATTTCTGGAGATGTGGGAATACACTCTGTCCTTTATGATCTAAAACATGCATGCAACATGTTTCATTATATTATAACTTTAAACAACAGACATTATCTCCAGCATTTACACAGCATGCTCCTTTTTTCTTGACTAGACAAGTGTTGGCCAGCAGAAGGCGCACCTAGGCCATAACTTTGGGCAAAATCGACATTTCGTTAGCAATTAACCTACGGGCAGGGGTGCCGCCAGAAATTCTGGGCCCTATGGAAACCAAAATTTCTGGGCCCCCTACATTTTTTACAGATAAAATTTAACCCAATAAACATGCCCTGTATACTTAAAAAAAAGATAATTAGCACATTGCATAGTGAAAATGTTTAACGATGAGTACAAAGCCTACAAAAACAAGAAAAAAATATAGAAATATGTACTTGTTTACATAAAAGGGAGAACATTTATTATCTCAATTGCATTTGCAAGCACAACAGAACATTATGTACACATATTGACATATACTTTACATGAACAAGCTTTAGCTGGGTCAAACTGCTCAATCAGGAAACATCAGCTACAGTAGAGACACGTTTTATTCAATTTTATATAATTTTTTTCTGGGGCATTTTATTCATATTAAGAACGTCAAGTTTGACAGCATCGATCGTAGCAGCAGCACTGTCACTTCACAGAACACACGACACACACCGGCAAACTGATTTTGTAATTTTTGAAGCGTGTAGATTACTTTTTGTTTTGCAAAGTTATCATCATGTGGCGAACACAGTAGATAAGACGTGTTTAGAGGCTAAAAATTTCGCGAAGTTTCGCGCTCAGGCTCACCTTGTTCGGCTGATTAAGACGGGGACGTGGGACGTGGGGGAAGGAGGACGTGGGTGTGCAGCAGCCGCTGATTCTGTGTTCATAATTCAGTAATTATTTTACTAAGCTCGCTAGATAAAAGCAGGTCATGTAGCAACAAAAATAAGTTTTGGAATACAGGATTAGGTCAAGCTACCTTTCTTTTTGAAAAACTGTGTGACATACTGTCGACTTTGGCGTTCTCTGTCTTCTCTTTCCTTCTTTTCTTAACGTTTTTGATGCCCTGACTTTTGATGTGACATGTCTGCGTGTGTCACTGTCTGCGCTGCATCATAACAAGTCCAATTAACAAAAGACGCTCCTACGGGGCAGATGACAAAGTATGCGCTAATGATGTATGCCATCATGTGCTGGTTTATTTCCCCGGACAGACCTTCCTTTCAGTCAGTACGCCACAGTATACACGTCTAATATGACCAAGCCCTCACCTCCAGTGTGGTGAGTACGATCTTATCCACGGAGGAGAAATACGCTTCCCAGAGCATCTGTGTGCGCTGTCTCAACAGTAGCACCCTGTCAATGCCAACAGCACGCACGGTAGACGGCACCTGTGGGAACAAAGTCACATTTAACATTCTGCTGAGGCTAATTGGTGTATTTTTAATAATCTGTAATAATTTAGCGGTCTTAAGATGTGGGGCGGGCTGTTTCAAATTGAAAGAGACATGACAACTAGCCCATAAACAAAATTAACATAAATAATTGTAAAAAAATAATTAATTAAATATACCATATCCATTGCATGAATTTAATCACATTTGTTATTATCATTTTTACTCAAATACAAATATCTGAGTCTATTTTTTACTTTTTATGGGGGGTCGTTAATGCCTAATGGGGGGTCCCGGAACTCCCCAGCTCCCCTTCAATTCTAGCACTGATTTTTCTTACTAATCGAGATTTCCCTTTTTTTATTTATTCATTTTCTTGTCCTTTGATTCTTGTTCCTTATATTATTGTAATGCAGTGCTGTTCCCTTTTTGGGGGGAATATTAATGTGAGTGAGAGGACACGTCAAAGTGCTTCCAAACTAGCCAGTCACCGTGTGCAGAAGCGTATGAGTTTTTAACATGATTCATCTCCTGATAAATTAGACAATCCATATGAACCAATGCAGAATAAGAGAAACGAATGCCATTCCTTTGGGCGAAGAAGGGTAGCTTTCTCGTCAACATTGGAGCTCATGTTTGCAGAAGGGAGTGTATATAATCTCTGGGGAATACGAAACATATTCTTGGGGGAACAAAAACTATTCTTGGGGAATCGTTTTTGCAAAGAAACCCAATGTTCTTGCTCCCTTTCCTATTTTTTCCACCATCTGCATGTCCCTTTAGTGGCTCAGTGCCACGTCGCATCTGGTTTGACGATGTAAAATGTTAGAGAACATTAAAATAACAACTGCATGGATTTTGTAATTTTTAGCTTCTTATGAACTTTGGACGAATAACAGACAATAATGTTTTGTTTTAGCATCATAATTTCACAAAAAATACTTTGGATTTTTAGTAGTCTCGTTTTATTGAAAAACCAGTGGACCCCCAAATTCATTAAAGACCTTAGGGGTCCCTTAAGGCCTATGAGGGGCTTGGGACCACCCCAGGCCCCTCCTCAATTTGAAACCTGTTAAAATTATAATATAAAATGCCATTTCCACAATGAAAAAGTGTAAGTCGCACATCACAAATATAAAATATATTACATCAGGGAAGTCTCCGCAAATATTAACCGAAAATAAGCCAAATCAATGCATGACGGGTGAGTTTCCACAATACTTTATGACAATTTATATTTTCCATATTTCATTTGCGCATTTGACGTAAATGGAGACGAAACCTAAGATATGTAAATATTATGTGTTTTAATCCAGAAAACTGTAGTTCCCGTTCACTTGTATGGGTTTATGTGACAGTCTTGCAATCCCCAATATGAAATATTGATTGATTGGTTTATTGAATCATTTATTTTACATTGATTTGAGTGCTCGGCCGGCATCTTATTGCTAGCGTAAGATGTGTTCACAATAAAAAAAAAATGATTAATAGACTACAATATTTTTTGTCACTACAGAAGTGTTCTAATAATGTAACTCGATGTTTAAAAATACAGAAAAAAGAAAATTAGAAGTCACAGCATCTAAAACTATATACTTTATCCATTATATGTTCATAAGTTTTAACCGGAAAAAAAGAAGTTGAATGTCAACTATTATCATATGTTGTAATTTAAAACTTCTTTCATCCTTCTCTCCTCATTTTGGGGGGGAGGTGGCAGTGCATTACCTGTAGCAACAGTCTCTCGTCGCCCTCGATGACTGCCTGGTTCCATTGGATGACATCAGAGAAAGGTAACTCCCATCCATTACTGAGTAACACTGGGATACAAGCGGCCTGTGAGACACAAGAGACAGAGAATTACAATAAAATACAAAAAAAAATGATCCAATGAACAGAACCCAATTGGAAAGAATAGAAACCAGCCCCATATACACAAAAAATATATGTAGTTTGTTTGATTTTTCCTTAAGGCAAGGTCATAAGATAGAATATAGCGTGTGATGATGAAAAGATTGTTTCGATGTGCATGAAGTCTCATAGGAGGCCTATGTACTGTATGACTCAGGCAGACTGATGTGTTAATTACCTCCCAAAGTGAAGTGGAGGGGGTGTAGTTGGTGAGAAAGGAGCAAGGGTCTATGATATATTGAAGTGAAGTTTGATGCTCGCCCTCCCTCTTGTTTACTATTCCTTTTTGATGTTGCTCTTTTTTTCGCTCTCTTACTCCTTGTTTGCTTTTTTCGTCTTGTTTTTCGTGATTCGGTTCATATTTTGGTCTACACTGAGGTTTTTAATTAAATCACAAGAGAGTGCGATCACAAGTAGGGGCCGAGATCAAACACACCCCCTCTAGCAGTGCGCTGCCTAGCTTTCATCCTAAACAGGCGTTAGAGGACACATGGGCGGACGGCAACAAAATGCTTCACGTGACTGATTGCTACCTTGGCCTGTTATGCCCACAGAGATGCAGGAGTTTGACTTTTGTTTCGTGCTCTTAGATGGTAGCTTGAGGGTGCTTGACTGGCATAGATCTCTCTTGGCACTGGTATATTTCTGGGTTGCTTTAGCATTTTTGCATTGAGTGAGTCTAGTGGAAGGAATTTGCAAGTAATGTGATAAAATCAGGGCCATGGTTTGATAATATTGCTATTCCTTATGTTCAATTTGTTTTATTAATTCAAGATATATTGCAACATTCATCTTAATTATATTTTGTTAATTTGTGGGACCATATACCCAGGTGAAAAAACTGCACTAGAATGAACTTTAATGTATTTAAAGTGCTCTATTTTCACACTTACTTGTAACATGTACTTAATTTTTGCCTTTAGTACTTTTAAAAGGGTCATATGTCGCAAATACGTGTTTTTCTGTGTCTTTGGTGTGTTATAATGCCCATGCATGTATAAGACACATAAAATTGCAAAAATTTAAGTGTCAGAACAAATGATTCATTGTATCTAAAAGCGAATTCTCACCCAGACCTGCCTGAAACACCTTGTGTAACCACACCACCACAAATCTACGTCAATTCGTGCCGTGATATGAGTTGACTAAGACCGCCCACATGTATACTCAAGAAAGGTGGGCGTACCTGTCGGCACAATTGCTTTGGAACCTGATATGGTGGTAAATATATTTGTATATTAAGTACAGATTTACAGAGTGAAAATAGAGCACTATTAAGGTCCAGTGTGTTGATTTTTGGAAGATCTATTGACAGAAATGCAATACAATATACTATACATAACTATGTGTTCAGAGGTGTATAAAGACCTTACAAATTATGTTTTTATTACCTTAGAATGAGCTATTCCTATCTGCATTCACCACAGGTCCAGGCGTGGACTCTACAGAGTGCAATTCCTAAATGATTCCTAAAAAACATGAGGACATCTAAGTCCTGTGTCAGTCCCTGTAGTGCTTCAAAAGGGACGTGTGGAGTGAGCCGTTGGTTGCAATTCGCAACCTCACCCCTTGAGGCCGCTAAATTCTTCACATTGCTTATGGAAGTGTACTAGGTCTATTAAATAAAGTATTTTAGGGCACTTTATTTTTACCTGGGTAGTGTAGAGCAGGACTGCTAACATTGAAAAGATCTCTTTTGCCCTTTATCTGTTATATTTATTTTGAAAATTTGTCACAATCCATTAATA
This sequence comes from Triplophysa dalaica, assembly GCF_015846415.1. NCBI lineage: Eukaryota > Metazoa > Chordata > Actinopteri > Cypriniformes > Nemacheilidae > Triplophysa > Triplophysa dalaica. The sequence goes on along the minus strand of NC_079566.1, from coordinate 8,576,847 downwards.
CTTAAGATTGTCCTTTTTGACAATGACAATATACAGATCAATAGCAATACTGTTCTAGATACTTTCTCTCTGATTTTTTTCATACGTCGTTCTGAGTTTGCAATTTGGTCAAAATAATTGAAGTGCATTGATCTCACACACTTGTAATGAGTGTCGCTTTTTCCCAAAAAATATTTGTGTGAAATATGTAATGAAAAACATTGATTCTTGGTGTGGGAATCTTGATATCGTACTGTGAGGTAAAATATCACAGTACTTCCTAAATATAGATTTCCCCCACCTTTATTGTCAAGTAGCCTAACTAGATTTTCACTTATTACTTTTTGTTCTGTTTTCCAGGAAAAAATGCATACATCCCTAAAAACAAGGTTTGTTTATTTTTCTTACCCAGTTGGCAAATCGTGGCAGTTATCAAATGGAAATGTGTCTAGAAATCCATAGAGATGGAGAGAGAGAGAGGGAGTGAGAGCTGTTGTGAGATTAGAGAGAAAGAAGCAGTGTATGGATGACAGGGGTCAGAGGATGTTCTAGAAATTTCTGCAGCATTGGTAATTGCCAGTTCTTTCTGTGGCTTTGGCCGCCTCACAAGAAAAAAAAGATCTCGGGCTTATGTGGAAAAGCATGAAGGGAAAGACACTAAAGAAGAGAAGGAGAGGCGGGGAGGGCCGGGCAATCAGTGTGAGGGCCGAGCTGGCTGCCAAACCCACCGTTCTGTGGATTTATCCATTCAGCATGGCTCGGCTGAGTGGAGGGCACCCTCTGAGTGCTTCCGGCCCTTTCACACACTCTACCAGGACATCCAAGAATATATGTGCCTGGGAAGTTTTTCCACTTAATGGCTAATGTGCTGTTTATCTGGGAGACTTCAAGACCTGACTGTTTTCATAATCTGCTCGTTGAAGTTGAACCTTTCTTGAATTGCTTAAAGGTGCGGTTGGCGGCTGTTTTGAGTTGAGGAAAGAGATCACAGAACGACTTACCTGCAAAGACTCGAGGAATCGAAATGAGCCCAAGCGCCGGCCCCGAGGTACGAGGCAGAAGGTGGAGTTGTGGAGCAGCTCTTGATAGTCAAATCTAGGCAGAAAAATAAAACAAAGTGAAGTGGGAAACGATGCGAGCCAGATTCAAACTTGGGTCAATAGTGGGACCACCGTGTCAGAACATTACACTATTCACAAACCACTACATAAACCTAAACTCTTGTTGCTGGAAGAACAAAAACACAGCCACGTTTTTATTTTAGTTCTGGAACAGCCTTTTCTCTTCAGAGACGTAAAGCCCTTACTATGTGCCATAGTTGAAGCAACCTCTTACATTTTAAACCACGTAGTTTGTGCGAGCAACAAGTTCAAATCTTGCACGCAACATTTACTCGTTTCTGTCTGTCGTTTCAGTAGAAAAAGCCAAAAATTATACCAAAAAGTCGAACAATTTTAACAACAGTTTACCGCACCGCAACGATAAAACTTCAGAGAACATCAGATGTCTTTGAGAGCAACGCAGGCACTGTTAAAAACCGAGCGGTGCTGAGGGGGGTGTTTTGATCCGAGAAAGCCATCTTCTTTGCCTCAAGCTGTTGTCCCTGGCAACCATTTATGGTATCTAAGAATACACAGAATCCTTTCTGTGTGTGATTGCCACCTCTGGATGATGTGAGGGTGAAGGTGATAGAAAACCGTGGCTGACCCAGAGTGTGTTAATGAGTATGAAAATCAGTTATTGTAGAGCAGATCTGCTCCCAGATAGATGTTATGTCAGATCGGGACACAGCAAGCGCTGAGCTGCCATCTGCCCTGTGTAGAAAGTTCAGCAAAACATTGAAAAACTCTTATTAATATAGACTAACATCCTTGTTCTTAATTGGCTGTTGAAAGTCACGGTTAAAGGAACAGTTCACCCAATAATGCAAATTCTCTCATCATTTACTAACCCTCCAGTTGTTCCAAACCTACATACATTTCTTTGAACACAAAGAATGGACACAATATTTGGGATAGTGTTTGCAATTTTCAGTTCTTGGAAATCATCCACTGCCATAGTAGTTAAAAAAATTGTACATTTCTTTGTTCTGTTGAGATATTTTGTAGTATGTAGGAACACAGTTCCATGGCCCACCTATGGTAGGCAATGTTGTCCCAGATATTTTACAGGTATGAAATCACATGAGGGTGAGTAAATGACACAATTTTCATTTTGGGTGAACTGTCCCTTTAGGGAGAAGGGAATCCCACAATGCATTGCGACAACCTCTTCCAGATAAATTTGCTTGTAATTCATAGAATTAAACAGAGTAGCAGTGTTTGCTGTGACTGCAAATGCAGGTGTTGCATTTTTACAATTTTATGGTCGGTATTACTTGCGAAACTGTTTATATCACTTTCCAACTTTGTATATTCTCATTTTCAACAACTTGCAGAAATACCCTTCGCCATGCCAACAAACTTCTCAACGACACATAAACATTTCTATCAGGGCTGTGTTGGCGATAACAGGCTTTGGAACAGGCCTCTTGGCTGCTTGCTGGAGATCGTCTGAGCCGTGTTTTGCTTGGCTTCTGTGTAGAACCGTTACAACCCTGAAAGAACCCAATGTTCCCCATCGGCCCAACAGTGCCTGGCCCTGACCGAAACCTCCGACAGAAGTGCATACAGACTCGTATGAAAGCACCTCTATCTCCATTAACCAGGACATGTTGTTTATTTACCGGACAGCCAGTAAAGTAAAGAGGGCTACCATCCTTTTTCTGTCTTGGCGCTCCCTCAAAGAATTCTGACAATTAATCCACACTTTCTCTATCTATGAATTGCAATGTATCAAAATATGCAAGATTTAAGGGCATGTGACAACAGCACATTTTACAAAAAATAAACATTCAATAGGGTTCTTGTATATGTCTCTATAGAGCAGTCCTTTAACAATATAGTAAATGTCTACCCCAGTCTCACATCGCATATAGATAAGGCATGAAATATTGATTTAAGAGTATTTAATTTTTATTTCAAGCTGTAATAGTTACCCAAAGGAAAATTCCCTTTCATAGTTCAGGAGGTTTGATAAAGTTATCAGTTATGTTTTCATTTAAGTCTCTCTATAAAAACAGACACAAATGACATTTTTAAAATACATAAAGTGTACTGAAGTGTAACAGAAAATGCAACATAACATACATAATGTCTTCAGAGGTGTATAAAGACCTTACATAATGAAGGTTATGTTATTTTTAGCTTAGCATGAGCTATTTCTATCTACATACAACGCGGGTCCCCTTGCATCGAATTCCTTGCAATTCCAAATTTGATTCTGCTTATCGATTCAATTTCCAAACGATTCTTTGTTTCGATTCCAAAGCGATGAAAAAGCAATAAAAGTCAAGCAAGATCAAATATATTTATTTTGTGCCATTAGTTACAGCTAAACACACAAAAAGTTTCCTGTGTGGGCCTTCATTTTTTAAGCAAGGGAGAAGCTTTCTTGTAGCTCAGTGGCAAGAGCATTGCGTTAACAACGCAAGGTTGTGGGTTCGATCCCAGGGGATTGCAAATACCTATGTAAAATGTATAGGATAAAGCAATGTAAGTCGCTTTGGATAAAAGCGTCTACTAAATGTAAATGTAAGGGGGTCTCACGTGTAGCATCATGTGCCGCTGTTCTGTCGAATTGTCCTACCCTGTCAGATTTTCCTACCGCAGGGCAAAACTTAATATAATCTAACCACATCGACAAAATGTAGCCACACTTTAGTGCGCCTTCCACAGTCCATCGTGTGAACTGACTTTTAGCATTCGAGCTGGAGGTCCTCGAAGATGGCTATGTCCGGCCAGTTGAGTCGGGTTTTGACAGATGATGGGAAAATGATGTGACCGTGCGGTCTGGAATCGTTAAGTGGAATCGAAAAAATAAAAAATTAAGGATCCGATTCCCTTCTTATGGATCCAACTCCAGAACTTGAATCAAATTTCGAGTCCCAACCCTACTGTAGTGTTACGAAAGGGAGTGGGGAGGGGTGGAGTGAGCCGTTGGTTGCAATTCATAACCTCACCACTAGATGACACTAAAATATCCACATTAGTCATTGGAGTTAATGTTTAAATTTACTATATTGACTTGTAATTGCATTCTTGGAAATCTGAGCTCAGTTTGTGATAGTTTTTAGATCTCTTCTAAGACATTTCAACAATTTCTCTGTACTTTCTTAGTACTTTCTATTTGCTCTCACTGAAATCTCATTAATGTCTGAAGAACTAATGGAGTTAATAAAGACATTGCATCTATAATTTTTTATAATAGGTATTGTTGTGATTTACTTTGTATTTGAAGACATCAGAAGCAAAAGCCTCAAGAACATGTTTAGGTTAAGTGATTTCCATGAATACCTCCTCTTTGCCATTAAAGTGGAATAACTATAAACATCATAACCTGATAAAAACAATCAGAAGAAAAATGTCAGACGGCACTTTAAGGCTTTTGTATCGGAAGTCGTCACTTACTGTTCTTGTTGATGGTACTTTATTTAGACAATAGTACTCAACTAGCACCAAATGGACACAAACCAATGAAAGCTACAGCTTAGAATATGAGGGAAGACTTTATATGGGAGGCATGTTTTGAATTTGCTTGAATGGATGTGGCTGTGTGCAGTAGTGTTGACGCACTGTTGTCTCCCGCTGTGAGTTTTCTGCAGTTATCTGCTCCGGTGTATCTTTAATGAAGTTATTTACTCAAGAGTGGAACAAATAAATCTTTTAACAGTGTTTTGTCTCCGGGAGTCAATAAACAGCATTTTCATTCATTTACAGTTTTCGTGTTAACAGTATTTTGGGGCTAGGTCTGTTGTTTATGTGTGTTGTTTGTTATATTGGTTTGGGACCATAAAAAGACATCAAACGTATCTCAGCTGTGCATGTGTTGTAGGTTGCCCGACGTATCTGTAGGTGCATGCTCAGAGTTTTAAAGTACAGTAGTGGCCGAAAAGTCGTGTTTAACTTTGGAAAATTGATGTGTTCGCTTTTATTCAAATATATTATTTTAAAGATCTACATAAAATTGCATGCATATTGCATAGTTTAAAGTATAAACTGAAGCTCATCTATGTGAAGAATTAAGGGAGACTTAAAAAATGACATGCACAAATTTACTGACACTATATATACGGATTGTAGCAATTGTGTGGCAGAATGAGAAAAACGAGTGTAACTTTATATGTATTTATATATACTTATACTGTATGTATTAAGGAATAGTTTAGCCAAAATTAAACTTCTGCTATTATAGATTAAATGCACATTGCAAGTTGGTTTGGATAAAAACATCTGCCAAATGCATTCGTGTAAATTTACAAAAGTTTGTTGTTCAGTACATATTATGCAAAACTTCATAAAGAATAGTTCACTGTTTTTATGTACATAGTGTTTGCATTTTAAATCATATATTGAAAAATAGAAACATTCTAGCTTCTGCAAAATTACTTTGTTCTTTCCTGACACTCCCTTAAAGACGCCGATAACAACGCAATATCCGCATTGCCTTTAGGGGCCCCTGCGTGTGTTTGGGAGCCCGCTAAGTAAATCCAGGCACATGCCACACTCAGTTAAGAATAGACGCCTGCAGGTGAGCGTCTGCTGTTATCTGTGTTTATATATGGAAACTCAGCGTGTGTTTGCGTATACACGCACAGCCGTATGCTCACGAATTCGGATCTGCAGACGCCTCACAGCTGCGCTTCCGATATCTGTCCTCTCCAGGGGAGAAAAGTTTGTAAAATATTTATATAAACGGAGGAAAATTTTGTCGGAGTCAAAGATGCTGCAGAGTCCTGTCACAGACACCAAGGATCAACTGTTCCATGTCGCTGGCTCTTTCCTTGGCTTCACACCTCAGTGTCACTCTCTCCTTATTTCCTGTCAGCTTAACTGATGCCAATGCATCATCTCTCTCTCGCTCCTTATTTCCTGTTTTAGGTATCTACTTCCTGTCAAGTTTACTGATGCCAATGCACAGCGCTGCACAGAGAGTCTCTCTCTCTGTCATTGAGAGCAAAGAGAGGGCAGCTGTTGTGCTGTGTGTGTATCAGACCTGCTGAACATTCCCCGGCTGCTCAGCTGTCATCAGCGGCTGTACACCGGAGATCTCTGTATGTGTGTGTGTGTGTGTAAGAACCAGTGTGTGAATAAGTGTGATTGAAAGAGAGGCTGTTTGAGCTGAAAGTGGTGAGTGTGAAAGATAGTGTTCATACTGGTGAATGTTGCAGCACAGATGACTTGAGTGAGTATATACACTGTATACTTCCACAGCATGCATAGGACTGTCAAAATAAACACGCAGAACTGATATAACTGGTGTTTATAAAAGTATAAAGAAATTGCTCATACAAGAATTAAGCGCCTGAAATTCAAAGGTCCATGTTGTTAAGACGAAGTATGAAAGGAGTCCACATTACTTAAACTCATTATTCAGTGACATTCTCCATCTGTAGCATTCAAGTATTCATTAAATAAGTGAGATGAATTCTGTTATAATTCGATTTTTGGCTTAATTTTGGTCCTAAAAATGTTATTTTGTAAATATACCAGGATGGTTTTAGTGAATTTATTATATTCTTTAGAGCAATAGAGTAGCTGTTAAGGACACAGATTTTATTTTTGATGAAATATAAATGTTAGCCTTTTTATAACTTCAAAACTAAAGTTGAGGCTATTTATAGAATGTACTCAGCGGGTGATACACCGGCTCCACGCTGGTCACCAGGTGCCCACAGGCACCATGTTGGAGACCACTGGTGTGCACAGAAGATTGAACCCCTTTATTTCAAAAGACCAAGAGAAAATCCGTTTTTCCATGATATAACCCCATTAAAACACACACGGTGAAGAGGAACAGATAGTCGTGGTGTAAATGTGTGCTAACAGCTGATAACAGATGAAGGTGTTAGCAGTCGGAGCTAATGTGACTGCGCTCCGTGTCGCAGCATTGGCGCATGACTCATAAAGCAGGCAGGGTGAAAGGTGTGTGTTCACAGGAGGCTCTGGGTCACCAGCCAAAGACGCCTGGAGTGTGTGTACGGGTGACAGACAGGATGAAGGAGAGACAGGCTCATCCTGCTGTTGTGTAGCTGAAAAGAACGTGCACGATCAGATTAAACATCTGTGTGGGATAAACACACAAACACACACCACAACGTTCAGGGTTTCCGCAAAGAGAAAACCACGACAGAGAGATGATGATGAATATGAATATATTTGTGCATATTACAGATGGGATCTGGTTACTGATAAAATACGTACTTGTTTTTTTTTTCAATCTTTTTCTGATTGCTTTTTTCTCTTCTTTTATCCTTCCATTCTTCACTCAAATGTCTTTTCCTTTCGTGAATGGTTCGAGGATTTCATCATAAGGGCCGTTCGCACAGAACATGTTTGGTTTGTTTCGGTTCTGCTTTGGGCTAGCTATGTTGTGACTCAATCTGCAAATGTTTGGCCATCTTGCCATAATTATTGTACTTTAAAGGTCCATTGTATGAAATTTACCATCATCCAGCAGTGAGGATGCAAATTGCAATCAGTCCCCCTTTCCCCCTCCCTCTTGAAACACTACAGAGGCACAGAACTAAGATGTTGTTACACTTTCACTTCCTTGGCGAAGGAGATGCCGTATTTACGTATCGCGCTATGTACAGCAATTTGTCCGTTTAGGGATACTGTAGAAATAACATTGCTAATTCCATTCAAGTTGATCCACACTGTATGCAGATAGAAATAGCTCATTCTAAGATAATAAAAACATAATGTTTCATTATGTAAGGTCTTTATACACCTCTGAAGACATAGCTATGTATATTAAATTGCAGTTCGGTCAATAGATCCTCCAAAAAAATCCCACATTGGACCTTTAAAGCATTGTGTCGTACTAGAGTTTTACGAAAAACTGTGCTAAAATCAACAGCTTTTACCAAGTCTTAAGTCTGGTCTCCCAGCTTGAAAAGTCAGATTTTGTATGGTTTTTGAGAGTTGTCAACCAGTTCATTCAAATAGTCAGTGGAAAACCAGCTTGCCCAGGCCAGGAGAAGAAAATACCAAATGAAAGTCTGCTAACCATCGTAGACTTGTTGATTCTGTTTTATCTAAGGTTGATTTTGTTTATCATAGAATACATCTGTGCTTTGTTTTTCTTGTTTTTACACTATAAATCAATCTGTATGTTTCAAAGTGTTTGGCAACACAAATGTCCTTTTTTTTGTCCAACCAGCTTAAACCACTATACACAGTACTTTAGGCAGCTGTTACAGACAGAACATTATAAACTCCATGTAATGCGAGTGACATTTGTTCCACAATGCTTCACAAAACATTAGGAGCTGATAATAACAGATCGCAGAGCCAATGGGTCAGAAATAGACTTCAGCAGACACAGCCAGTTATCTATACATTTGCATTGTGGGTGTGTCATGTTATTTTGGTGAACTATGAAATGCAGCCTTAAGAAATCACGGAAAACTCACAGACAAGGAAGTGAAAGTGAGCGAGGTATATTTGTAAAAAAGGAAATTGAAGCTCTTAATCTTTTATGTCTAACATATACCCCTTCTCATTCACCCTCTCTCTCTCTCTCTCTCTTTCTCTCTCTCTCCCTCTCTCTGAAAGAGGATTTTAATTGAACGGTTTTGGCCCCGAGCAGCATTGCATGCTGATACATACGCATGGTCAACACGAGCCAGATTAAATATCTAATCCGGAAAACAGTAAGAGAAGGACAGAGGGCGCGCGGGTGATAAGAAGTGAGAGAGTAATTTACACTTGCCCTTTGTCCTTTTGCAACGGATGAGAGATGAAGCTTTGCGGCCCAGAGGTGACTGTCCGTCAAATCTGACAGGCCACGCCCCATCCGTGTGTGTTTTAATCTGTGTAGCCTCTGCATCAGGAGGTTCAAAAACTGCAGCACACAGACAGCCCACGGCAAGGTGTGTGAGTCTGTCCTCTACATGTCTGTTTAGACTTCTATAGACCTACAGTTTATAGATTCTAGGGCTCTCTGTATTCGATTATTAAAATTGTATTAGTCACATTTGTTTTTAGTAGTAAATATGGTCAATCACACATTTCATATGTGTTAAAATGTGACAAAATATACATCTTAATTTTTCCTTTCAAATAGTGATATATGCAGTTTAAATCATTCTTACTTTGTTGAGCATTAATGATCATTAAATTCCACAAATTTGTGAAACATGCCATCTGGATTTGATAAAAAAGTAGCTGTTAAGAAGGTGTTTCTATATCACGTATAGCTAAATGATTATCTGACTTTGGGTTTGTGCATGTGTGTAAAAAGTTGTGTGTTTTATCAGTGCACAAAGGAAACCACATGGCTCACTGAAGCGCTGTTCTGCTATTTGTCTTGGATTTTGACTTCATGATTCCCACAATGTTCTTGGATAGAAAGTCCAGTCTTTCTCCTTCATTAATCATTGAGGCCCAGTGTGTGTGTTTGTGCGTCTGTGTGTACTCTCTCCATCCTCTCTGTGTCTTAATCTCTGTAAAGCCTCAAATCCACTGTCATTGTTCGCTTATGCCTATATGCCTCCTTTAACTTTAGTGTTTCTTTCCAATTAAGATCCTAAACTCTCTAAGCTGCACAGATACACTCCCATGACCACTCGATCCCTAGACACATCCACACAACAAACTCATGAATATAAAAAGCATAATTAAAATAAGATATAGTTATGATTTACCAAACAGATCTCTGTGATGTGAAATATGCAGCACACAGTCAAACGTAGTATGTGTTATACCGTAAACTGAATAATTAAGATATCATATGTGGAAAAATATGTAGACTTCAAAGGCAAAGAGAGCACAGATGCCAGCGCAAGTTTGGATAGACAGAGAATTAGATTCAAAGGGAAATTAAATGAAGGCATGGTGCAAAAAGCCTGTTACTGGAACATGAGCAGAAAAGAGAGGAAGAGTTTTGAGAAAATAAACAGTATGATGTTTGAGAACATATCAGTCCTTACTGGTAAAAAACGTTCATTATTTAGTGTAAATTTACACATCAAAATTTACGTCTGTCTCTCTCTCCCTCTTACATGTTTATCTTTTTTTTTCTTCAATGGTCTCACAGTTTAAATCAAATAAATTATAGAACATGACAATTAATTAACGGAAGTTATTGCATATATCCTCATTTGCTGAGATAAATTGTCAAATCAAGACTTTTTAAAAGCTTTACATTCAAGTTGCAGCTAATGTCCTAAATAAACATTAAAGTATAAATTACGTTACAACATATTTATTAAGTTTAAACAATCTTTATAAGTTTTATAAACTTCAACACGACATACTTAATATAATTTAAATGATTGACCTTTTGTATGATTTTGTGTTATGTGCACTGTATTCAGTTGTGTGTTAGAGAGCCTGTAATTTGTATAGAGATTATGACCATATATGTTGAAAATTGTACGTTCTCCGTCCAAAGAAAAGTGAATAACAAAGCTATACAACCTATTCCTTTCATCTCCTAGCCTTAGAGCATCTGAGCAGCGCACTCCATTAAAAACCACTCACCCATCAAAACCTCGCACAAAACAAACATCACGTCCCATCACATCGCTTTACAGCTCCCTCCGTTCCCTGATAATACGCCGCTTAATCCAGCTTTCATTCTTTCAGACACTTGAAATATTCATTTAACTGTTTTGGAGCTTAAACAAACACACGCAGATGTTTTGAACCTTAGCAGCTGAGCTAACATCAGAACTCCACTCCCATAGACAGGTGGAAGAGAACAGAGAGAAAATCCTCTTCATCTTTCATTCCATCATCTTAGTCTGCTTCATGGTTTTCTGTCATTTTGACATTTACATTTACGCATGTGGCAGACGCTTTTATCCAAAGCGACTTACATTGCATTATCCTATACATTTATACATATTTATGTGCAATCCCCTGGGATCAAACCCACAACCTTGCATTGTTAACGCAAATCTTAAGACGTTTAGCATACGACAGGGTTGGGAAATCCTACATGGTTACTCTTAAAGGGATATTCATTCAAATCTTTGGTTTCTGTGGAACACAAAAGACGATATTTTGAATAATGTCTCAGTGGTTTTGTTTCCAAACCGAGTTCAATAGGGGATTACGGTGTTTGGTTACCAACATTCTTTAAAATATTGTTTGTATTTGCCAGACAAGAAAAGTCATATCGGTTTGGAATGAAATGATGGTGAATAAATGAGTTAGCTGCGTTAAGGTCCTTTACATGAACAAGGTTGATGAGACATTTGACGTGTCTAAAACCTATAAAACATTGATCTTACATATTTAACAGTTATCAAAAAAAGAAAGCAATGGGACATTGAAGGAGTCGTTCACTTTAAAATAAGCCCCCTTAGTCTTTTAATAGTAGAATTTTTTTTACTATGGAAAGTCAATGGGGGCTTATTTTAAAGTCAGCTACTCCTTTTAAACAAAATCAGCACAAATAACAAGCAGACGAAAAAAACCTAAAAAAAAAAAAAAAAAATGTAGAAGTGCATGTTGAAAAATAAATACATTTCATCTGTCACACTTGACAAGAAGAAGAGGACGATGGGGACGAGAGAGAGAGAGCTTAAATATCCTGTTTTCAGCATAGGAAAATCTATCACCAGAAAACATCTGACAGGTAATTCACATCTCTGCTCATGTTTTATAGGCCTGACACATCTACAAACTGTGTGCTTTCATCATCACATGCAGGCACTTGAAATGTCTGCGTTCACATTTACGCTTGCAGGAATACTGGAGCAAATTCACTACATAATGTGGATTAAATGATGGGGAAGAATGCTATAACATGGGCATTGATCCAGATGTGATCTTTTGTCATTACAAGTGCCTGGACTGTAGCGATGGAGTGCTGTACGTTCCCAGTAAAGTATTCCAGATCGCATTCTGTACAACCCAACACTCAAAACTGGAATTATGGTGTGCAACCTGCGGCAAATGCGTCATAAATGGGCATCAGGTAGTTCTTCATAGCATCTCTTGCAACAGGATGTTAACTGACAACTGGCTTATGATTAATCTTATGAAATATGTATGCTATCCTCATAAGACCTCCATTAATTTCTCTCTTCCATTATTGAGTTCCCGCTCGAGTAAGTGCACGCTGACCTCCGCGGCTCGAAAAAATACTATTAAAGCGCAGCTCCACAGGATATGTCGTTCATTGGTCAAGTGACACCTTTACTTCAATGGACTCTGGATCAGGTTTTTTGAAATCTTCTTAAAATGGTACCTGGGATTCACTTCCTGTAGTATTGTTTCTCTGCATGTGTCTTGCCTATGCGTGCAGAGAAGCAGAGCTTAGATCAAGCGTGTGACATCTTTGTAAACATATTAAAGAGATAAATAATCATACTAAAGGTCAGGACTAGGAGAAGTGTGTGTGCGTGGATAGCAGTTTGATCTTATACCGAACGTCCTTCTTGATGGCCATATATCACTCTTGGCTGCATATAAACACAAGCAGGCACACACACACACACTGTAAGAATGTTAAGAATTCCCTTTCATTATATATGAGGCAGACGTTGAGTCTGACCTTCTGGCTGGACTCTAATGGAACAGAGGAGAAGGACATTGTTTTTCCAGCCTCTCTTAGTTTCAGAACCTGCAGCTTGAACCTGCTGTCATGCAGAGCATCACTTTAAAGGGATAGTTCACCCAAAAATGCAGTCCATCGAGTCATTTCAAACCTGTATGATTTTCTTTCCTAAGATATTTTTAAGAATGTTAGTAACCAAACAACACTGGCCCCATTTATTTCTATAGGGACACAAAACAGAGACATTTCTCAAAGTATCTTCTTTCTTGTTCCACAAAAGAAAGCGTCATATACAGATTTTAAATGACATGATGGTAATACAGATTTTTTTCATTTGAATGAATTTCCTTTTTTAACCTTAAATCGCTTATACACATTGTATTACATCTAAAGCAAACAATAATATTCGTTTTAGCCGAGTCAAATGACCCCTTTAATTCTCTCTCTCAGACTGTGTTCCAATTTGCATAATCCTGCTGCACACTAAAAATTAGAGGAGCGGGAAATGAGAGCGAATCTGGGAATATAATATTTTATATTTTCTGGGTCACGATTCAATTCTATTGTGCTTTTTATGTTCATTGCATATTTATTAGAAACTATCATATGTTTTGTTGCTTACACACTAATTTGAATCTTGCATACATAGTACAATATGCAAAGTGGAATTTAGTTTTACAAATTCATAGTTTACGAACATAAACTGACCTATTTTCATTAACAAATTTTATTATAAGTTTTATAATTATTTGTAATACCCAAACCCCGTCAAAATAACTAAAAAGTGTCAATGTGTGTTTGATGTGTATGATTTTTAACAGCTGACAGATGGAAGAGATATATCGCTCATGGCAATTAACAGAGACCTTCTCATTACCATCATCGCAATGGTTACACAACTCCTCCTGCTGATGGTACACATCTGTCCAGCTTGATATATTCTCGCTACGATGTGAGACACTTCCACACACACACAGAAAAGGTGCAACTGCTGCAGTTCATCACCGTCGCTTGCGGTTTGTGACGTTGATCGATGCTCTACTCCGCTGAATGCCCTTAATTTGTGTTTCACTCATGCGTGAGATCTCAGAGATGAGGTAAAGTTGTTTCCCCTGCTGTAATACATCCACACGTCCTATAAACAGACCACTGGACAACCCATAGCGATGGATGTAACAATTAGCAGTTAATTAGATTTTGGTGAAATAACTCCTGCTTGGTTTCTCTTCCATCTAAGTGCCGTAGATGCATATATTGGCCCTTCACTCACACACACACACACACATTGTTAGGACCCCACAGCACTTAAAATACCGTCTGCTTATTGGAATGCGGCTCCTTGCGCAGTTGGAACCGAGCTCGTGCTTCTGTAAATTGCCGATCTATACTACAAGTACACTCATCTCTTTGCTTTCTGTTCCTACTTTTGGTTCCAGACACAGCCTGGTAATCTTTTTTGCCCATATGGCCACTCCTACACACACAAGGAAACATATGTCAGCGTGACATCGCAATACTGCCCATTTCCAAATCAAAAACATTGAGTCAGTGCAGCTCATGGTATGGTATACGTTAACACACACTAACACACACAAGCAAACCACAAATGCTCTAGGCTTTTAATGGCTGCTCTCATGTTTGATAGCTGTCCAAATTTGCTGTACTTTATAAATGATTAAAACACTGTACTTTATAAACGATTAAATACTGTTTTGTCTAATTTTTATTATAACTTTTTTATTTGTTAGATATTTGCGAAACCCAGTGACAAACAAAGTGAGACTGAAAATAATGATTTATGGCAAAACATAAAAATAAGGAAATATGGAGATACAAGGTTTCAGAAGGATAGCAGGGAGACAGAATATTAAGTCATTATTCCGCAGCGTGAATCGAGGAAGTTTTAATTGTGTATTTATGGTATTGCTGCTATATTATAATAAGGCAGAAAAATGAACAAACACCTGACAGAATTGACAGTGGATGAAGTGTTTTACGTTTGACTCATGTACAGTACATGGATAAATGCAAACGCTAAGAGCATTTTAAAACTCAAAGTAAAGTGAAAATGTATTAGTGTGGACAAGTTCTTAGTTCTTCAATTTTGAAAAAGCATGATGATTATCTCTTATTATTACATTTTCAAAAAGGTTCATAACTAATGCGTGGTAACTGTAAAAAATGTGTGTGTGTGTGTGTGTGTGTGTGTATTTGTGTTTTTGTGTGAAGGGCTGGGGAGTCACTAAAAGCTCATTAGGGCACATGAGTGTTATAAGGCTGTTTGTTGACAAGTAATTGAAGTTGCAGATGAGTGAGTTGTTATCTCAGCTCACACACACACACAGATGGGAGGAAAATTAGCTACAAGACGGAAATGTGCAGAGAAGAGAAGCGATGTAAATTTGCATCAATTTCTCACTACTGATTATGATTATGGCAGAATATTCACGAAGACAACAGCATCTATTTAACATCTGCGTACCATACGGGCGAAATATAGTCCTGTTATACAGTTCAGAATAACCATATGTCACATAGCGATAGCTTGTATACTGTCACACAGTTTAGACAACTGTTTTTACACCATGAAGGAAATGTGTAGTAATGCCGGCCGTACTGATCCAAGACCTCAGGGTCAGATCGAGGGGAGACATTTTACTTGACTAAGACTACGACGTGAAACCGCCCAGCGGCTCGGACTGATGAGAAGTGAACAAAAATCCATTGATAGACAGAATAGAGCCAAAAAACTTTTAGTTAACTCTTTTTTTTTATTGAAAACCCCTTTCTTCTCTGGAACATAAGAGATATTTTCAGAAATGTTTTGTATCCATACAGTGGTGTTGTTTGGTTAACTGTTCTTCAAAATATCTTATTTTATGTTTTGCAGAAGAAAGTCATACAGGTTTGGAATGACACAAGGATAAGTAAATGATAAGTTCAATGTGTCTCATGTACAGCTGCTTGGTAAAAATTGAAAATTGTAAAAAGCGCTACATAAATAAAGTTGAGTTGATGCCTGGCTGTGTATCGGTATACAACTGTATATACTACTAGCCCTGTTTGAATTGATAGAACTATTTTATGCTGTGCTTCAGACTTATCCCTTTATAAAACATGAACAAATACATACAATCTAGAGTATTTTTATTATCTGACAGACATTTGACAATTTTTTTTTTATTAAGTCGCTGTTTTACTGGCTGGTTGATCCACTCTGAATTACTGCCAACTAGGGGACATACTGCTCGCATGTTTTCATTTCTCAAAACTTGGGGCCCTGGCCTCCTGGGGGGGCCCCAAGATGGTTCCAGGGGGGCCAAAGATTTTGTTGCATTTTAGAAACATTAATATTTATCATAAATTTTGTGCAATCAAACATCTGAAAAACAACGCAACAAACCAAAAGAATTTATGTTAAGCATTGTTTAACGTAATATATTCTTGGTTTAATTGGAAGATTATAAGTCTTTATTTGGGGGGCCGCAAAGGAATGCACACTACACAAAGGGGGCCTTACAACAAAAAAGTTTGAGAACCACGGCTCTAAGCAGTGGTTGCTTTTGATGACATTATGCATTCTGAGCAGCGAAGAAGAAGTGATTTCGTATTGGTATTGGAAAGTCCATCAGTTTTTGGTGATCTCTCTTTAATGTTTTAAACATGCAGACCAGGCGGCATATTGTTCCTGCTCTCTATATTCAGTTGACTGTTTGAAAATCACGGTCATGCTTGTCAAAGATCTGATGCCTGGACCAGCCGTGCTGTCTGTCTTATTTGAGGAAATCAGCACAGCCGTCCTGACACATCCAGCAGCCAATCAATAAACTTGATTTGTGATCGATGCGCCGTGCCCGATCCCAGAGTCAATTAGAACGAGTTCAGCGGTCTGTAAGCCAACAATCCAAAAGCAGAGTAGAAGAAGGTCAGCACTGAGTCTATTTGCATGCAGCATTTTGAAATGTCACCCATCATTCGGCCTGTAAACACGCGCTCTTGTTTTGCCTTCTTTTGCGAGAGCCCGGTTGTGTTCTAATGGAAAATTCAGGGTTTATATATTCAGTCGTCAGATGGTCCGTTCCCCCGGACAGCATTGAGCTATTCATGCATGTACATCTCAAAATAATCCGCCCAGCTTTAAGGTCCAGAATGTGTCCTTGTGTTTCCATCGCAGGGAGAGCGGAGCGTTGGATGTGGTGTTAGATAATTTACGTGCGAGTGCGGTTTGAATGAGAAGCACTGCTGTAATCACACTATATTTAAGAGCGCTAGAGGACAGTTGTTTAGTTGAGCTTTTCAGTCAACAGACTATTTGTCTCGGCCCGACATTAAGGGCTGACGCCACCTTGGCTTCCAATCTTCTTTAAAAGCAATTACACTTCAACGGACAGATTTGGAAACAGAAAGTCTCACGGCTAAAGTGCCTCAGTATTAAAGTGAATCAATGCAGTACTGTGTGAATACAGTATATGAATGAATCCTGTTAGAACGGATGGGGATTTACAAAACTTTCTGTATAGATCGGGGATATGCCAAACTAAACACATGTTTTGGATGGGTGTTATGATCAATAACCTCTTTTACTGTATTTACTGTAGTCAATTTATTTAACAGTTACAATTTAGAGTAAAATATATCGTTGTTGTCCTTTCAAAACCTCATATGACCAAATTAACAGCTTTTAAGGAAATGGAAAAAATACTGTGCTTTTTAAATGATAAAATACTGTGTTGTCAAAATATTTTTTATCGGTAGGATATTTGCAAAAAAGCGTGACTTATAATGATTTATGACAACAAATTGAAATAAAAAAATATGGAGATGCAAGGTTTAGAAGGACAGCAGCAATATATTCGGGGTGATACACAATTATATATGAAAAAATATTCAATATTTTTAGTTCAGCTAAAAAATTTAAACAAAATGCTACTAACTCAGTCTGCGTAAATTCAAAGAGGTCGGCAGACTGGCAGGCAGCGGCCGGGCATCCCCGTTGAGAAACATCTGGCAGGCAGCCAGGTGGTCACAGTTTGGCTCTGTCAATCTCCACCACTATCACAGAGACTTGGGTCTTCAGTGTTTTCTGAAGCGCGATGCCGTATAGCAAACGTCTTTTCCTCTTTTCCGTTCCACTGTAGCCTCCTGTTCGAGGAAGTGTGTGTCAGACTGCCTTGTTAAGTGGAATGTCCAATTAATTGAACAGAGCAGGCATCAGTTTGTGCATTAGCCGAGAGCGTGTGTTGACTCACGCGAGAGCACACTTCACTTCAACAGCCTTCAATTATTCCAAGAAGCAGGGCAGGATAGGGAAAGCAGTAATGCACTGTAGAAAAATGGCCCATCAGCAGAGCGTGTTTATCAGTCGGAGTGCTTGTTTGGAATAGCGTGAAGTTTATCTGAAGTGTAAAAGGAAATAAGAGAACCTTTATTTTCAAGGGTTGATGGCTGCAGCTAAATTTGGTGACCAACTTAAATGAGAAATCTTATGTGGTACAGTTGAAGAGCTCTTTTCCAAAACGTATTAAATGCCAAATTTAAAAAAAAATGAGTTTGTCATGCAATTTTACTGTGTACTAAACCTATTCACTGCTCCATCAATGTTTCATGCCAAATCGCTATATTTCCTTGTTTAAAATGTACTGCAAGATGCAGTTCCTTTCCAAAACGCTATAAGCGCCGAACCTGTTTTTAGCCTAAATGCGATATGTCCTCTCGACCAATCAGAATTCGCTCCTTTGTGGCATTTGTATGCGTGTTATTTTTAAATTATTTGTTTTATGTGGTGGACAATATTGAAACACGAAATTGGAAATATTTATTTTATTTTACCATTTAGATTGTTTCTATTTATTTTATTTGGCTCTTATTTATTTCATGCATTTGGATTTATTTGATTTATATTAATTTATAGTTTGAGTCCCTGATGTCATATGTTGCATGTGCTCTTGTTTGTTTGTTTTTAAAAAGAAATAAACCAAAAGAAATTGAAAAAAAGGATGGATTTTTGATAAATTTTCAGAATTTATAATCAACAATATTGTTGTTTCATTTAACAATCATTGTTTAACATGTTCAGACTGAGACAACAGACCATTTTAACAGGATAAATTGAATATTAACTAAATCTAGGTAAAAAAAGTCATTTTCATTTTCATATAGCGTTTTGGAAAAGTGCTCTTCAGTTATAGCCTTTGATGATCATGCATTTCTGTTGGTAAAAAGGAACTTTCTTAATATCAATAATATCAATTTGATAAAAATGTATACGTTTTATTATTTCCTATTTGTATTTTATTTATTTAAATATTAATCCCATATACATACCATGATTAATATCTACGAAATCTATTATTTAAAGTAATATTTGTTCATTATTTACTTAATTATTTTAAGTAATATTTATTAATATACAGTGTGCCATAACATGCTATGACTGCACTAAATTAAGAACATTTGTACTTCAGTTGGTGCCCAGCTTCTCGGGAAGCCCTTTGTGTATATGTGTGCACGTGTTTGTGTGAGACTAGCAGGTGTTATCTGATCTATAGATTCACTGGCATCTGTAGGGCTATTGCGGTGGAGATAAGTGAATATAGATCGCATGTACCGACGGGAGAGAGAGAGGGTGCCTCCATTACAAACCTGTGATGTGGTGTTTGTGTGTTTATTCCAGGAACAGCTCTGGCCTGAGTGACCCTGGCCTTGCGATCAGTGATATGGGCAATAGGGGCAGATGTTACAGAAGATAGGAGCTTAATGCAGTTACTGGAGTGGAGTCAACTCACTCACTGCACCTGATCGCATTACTGCCGAGAGAGGGAGAGAGAGAGATTTTGCGCCAGATCAGACGCAATCAGAGATACTGAAACAATGTGAGACAGGAAATGCAGAAGTGTGACGCAGGTTGAGGTAATCAGAGAGGGTGGATTGAGAGAAAGACATCGGAAAAGACAATTTTCTATGCATTTTTAAAGCCATATTCCCTGATATGTAGTTTGCATTTTGCATCTCTTATATTTTCTGTGGCTGTCTATATTAGTAGAAGTTATATTTGTTTATAAGAAAATTTAATCTCCATTTATTTTATCCACTTTCTAAAATGGTTGCATATCCATTACCACATATCAATGAGTAGTAGTAGTACTATTGTTTATAAACAAATTGAGTCTCTATTTCGGATGGATGCTGCTTAGGATGCTGCTATTGAACGCAGCTGTCTACATTTGCCGTTCACTAGCCCTCGAAACAGAACTTATGACTGGGGCGTGGAAGCCCAGGAGCACAGGCCAAGAGTTATTGATATCCAGTAAATGAGAAAGTGAGATGCTGAAAAAGAGCATTGATGTAAGAGAGAGAGCGAGGCTTTGGTTTCTGCATTCCCCACTATAGGCGTGTGCCGGACACCACTGCCAATGCGGCCGCAGGGGGATGATGGGATAGGGACAGCTGGGGGGTTGGGAGAAGCATACTCACTGGGGTATGTGGGGACACTCTGAGAAAAGACTGGGTGTGTGTACAGGTCCCAAAATATCAAAACATCCATGATGTGTGTCAGAAGCCGATCGGTACGGAATGCCAGTGGGTCAGTTATGCAGGGAGCACGGGACGGTCGCCGAGGAACAATGAGAGCTTGTTAGGGGATGAGAAAACAACAGATAGACAATGGAGATTGCTGCGGATCAACGTTTAGGGAAATTAGCGAAAAAACAGCATGCTGTGGGAGAGTGAATTGTGTGTTGGAAATGGGGCATGAACCAGAGTTACAACACAAAGACACAGATTTTTCAAGCCACACGCCTATTCTTCAGCATACATGCCTTGTGATATTGATTCATCACAAACTGGCTGTAAATTAGAGTCGGGTGGCCAAATAATTTTTCAACATGGCCCATGCAGGCTGCAGTATAACATGAATTCTTCTTTATCATTCACAGACCCTCAAATTATTACAAACCTGTTTGACTTTCTTTCTTATGCAGAACAGAACAGAAGATATTTCGAAGAACGCTGGTAACCAAACAATATTGACCCCACTGCCGTCCATTGTATGGACACAAATATATTCAAATTAGCTTCATGTTTTAGCAAAGATCATCATATTTTCAGTACATTCCACACACAAAAATCAGAAAGATTCAATGTGTTAAATCAAAATATATGCGCTCTCTCTTTTTCTTCCAAATGAAGTTATCTGGTCCATTCTGGACTATTCATGAACACATATTCTTAAATCTGGTATATATGGATTCAGAGCACAGTTTCCATGGAAACGCTGCGCACTTGGCGTCTAGACCTCGCAGAGATACTAAATCATTAAGCTGTTGTGATAGAGCCGCTATCTTACTGCGGCAGGTGAGAGGAGAGGCAGCGGGGTACGAGCGGCAACATTGAGGCCTTTGTCAAGTAAAAGTTCAACAAATTCTCTACTGATTCATTTATAAAGCTGAAAACATTCCTCATTTGCCTGGCTGACAGGTTTATCTAGGGCACATCATGATGCTAGCGTTAAACGCTCTCAGCCTGTGCAATGACAGTTTATCCAGCCGGAAGCTACTGTGCTCGGATATGTTAGCAAAGACTAAAGGATTTGGTCTAACTTTATCATCATCCCACTGCCCTGCATGAGCTCAGGTGTGCTTGAATTTTTGCAGATGACCAGATGGGTCTGTATCTGTCCTTGCAACAGGTTTATCTGAGCTTAGTGAAGGAGGTCACTATCTTTTTTTAACATGCATTTATTTTGAATATTTAAAAGAGGAAGAAATAAATCCTTCCTGTTTTTGGAATGATTATGTAACATATGATACATTCAGTATCATATGTTACATAATTAATGGAACATTATTGGTTTCTGTTTCAATTCTGATTCTAAATCAGCGCCATATAGTCTGGGTAATGAAATCTAAACTCTTTATATTGGTGGTGCCTACATAATACTATCAGGAAAAGGTATATAATTTTTAATGCAGACCTACAGTCGATATGATCTCGGATGCAAAGAGTATTGAAATATAAAAAATACCACAGTATAACTGACACTTATAATATCAATATAGTTTACATTATTTTTGCTGTATTTGCATATATCAGAATTTTAGTTTTGTTTTAAATTATCTTTTATTTGTATATTTTTAGTTTTCCTGTTAGCTAAATTTGAGCAATCTTGTTATGTGGATTTGTCTTTTTATTTACTTTGTATTATATTGCTGTGTAGTTAAATATATTTGTTAAATTGGATTCATTTTATTTTGGTTTTTATTTATTTCAGCTAATAATTTAGTGCCACAAAAACATTTAATCTTTATATATTAACATAGTTAGTATAGTTTACTAAAACTTTGTTTGTATGTGTTTTAAATATGCGATCATAAAAAAAGCATTTTTTAAATATATTTTTTCCCCTTATGTAGTCATTAGACATAACATATTTTCTAGACAATAATTAAATTACAAAATTTTACACACCCTCTCACAATTTCACATATTTGTGTAATTTATCGTTTTTATGTTTTTTTCTTACAGTACGATTTTATCTCTCTTCATCTCTTTCTTGATTATATGCATCCAAGTGTATGTTTTTATAAATACAAAATTAAAATGCAAAGTACACAGACATATACTGTATTGTGCAAACTTTTATTCTAAACGTGATTAACCACGATTGATCACTTGACAGCCCTGCTGTATAAGCTTAAACTGTATAAAAACCTGTTGTAAGTCACATGCATTTTTTATGGTAAGGGATGCAAAGAGATGATTGTTCGATTGTAAAGTAATCTATATTTGCAGTTTTACCCACATAGTATCCCTGTTTCACACAGAAATCAATGACTTGCTATGTAATCTGGCAGATGTAGTCTATTTATCTTCACTGTGATTGTAAAAAAAGTTTAGAGGTGTGTTTGCAGAAACAGTTCAACCAATCCAGGCATTACAATAATAGGAAGCCGAGAAACAGGGTAAGAGAGTACAGGACACATCGTTGAGTCAATTTCCTGGAGATTTCATGCACCCTCAAAAGCTTTCAGCTCCAGTGGAGACAGACAATAACAGACGTGATCCGGATGGATTCTCTCAAATCCACCTCTGCAGTGTGCAGAGAGCGAGATAAAGCCCAGATTACAGCTCTAAATTATGAACTACCATTCTGACATACACACCACTTGCCATGAAGAGCCCTTGAGAGCTAGAACTGTATTTTGACATTGTTGAGATCTCTTCTGTAACTCTAGGAGAGACAATTTTTAGGTCTGTTTAAAAATATTGGAAAGAGTGCATTTTCTCTCCAACGGAGAAGAAACCTTTTAGATATTAAAGATTTTTTATAAAGTGTTGTAAAGAACAGTTTTGAAGCAGATGGAGTCAGTGCCACATCTGTAACCTCTACATTTTGCAAGGTTTTAAATAAATTTATAAATAAATATGGCAGGTTGTTTAGCTCTTTGATAAGTTTTAGCTGACTGCACACTCCAGGAACATCGATGGAGACAATTTGATTGTTAAAAGTGCGTTTCTGGAGCTGCCTACCAAGTACAGAATTTGATTCCTGTTTGACAGCCCCCAAAGTCCTAGTTTAAGACAACAACTACAGTATAAAACAGTAAGTCTGCACATTAAATCCGCAGTCCAAAATGCTTGGGCAACTTTGAAACAGAAAAAAAACATTTATCAATATTATTAAACTAAACCATTATTGCCTTAGATGTCTATAAACAAGTATAAAATGTTTTTGCATATTAAATGTTTTATTTTGACTTATTTTACAGCTCTGAAACCCTTTTATTAGTCGGTTTTAAGATAATAATCGAGGGATAGTTTCGTTCATCATTTATTTACCCTCATGTAACGAATTTCTTTTGCAGAACACAAAAGAAGATATTTAAAAAAATGTTTGTAGCCATCAATTGGCTTCTATTGTATGGACACCAAACCAAACATTTCTCAAAATATCTTCCTTTGTGTTCCACGGAAGGAAGAGCTGTTCAAGTTTTGAGCGACACGAGGGTGAATAAATGATGACAGAATTTTTATTTTTGGATGAATTATCCTTTAAGTGAGCTGTAGATCAAGGATTAGCCTACGTGGCATTCTGGAAAGTGGAGGTCATGACCTTTTACCCTAAAACCCTACTCATGTCTTTATCCTAGTTATAAGGTTGCACGCGTGTGCGTGTATGTGTTGTTTATGTGTCCGGGGTATCTGTATATGCTTGAGTGACCGGCAGTGTGTGTTCATGCATGAGGCTGATAAATAAACGCATGTTCACAGAATTACAAGACGAAATTGTTTGGTAGCGAGACTGAGGAGATCGAGAGTACAAAAGACAAGAAAGATGGAATTCTTTCTTTATTTGTTCAATATAAACTCAGTTTGTGCTGGCATGTCCACGGGGCCGTGCAAACCACACTCTCTAGGGGTACAATTCCACATCCCCCTAATTACAGTGGGGTGTAGCGTTTCTTATTGGGGCCTGCCAACAATCGTACACAAATGCACACACAAGGTCACGGAACGAGAAAGGGCTGTCATTAAAGTCCTTATTAAGTTCATTAAGCACAGTTTGCGATCATTTTCATTTGTTTCTATAGAGATCTTTCACCAAAAATAGTAAATGTAGGCCTGGTAAGAATGTTTTCCTATCATTGTGTTTTATTTGCAATGGCAGGTAACAAAAAGGCAATAATGTTATTCAAGCCCAGAGTCTATGTTATTCTTCTTTTCGCCTTGAGATTCGGGGATAATGATGTTTTTTACAAGAAAGTCTGGCACGTAGTAAGACTGTAGTCATGGAGACCTTGTCATTGAAGGTCCCGCATTTTACTATTAAACACTCGGACTTTAAAGTTTTTGAGCGTGCACACACATACGACTGCATTCTAATGCATTCCCACAAGTCTACGGTGGTATAATCAGTATTGCAGTATAATCCCGTATATGTGTGTGTGTGTCCTAAAACTGTCCTGAAACTGCATGCCCTATTTTCTTCTCACTCTTTCTCATTTACATTCTCGGTACAATGCAAGTTCTCCCCCTCACCACCCGCTTTTGTAAGAACCCTGAAAAGTGCATGAATGTAGGCCAGTTGCAGTGCCTTTCATTCCTCAAGCATCCCCTGCTTTCTTTCTATCTGCTCCCTGGGCAAGGGTTCAGCAGGCTTCCCGGTGTGCCTTCAGGTTAATCTGCAGCAGTAGCAGATGCTGGTGATCATTAACCTGAGAGAACTTCCTAAGAGCTATTTCTAAGTTCGCCATCTTAGCTTTTCAATGGCACCACGGCAGTAAAAAAAAGAGAGAGAGACCCAATTCCTTTGGTACTGGTTGTCTTCACATTTTCCCACCCTTTTTGACGTTCTGGGTCCACTCCCATCAAGACTGCATTCAGTGTCGTCCTTGCCAGTGGAGCCAATTTGAAATTAAACAGTTCACAGTTTCCCAGCCCAGACCTCCACGACTCAAGTCATCATTTTCATTCCAGTAGAAAAAAAGCATTTCATAAATGTTTTCCTTCCTCACACGGACCACCTAAAACCCCTCTTGCTAACAAATATGGCTAAGTTTCCTCCTGCGTAGGAGAGACCCCCAGACCCATCGTGTGGAATAAATGAACTCATTCATCCAGCGCTGAGTGGAACTCTGTCCCCGCCACAAACCAAAAGCAAACAAGCTTGAAGCACCGTTCAACGGCTGTAGACTATTTCTCTGGTCGTTGTTTGGCCCTGCATGCTCCTTTAAGACCCAAGGTGGATTTGGTTCACATTCTCTGTGGAACTTCTGTGGCTCTGTATTAGTTCTCCTCCCTTCCTTTCCCATATTTCTTACATATTTCTCCACCCAAAATTTGTAAAGTCTTTGTTCTTCATGTGTGCATTAAGAAATACTTGAGAAATGCCCAAGAAATGTTTAAACCTTCCTGCTTTTGACCCACAGAAGCTGTGCTTATAGTGACTATGTATCTTACAGTTTACTCCATTTGTATCGGTTAGAAACTATTTAACTTCTTTTCCAAAGTTTTTTGTATTTCAAAGTATTCATGACTTTATATTTATGTTACACAATAGGCCTCATTCACAAAGCACATGCAGAACAAACCAGTTATTTGCTCTGTTCACTTATAATAGATTTTTTTAGTTTAATGAAATATTTTGAATTGCCTTCCTTTATTTTATAAAATTAGAATTAGAATTTTAGTTAATGTTATTTTTTTAGCCATTTTGCTGTAATTGTGCATTTTTTTATTTTGATAAAGTTATATAGCTGAAAGGTATTTTATTTTTTATTCAGTTTATTCGATTATCAGTTATTTTCAGTTTCATAAATACTTTTAATTGGGCATTTATTATTATTTAAATTTGATATGATATTTGATGATATTTAATTTTTATATATATATATATATATATTAATTTTAGTTCATTTTACTTTTCAGCAATTTTGTTGTGCTTTTGTCATTTTAGTGTTAATTTGTTTATTTTTATCTGGCTGTATGACTTCAATTCTGTTTATTCAATTATCAGTTGTTTTCAGTTTGATTGTAGTTGTATTATTATTTTGAATTGGCTTTTATTTTATTTTTTATTCAACTTAAATGTTTAAATTGAATTAAGTTAATTTAGTTTTCGGAAATTTTGGTTGTTTATGTCATTTTATTTTTTATTTGTTAAATATTTTTATGTAGCTGTATAAGATTAATTTTGAGCCGAGTTCTAAGCTGTTATAAAATACCCTGTTGTTACCCTCTGCTTCTTGGGGCTTATTGCTTTATTCATTTATTTTGTATTTTCATTTAATAGTTTTAATGTCTCATCTTTAACTTATTTCAGTGTATTTCTGAGTCATTATTTCTCATTTTGTTAAGTTTAAGTTTCAATTTATATTTAGGCTGATATTTAATTTAATTTCAAATAAGCAGAAATTTGAAAATTGTTTTAGTTTTGGTTTCAGTATAGTATGACACTATACAGTGGTCTCATTGATTGAATGCTGCATTTAAATAGTAAATACATAGTAATTCATTCAGCTTTGTGATTCATGAATGAGGCCCTTTATAAAAAATCATGTGCAATACATTGTACGTCATTCTCAACAGTAGCGTAGTTTCACATTTTCACTGTTATTCACACTTGACACTTTTTTTTCATGTATTACATAAGTAACCTACACTCTGCAGTAAACTGATAACGTCGTCTACTATTTAACACACAGGAACCTGAGTAGATGCTTTGGGTGTCTTGACAAACTCAACTGAGTCACTGAAACTGATCTCATAATGCTTGTAACTCCTCATGCTATTACTGCAGGTACAGAAATTCCCCACTGGCTCATTTATGTGACTTACCTCTCATACTCTTGGTTGTCATGGTCACAGCGTGCGTCCTTGTGTTTCTCCCAGTCCTTGCCGTGGCGGCAAGTTGTTAGCGACACAATGTCCTTACCATTGTGGATGTGATGCAAAGCGTTTCGAGTGTCTGAGCCAATGCCCGTCAAGTATCGTTTACCTTTAAACATCAGCAGGTATTTCCTCCGAGGGGGGACGGTGTTGCGAACTAACCATCCCCTCTCGCCGCCCTTTTGCGGGTGATCTTTAGAAAACAGAGGTATGGAAATGTCAAAGCCGGGTCTGAAGTGTTCTGTGTTCAGACTTGCTTTGGCCAAAATGGCCTGGCCTACATTAAATCCCAGGTCCTCAGTATAGTTAGGCCAAGTTCCCGAATAAAGGTTAAAGATGACGTGGTTGCGTCCGTCGTTCCAGAGGGGATATCCTCGAATGCGCTCATCCACGTTGGGCACGAACTGCGAGGATAACTGGTCCCTGTCCAACGTGTCGATTCCCAGCACGAAAAGACATGCTTCGTGCGGGTCCGACGTGTAATACCGCGATTCCGCCACTGAGGTGAGAATCTTCCGATAACTTTCTGACACCCGCTCTCCTTTCTCCGTTGGATAGACGTACACCCGAAAGCCACTTTGACCTTGGCATCGGGCAAAGTCGAAGCACGTGTCCATCCTGCAGTGACTGTCCTTGTAAATCCCTGCCCATGTCTGCTGCCGTTGCCTGGGTGACTCACCGGGCCCCCCACCATGCTGAAGTTCGGCCTGGTCTGCGTAGTCCGGGAGCAGCACCCGATCCAACCAGTCAGGCCAGGGTCGTGCCACTTCCCCCCTCCTGTGGGTGATGAGACCCAAAAGGCGGTCCTGCAAGCCGCCCCAATAATAGAGCAGCAGCCAGCAGCACGTGCATAGGCCCAGGAGCACGTACTTCTTGCGTGCCTGCATGAGGCTGTCTCTCTCACCCTTTGAGCTCCAGGGCCCGGCCTGGAGCCTCAGATGGGGGGAGTTGGGCCAGACAGCAGGGGCCGAAGCTCCAGCATAGCCCCAATGTCCTCTTGTCCATTAGCGAGAAATAGAAACTCAAATCGTGTCTTGCTTATATTACTCTGTTTACAGCACGCGACGCCCAAGCAACATAAATGCGTGTGCTCTTTGCTGATGTCCACCTGAGATGATGCAGTGCAGTTTCTCTTTTCGTAGCGCCACTCTCCTCATGGCTCAGTGGATCCCTCTGCGCTTCCCTACGAGAGACATCAACAACACACTTCACTACACAGCCTTCTGTTCATTTATTTCAGCAAATGGACACACACACACACACACACTCAGTCCATCCTCAAACACTCTGTTTATAAAAACACAAAAAAAATAGTGTGATAAAGCAAGCAATGCAGCACTGATGGCAGTGCATTACATTGCAAACATTTTTCATGTATGTCATTAATTGTGCATTTTAATGCAGTGTAATGTGGTTAAAAATAGGGTACACAACTACATAATTGAATTTAAGAAACTCAATGCCCGGGCTTGAATATACAGTGATCTTAAAAAGTACTTGAACACTTAAGCCACGCTTAAAAATATATTATGTCACTGCATTATATAACAAAATGTTGAACCAAAGTTCTATCTGCAAACAAATAATGGTGGATTATTCCTGTAACTTGCACACAGCAGGTTGCTCTGGACAGGAAATCTGGAAGGTAGACTTCATGCATCCATGAGCAGCATAGTAACTACACGTATAGTTCATCTTATTAAACAAGATTTTCAAGTCAGAAACCTGTATGACTTTTCTGTGAAACACAAAAGAAGATAAATAAGCCCATACAATGGAAGTCCATAGGAATCAATGGTGTTTGGTTACTGGCGTTCTTCAAAATATCTTCTTTTGTGTTCTGCAGAAAAAAAAGTCTCACAGGTTTGAAACGACATGAGGGTGAGTCAATTTTAGGTTGAACTATCCCTTTAAAAGTATAGTTTTATCATTTAAAACCTTACAAACATTTGTGTTTTGTGTTGGAGAAGCCATATAGTTGTATCATTTAAAACCTTACAAACGTTTTTTTGAAGAAGCCAGCTTGTTTTGAATATCAAATCCACTTGCTTTGATAGTCTGTTATCTTATGCAATGACATTCATGCAATTTTAAACATGGCGTAAATGTCCAAACATTTGAAGTACATTTAAAAGTTCAGAGCGCTGTGGTTAAAATTACAGATGCAACTACATCACATTAGGATGCCAAGCTCGATCATTGTATAAACATGAAGGTGTATATGCTCAGCCCTAGTGCTGGCTACTTAACACTGTGATTGCATCAGTATAAGGCCATAAAGTAACATTTTTAATTTGTTATTTTGTAAAGTAAACTGCTTGATATAAACTACAATGTTAAAGGAATAGTTCACCAAAAAATGTACAACTATGTCATAATTTATTTACCCTCATGTCCTTCAAACCTGTATTAAAATCTGTGAAACACAAAATAAGATATTTTGAGAAACGGAAGTCAATGTGGGCCATGTTGTTTGGTTACCAACATTTCAAAAAATATATTTTTCTTCTGTTCCGCAAAAGAAGGAGTGACATGGTGGTGAGTAAATGGTGATATTAATGTACTGTATATAATGATGTACAATATATGTTATACTAATGTAGTATAGTTTGTGTGAGTCTAGAGGGGTAACATTGTTTATCGTCTGAAGGGTTTGGGAATCACTGGTCCAGTGGTCTTTTACACGCACACACACACACACACACACATACACATTGCAGTATACATGCTAAACACGAGCAGGGAGGAGATAGCATCACTCTCCCTGAGCTTCAGCTCGGGTTTAGGAGATGAAATAAAGATGAAGGGCTTGAAAAAAAATAAGTGGGCTTTAAGAAACCTAAATCAAGAGCGAGTGGGAAAACGCAAACCGACTTTTCAAATCTGATGCCAGTTAATCGTTGTGGTAGACTGAGGTTGCTTTCTTGTTTGTTTTGTAGGGATGTGTGCGACTGTTTTAAAAGAAGCGGTGTTTGTCAAGAAACCTTCATCCATATGTGTACCTATCTGTGTGTGAGGTGCTCAGTGCTTCTACTGCCAGCCAACGCACAAAGTCAGCTTTCAGGTCTTACCTGCCTTATTTTTCTATTTTCTCTCCTCTGTGTTTTCGCCAACTTCCTCAAGAGCTTCTTTCTTATCTGTTTAAGCAGTCTGCATGACCAGCTCCAGCCCTTGCGCAAAATAAACTAAAGCGTTACATGAATGTAAATGGCTTGATTATACTTGTTTATATGCTTTTGTATCCTTGTGAATGTGTGCTTGTTTTGTGACTGCAATTATGATGGGGTAATATAAAGTGTAAAGCTCTATTGCACGACAAATTGGGTGTTTATACTTCTCCTTACATCATATGTAAATATATATAAATCATTACATATATGTGTCATATTTGGAAACAGCCTATTTGAAATCTCTGAATAAATGTCATGTTTGTTACATTGTATCAATAGGTACAGAATAGATATCTATATAAATACATATACATCCGCTAGAGACTATTTTTCTGATTTTAAAATGTACTATTTATAGGCATGCATAAAATGTATTTTGTTGTTTCATTCTGTAATCTACTAACAATATTTTTACCAAATTTCAAATAAAATATTGTTTCTTTTAGCGTGGATTTGCAGAAAATTTGAATCAGAAAAAGTCAGTACTCAAATACTGCAATGAAAAAAAGTTCATATTCACTTCTAAGCAATACAACAGTAATATTTGTACATGTAGTTATTTTTAATTTTAATTTTATGTGTAACCTTGATACCATTTCATGTGTCTTGTCATCCTGTCAGTCTTTCACATGACTTAAGTCACTCCTCAGGTTTGATTGTATTGAAATTCAACAAATCCTAGACGGGAATGGCCACAATGCATTTATAAATGCTGATTTAAAAGAAAAATGTGTAATAGTCTCTTAATTTTTTGTGCGGATGTATATGTGAGCGTGTGCATATATGTGTGAATTTATGTTAATAAGTGTGTTCAATGACAAAGGTATAGTTATCATGTTGTTTTGCATGGTAAAGCTTATCTAAACACTCCAGGCCAGGCACATATTTGTCAGGCAACAGATGCAGGGGATTCCATTGCAAACTTCTCATTATTAATGCATCAGCCCTTTAAGTTAGGACATTGATTTACCGTCTTTCCTTCCCTGTCTTTTTTTTGCATCACAGGCAAAATTAATTTCAGTATTCCTTAAAAATCGACTACAGTTAAGATTTCAACTGTTTTGAGGGCGCTTTTGTCCAGATGTGAACGTCAAGCTCACCTGAATATAAGGCAATGATAAATCAGGACATTTTTGGATGTTGGTAACCCAGAAACGAGGAAATCGTATGGCCAAAGGTGTTCACAAATGTTTTCCAATGCTCTTTACTAATAGGCCTACTAATAATTCTCCATTTGTTGGGTATAATTGATCTGCTTTGTGTATTAAATAGTAAACGTGTATAGATTTTCTGTAGAAAATGTCTGGACTTCATCAACAAGGGTTTAGGAAACTATAAACAGATGTCATTGTCTGAGTGTTTAGATTTCAGGTTTTGACAACAAATGTCACATTCATAATAACACTGGAATTCCTGCTAAACGTAATGTTTTTAAATATTTCCTTTTTTATATTTTGGTTAACGTCATTCCAAACATTACATATATTCTGTTACTCCCCTGACTCGAAATCCAGCTGACAGAAAGCTGGAGCTAAACGCAGGGTGTGATCGCTTGTTTTGGGCCCAGAGGGACATTTCCCACTCTTTTCTAGTTTTGCTTTCTAGCACAATTACTTTTTATTTTTCTCATTCGACGATACAATTGCTTTCATCTCACTGACACTGTAAGTCTTTCTTACTTATTCTGCACAATACATCACAAGGAGGTAGGTCTCGAAACAACCTGGAGGCAGCGTAATGAGATGGGGATGTGATGGCATATTGCTCTATCACCATGACATGAAACAGCTGAATAAGTGAACGCAGGCTTCTGAACGCTGAGCGATACGTCTTCCACACGCTTCATAAGCTTTTTAAGAACAAGCAGTTTCCACTTTGTAAAAGCAAAGTGTGTAGGAAAAACTGAGATCAAATGCTTGTGCTTTTTCAACTGTTGGCTGAACATCCCGAATATGGAGAAGGACAGCGAGCAGGTGGACGTGGCTCAGAGGCAGCCACCGTAAGCATGCTGAGTTAGTTTCCTATGTCGTGCCTGTTGCCCAGACTGCTACAGCCTGAGTGTTTTTTTTTCGCATGATAAGTGTGTGACAGCTGGACACTGAGATGATCTCCCCTGGCCTGTCTCCCTCTCCGACAAATGAATCAGATCTGCGCTAAAAAGCCTGCTTAGAGAACACTTATCCTTCCAGAAACAATTACATCTATTTACATTTTTTACTTTTGAATGTGAAGTGTGTAATGTCAGCACTGCTATCTGTAACCAAAGCACCTTGCAGTACACTGTAGCGAACATCCCATTAACGCGACATGGTTTAAGTGTTTCTCTCATAAACGCTCCAGTTAATAAGGCCCTTGTGTTTGGTTGATGAAATAATCTGTAGTACAAGCCCACATCCTTAACCACAACCTGTCTCATCTGCTATTTGATTATATTGTACTGGCACCATGGGGATGTTACTGGTTTAAGTATATCTGTTATTATTAAATAATACAGATTTTAAATCAAGAGTGCACTTGCT
Organism: Triplophysa dalaica; assembly: GCF_015846415.1. Lineage (NCBI taxonomy): Eukaryota > Metazoa > Chordata > Actinopteri > Cypriniformes > Nemacheilidae > Triplophysa > Triplophysa dalaica. The sequence continues at coordinate 8,544,182 of NC_079566.1, read as the reverse complement.
TAAAGTCAAAAAATGTTGTTCTTACAGAAGAAGTATTTCTCTATGATTTTACTTCTGAATTTAGCAACAGCTGCCCTAAGCCGTACAAATAAGAAAAACGCAAGTGGCAACTGATGCTAGAGAAATACAAATGGTGTGGTGAGGTGGGTTAGACGGAGTTAAAATTAAACACCAAACTCTGTCATTACAGGTCAAGTGAAAGCAACAGCGGGGTTGGAGCCAACGGCCCAGCCTAGTTCTGCTGCATGTTTGTGGTGCTGAGACTGACCCATGCTGAGCTTGTGGTCAAGCCTGCCGGGACATCAGTCTGGCCTGCAGTCAGATTTTGAGAAAACACAGAGCGACATGACTAATGTGAGTGTAATTTCAGCGTGGATGTTGTTTGTGAGGAATCAAAATCAAATCGTCTTGAGGACATACACGGTGCTTTGGAGTAATCTCAACTAAAACGCAAATGAAGATGAAAAAACTAGGGCAAAAAAGTTGTTTTCCTTTAATAAGTGCCATGTCAGTTCTGGTGCAAAAAGATCCAATCTGGTTGCGTAACATCGTCTTGAACAGCCCCCCGCTACTTTCATGTTTTAATTACTGGACAACAATAATTACCAGCAGGCTTGATTCCTCTACACGAAATGTTCCCCACACACATGTCACACAGACTCATTATCCTAGCAAACAGGACGGGTTGAAGCAATTGGAGGATATCAGATGCAGCAGTCAAAACTGTATACAGTGCATATTTAAAAAAGACGTTCAACACAAGCTTTCTTTGTCACAATGCCTGGCTATTCATTCCCACGCCCCTCCACTCCGTTACCTCTCCCTGGCCCTAATGAAGTCATATACATTATGTTATATGATGCTACGGAATGAGTTATGAGAGCCTGTCAGAAGGGCCGAGATTCCAGCCATTTTTCCGTCCCCTCCCGATCTCCCTCTCCTTTCAACTCCACCGCAGGGGTGGACGCTTCATTCGTTTCACGTGGAGCTCTCATAATAGCACGAAAATCTAATGATTAAAGGAGAAATCTATTCATCTCCTTTTCCAAAATACAGTAACTGGTTTGGAGTTATCGGTGCGGTTTTGCCCAGCAAAATGACCCACCGTTATGATGTTCACAGATTGTTACTCAGGTACGTTTCTGACTCAAGCTGACCACTGCTTGGTGTCTTGGGATCAAATTAAAAACACAATCACTGCGCTCTGTATTAAAATGCACTGATGGTCCTGAATACACCTGCGGTAATTGAGATGCCAGACATCACTAATTTGTAATCACTGCTGTCAGTACGCATACTTCATTGAGCTTCATGGAGCATAGATAATGTATCATTTTAAACAGTATTTTTATATTGTAATATATAATAGCCTTGTAGAATATATGTAAATTCTATATTAAAAATATAATAACGCAATATGAAACGTATTGTCAGTCTAATTGCACTTAGTGATTAAAATTGCACGTTTAATTTAGGTTAAATAATGAATAATTCAAGTATAAAATTAATTTTATCATGCGTAAGGGTCAGATTAAGTGTGTTACCTGTCATTATCACGCTGGTCCTTTAGTATGGCCGCATCCTCATCCCCTGGCGATACTGAACGCGTTCTCCTCTCTCTCCCGGTGAAATGGCCCTGCTTGTTTTCAGCAGCACAGTTTTACGTGATGCAATAACATCCGTGCCACACGGTCCACCCCTGAAGCGCTCCGTGGACACCTCCACTGTGTTCAAAACCCAGTCTCTCTCTGTCTCCTCGCTTTACCAGCTCTACAACCAGATTGAGTTACAGAGAGCCTCGCGCGAGCATACGCAGCGAGCGCTCCCGTAATCTCACACCTCCTCCCGCGCGCTTCTCCGTCACTCCCTCTCTTCCCACTCAAGGGTATTTTGCCAAATATTAATATTCCACTCGGACTTTGAGTATCCTGGGGGTGATTTGTGTGATCTGTAAGGGCTCACTATGCGTGGACATCCGTTGTTGTAATAATGTGGCTTCCTACCTTAATTGCAAGATCGTTTGGATGAATGAGGAGACCGAATGCCGTCCATATACACAGGCATGAAGCAAACGCCAGCAGCCACGTTAATATTTTAGTAAGCTGCTGGTTGGGAGCTTGTCTGTGCCTGGATGAAAGACGCTGTGTTCTTGGGTATGGAATATATGACAAGGAAACAATGGTCGCAGCCAGTGCCCTTGGGGGTGGGCTGCACTCGGTCGCAAATGTGAAGTTGAAGGTCCACGGTATTGACGAGACACTAAATTCGTAACGAGTGATGAAACGATTAAAACTATTCAAACGATGCCGAGACACAAGGCAACGCCGTTTTCTTCAGTATGACAGTACCTCACCCTGAACTTCAGCACACCGCTCAATGGTGCACTCCCCAAATCCCGTTCAGCCTCACATAGACAATGCAATGCCGACAGCGTCCGATGATAAATCCCTTTGTTTCCAAATTTAGACAATATTATGAATGTACAATTGGTGCCAATACACGAAATCCATCAGCGTTCGGCTTTACATTGTTCTTTTTCTCGCATCCTCAATATTCCAGTTGATCCCGCCCCCGGCGCTTCTCATTGGTTGAAAGACTCGCGGTGCCTTCGCACGAGCTAAATTTAAAGTAAACAGACGCACATCTGGCCAGCGGTGGACGTCACTGTCAGCGGAGGTCGCGAGCCACAGCGTCGCATGCGCTCAGCGGTGAACCAAAGAAGGCGACGACGGGAAGGTTGAGTGCTTTAAACTAAATAACTGAATTATAAAAGAGTAGATTTTATAAAATAGCAAAAAAAACGTATGCCATTCTTTTGATAAGAAACTAGTAAATAAATCAAGTAGGAAGGAAATGTTTCTCTTTAAAGAATTGTGGAGGAGAGACCCCTTTCAGTTAAGGCGTGCATACACGTTTATTGATATTATTTGATACGGAAAAAGATGATTGAAAATGAGTTTGATAGGCTACTTGATCTTTACATCTTTAGTGTCATCCGTTATAAAACACTTAGACAGGGCTGTCTCTCTTTTTATTGCCATGTTGTACAGTTTTCCCTTTTGAACTGACGCCATCTTGTGGGCATCCACTGTATGTGTATTACAGGTAACAATTCCTTCTATGAAAATATTGATACATTGTCTTTAATTATTACATCTATAGACAAAAAAAGATGTTTGCAATTTGGCATCATTTAGGTGGTTTCTTTTTATTTACTTCCCACCTAGAATGTAAATAAAAGTATGCCAACAGTGAAATCTCATTGTTTCTTTGGAGTGAGAAGGTACACTTTCTCAGTCAAGTAATCTATTCCCCATGCTCTGTGTCTTTCCTCAAAGCCATCTGCAGACTGAAGCAATTCAATGTCACAGGCACCTTCTGGAATAAGAGACAAAAGTTGACAAAATAAACTACACTTGAAAAAACGACTCGCTTCAATAGTTAGTAAGACAGTAGCGGCTTGTAGTAACTTAAAATATTTAATAATTAATAGTAATTTAATAACAACAGGAAACTTTTAAATGACCAAAACTTACCAAATAATTGTTTTAAAACATCTTCTGTGACCAGAAACGGTGGACCTGTGTGTCAAAAGTTACAAAAAAAAGATAAAAGACTATGCTTTATAAAGACAAAAGCCTTGAAATACATTGGCTTTCTCTCCTAATGTTACCTTTATGCTGCTCAGGATTATATTCCACTGTATCTAAAAGATATCTGCAGTCACTCTCCATTAAGGACGTGAGGAGAGCGGCATACCTTGAGGATGAAGAAGATGTGTAAATACAGGTGAGTGTATGAACTATCATACGTGAGGGATAATGTACATAATATTGTAAATTTTGCATCGAATTTGTTACAGGTCTACTTACTTTTGCCTGTCGCATGGGTTTATTGCCACCATTGCTCCTCTATCCCAAATTCCTCCAAACTTCCCTGCAATTGCACTGCTTGTAAACAAAGACCCAATGAGAGCAAGAAAGAAAGAAAGAAGAAAGGAGACATTTAATGGTTTCATGCGGTATGTTTTCTCATAAAAAATCTAAAATGTGAAACACGCACCTGGAGAACTTGTATAAATCACACTGATAGATGGAGATCTTCCCATCCGCACTCTAAGAACAAGGAAATGCATTAGTTGAATACATATGACTTGAACTCACTGGGTAAACATAATGCTGTCTACTTCCATTTAAAAAGTCTGAAGTATTGTGACCTTCATGCAGTTTCAGAGTACTACACAGGGGTTTACATTTGTATGTATCCGAGTTGAGCCACAAGACCAAATACCAACAACAAAAATCATTTTGAGTGTCTGTAATCCCATCTGGCTACTTTTATGACTGGTGTGCGGCCATCATATTGTATTGCCTGTGACAAAAGGGAACGTTGGATACCTTAAAAACCTTTGCTCCTGGAATTTCTGGTACAGGTTCTTCGTTGTATCTAAGGCTTTGGTCTTCAAAAAACTGTTTAATTCCTTTTTCGGAAATTTCAACTCCAACCACTGTGTGACCCATATCAGCCAGCCTAGAAAATATAATGGACATTTAAGGGAATGCAAAGAAATGATGTACTATATCTTTGTTACAGTGGATTTCAGACTTCATACCATTTCATCTCCACAGCTTTACCACACAGTGGAAAAAAGAATCGAATACTCTTTTGTCCATGTACAATTTTGTCCAAGTATTTTTCCAGAAACCTAACAACAAGTGAGGGAATAAAGCTGAATAAAAAATTCAAATAACAGGCAATTGTGTGATACCACACATTTATGGAGAATGTAAACTTACAATCAATTTATGTGACACAGAATGCCGTCTAAGAAATGAAGTGACAGAACAGGCTCGCATCTCAGCGGGCATGTATGTGAGTAGTGTAAGTATGTAAGATTAACTGCTGTGTTAATGATCAAATGTGTGGATACGTGATTACTTGTGCACTATGGGACGGTGAAAACCAGTTCTGCCTGTCTGCCACCTTTCCTCCCACTCCGACAAAGCCATCACTCTGTTTTCCTGGGCTGACATGGTTTCTCGTCTTCAGATATGATTTGATAGATTCTGGAATAATAAAAAAAGAGAACGTACAGTTTCACCAATCACTTTTTTGTTTCATTTAATTCCAAGATTTGAACAAAACAAAGTATTGCATTGTCTGATTTAGTTGATCTCTTCACAGTGTAAAGCAGTCTACTACACAAAACCAAGATCACGGTTTTGATTTGAACACCAGGACAAACAAGCCACTCTGCTGGTAGGTCAAAGTTTACAACAACCATTCAGCCAATGCCGTTGCGCGATTTTTCAGATTACAAGCATGGGAAATATTTGCATAATCATTATGATAATGCATATCAACAATACATTTTTACCGTATCTCTTTAAGGCATGTGATCCACTGTGATCAACAGAGACTTTAATAAAGTCGTCGACGGACAAAACAGTTTGTTGTTTAAAATATGTATGGATATTTTATTTCAAACAAGAGGAGTGTATACAAAACTGCTGTAAATCTCACTTTGACGTTAAAGCTCTTGACTTTTAAACAGCCTTGCCTAAACGTAGACAATCGCGATTGTCATACAATTCTGTCAACATTCACTATGTATAAAAGAGAAACAACTTTACCAGTTTAGCGAGCACCTAGTGCCTTCGGAGCTTGCGTTTCATAACAGGAAGCACGAGCGTAAGGTGGGCGTGGCCTTTGTCACACGTAAAATTGCGCGTCGCACCGAGAGGTGGAGCCTTCTGTGATTGGCGTGTCCTAGGATACTAAAGACGCTTCACGTTATGGAGTTTTCTCTACTAAAAATGAAAGAATTATGATAATATCACCGACGGAAACGGAAGGAAGTCTGGAAAAGATCATTTAAAACAAAGCGAAACAGAGTGTTTGTCCGTTAGGTTTCCATAGGTTTTCCAAAGCGATACAGTATTTAAAAAGTTTACACTAATTTATTATTTGCATTGCAGGAGTCTTCTTTTGAAGCACTGGGGCTGGAACAACGAAACACAAAGCCTAAAGTTCACGAGGTGAAGCAGATTGTTTTTAATTACATTTCTGTCATTTGATATGTAATTCTGTTGCTTGTCTGTTTAGCATTTCCTTCATTTTTGATGTGTGCAGTTTTGAACTCCCTGGAGAAATACAAGAATAAAATAAAATGACGAAGTCATCTACGTGGCCAACCAAGAGCCGTTCAGAAGACATCTGAAACATCCTTTCACTGGTTCATGTGGTTGGCTGAAACATGGAAATAATTATGGCTTAATATCTTTATTCTCTTGGCAAGACTTTGATGTTTTTATTCTGAGCAATTGATTTACGAAGTTTCATTTCTCAAAGAAACACTGTGGGAGCAGCTCAACTGAATGCCTTCAAGACGTCAATAAAACGCTCACAAAAGACACATGTCAAATTCATGATGTCATGTAGGTCCTTAATGACTCTTAGTTTGCTGCATAATGGAAACAAAACGAACTTCGAGAAGTCAAGGTATTTTTCTAATAGCAAGGATATTTAAGTTCATCGTTATCGTGTTACAGTGTCAGCTGTCCCTTTATTACAAAAGGATGAATTTCCAATACCTGTTTTGTGTCTCTACTAAAGAGGTAGGCAACTTATTCCCAACCATTCAATTCTTTTTGTTGTTGATTATTTAGAATTTATTGTTTTTGTGTAGACATAAACATGGCATGATGTTTTCAATGCCCATATGAAATGATCAGAACAATTTATTTAAAATATTTTGAGCTCAATTATTATTGCAATAGCCGTGCAAAGATCGAGGGTGTGATTCCCTCTTTTGCTGATAAAATGCAGGCCTACAGCTTGAATGTAATTAGATCTGTCAAAAACATCAAATGTACAACTTTTTTGATAACCTAACTCATTGTCATGTGACAACTAACAGCATCTCATTCTTTCCTTTCCTTCTCTTTCAGTGATGAGAGGAAGAAAAAGGCAGAAACATTTGTTAAAGTGGAGCTGGCGCAAAAACAGCTTGCCCTGAATAATGCCATGCTTCTGATAGGGAAGGGTTTCAGGGTTGTCTCTCTTTTTATTGCCAGGTTTTGCAGTTTCTCTTTTCAACTACTGACATCTTGTGGGCATTCACTGTAAGGGTATTGCAGGTAACAATTCCTGAACTAATCACAAAATAAACAACAAAACTTAACAGAGCCATCACAATTTATTAAAATATTGATACATTGTCTTCAATGATTAAATCAACATTATAGAAGGATTTTGGCGATTTGGCTCAATTTAGCTGTTAATTTTATTTCATTACTACCACCCTAAAGGAAAAATATAGGTTTATATAAGGGGTGTGTAACTGAAACTAAATGTTTCAGACAACAGCCCCAACAGCGATGACTCATTATTTCTTTGGAGTGAGAAGGTACACTTTCTCGGTCAAGTAATCTATTCCCCATGCTCTGTTTCTTTCCTCAAAGCCATCTGCAGACTGAAGCAAATCAATGTCACAGGCACCTTCTGGAATAAGAGACAAAAATGGACAAAAGAAACTAACTTGAAAAAAACGACTCGCGTCAATAGTTTAATTTGAATAATACAAGTTTCAAAAGACCAAAACTTACCAAATAGATGTTTTACACCATCTTCTGTAAACACAAATGGTGGACCTGTATGCCAGATTTGACAACAGAAATTATTAAATACTACTTGCTTTATAAAGACAACAGCATTGTTTTACATTGGGCTTTCTTTCCTAAAGAAACATATGAATATATCATAAGTGGGGTATACTGTTCATAATATTGTAAATTTTGCAATAATGACTGCCAAAAATTATGAAACTGGTCTACGTACTTTTGCCTGTCACATTGGTTTATAGCCACCAGTGCTCCTCTATCCCAAATTGCTCCAAACTTCCATGTAATTGCACTGCATGTTAACAAAAACCCAATGAGACCGATAATGAGAAAAGGGGCATTTAATGGTTTCATGCGGCATGTCCTATTATCTACACTTGAAAATGTGAAACATGCACCTGGAGAACTTGGATAAATCACACTGATAGATCGAGATCTTCCCATCCGCAATCTGAGAACGAGGAAATGTATTAGAGTGGCTATGACCTTGACTCACACAGTAAACATATTGCTGTCTATACTTCCTTTTAAGACACCTGAGTATTTCAGAGGGGTTTACATTTGTATGTATCCGATCTAGCCCACAAGACAACCATCAACAAAAATTCAGCAAATCATTTTGAGTTCCAGTAATCCCATCCGTCTACTTTAATGACAGGTGTGCGGCAATGATATTATATTGACTTTGGGATACCTTAAAAACCTTTGCTCCAGGAATTTCTGGTACTGGTTATTCATTGAGTTTAAGGCTTTTCTCTTCAAAAAACTATTTTCCGCAACTTCAACTCAAACCCACCGTGTGACCCAGCCAGCCTAGGAAAATTGACAATTTAGGGAACACAAAGAAAATCTGTACTACTTCTATTACAGTGGATTTCAGACCTCATCCCACTTCATGTCCACAGCACACAGTGGAAAAAAGAATCAAATACTCTTTTGTCCACGTATGATTTTGTCTAAGAATTTTTCCAGAAACCTTACAACAGGTGCAATAAAGCTAAAAATAAAAAGGTTTCAAAAAAGGCAAAAGTGTGGTCCTTCACATTTATTGATTTTTTTTACTTTTAGATATAATGTTATCAATTCATGTGAAAAAGAATGGTCTCTAAGAGATGAAGGAATGCTTGCTTCTCAGGGGAGAATGTATATGACATGTTCAAGTATGCATGATTGACTACTATGTTAATGATCAAATGTGTGGATCTGTTACTTGTGCACTTGAGGTTGGTAAAAAACAATTTTTCCTTCCTGCTGTTCTCCCATTCCGACAAAGCCGTCACTTGGTTTGCCTCGGCTGACACGGCTTCTCTTGTCTTCGGATATGATTCTCAAGATTCTGGAATTATAAGAAAAATAAGAACACGTTAAATACAGTATAACCAGACACTTGTTTAGTTTCATTTCTAAGATTACTAGAATTATTGTGTTGTCGATCAGGCCTGGGTCAAAATCTCACGGGTGAGCTCTTTACTGTACTGTATAAACCCATGTAGTTTATTTACTTTAACCTCTAGTGAATTAAATCCCTCAATTATAGTTGTAAAGACCATGCTCTACCAGTCACAGTTCTGTACCAGCTACAGAAACCGAGTAATATATGGATTTTATTTTTTAATGCTAAATTTTGTTTTTAGGAGTTCACTGATATGAACAGTTAAAGTGATTCTAACAACAGGAGCAAGTCTTCTAAAGATTGAGGCAAATTGTCTGGAAATGGATATCCAAGTTTAATCCTAAACGCATCCATCTTAAACCAGCACATGACAATCTTAAACCAGCACATGGCCAGTTTACACAAAACTGGTTTAAACTGGTCGTGTGCTGGTTTAAACCGGTTTAAACATGACCATCTTAAACCAGCAAACCACCAGTTTAAATCGGTTTAAACCAGAACATGACCAGTTTGAACCAGTTAAAACCGGTTTAAACAAGCACATGACCAGTTTACACAAAACTGGTTTAAACTAGGGATGCACCGATCCGATACTCTGGATCGGAATTGGGGCCGATCCGGGTCTTTTTTGCTGGATCGGGTATCGGACTGACGGGTTCTCTTCAGTCCGATCCGTTGCGATACCCGTGGATGTTACTCTAAAGCTTCATAAAGGACTAACTATCAGGAAATTACCATAAACGTTGTCATGCACTGTTTTCGATGTCATGTATTTCGATAGCTTTATGCGAGGAATAAACCAATATAGCATAATTAAAAAACTCTGACCTCCGCTGGTGCGGTCATCTGTCAATCTCAATCCAGCATGCGCGTGTCCGGGAACAGTCAGGACGTTACTCGTTCCAAAGTTTTCAATATACTTCATAATCACTAGATAATAGACTTTGGTTTTGTTTAAAATGCATTTTGCCGGAGACTGTACTCTCTGAGTGTAACGTTATTAGATTCAAGCACTGGAAGCGGTCTATGTTATGCGTCATTCATACATAACTTTTAACTTTAGGATGGATTCAATGTTCTATGATTTAAAGACATAACATATCTCTTCTCTTTGTGTTATAACTGTTTTGAACTTGGGAAGCAAAGATCCCCGCGACAACAGGATCATCTCAATCCGGGATGCGCGTGAGTGAAGCGGGTGCATTAAGCGCATCATTCTGCGTTCAATGCGCATGACTTTAAATAACGTAGAAGCGAATGTATTAAGCGCATCATTTTGTGTCCAGGATGTGCATGAGCGAGTTTGGAGAATTTTATACTGTGATAGTTTTGTGTAATAAACAGAGATTTATTTGTTAAACATTTTGTAAGTATCTGTGCTTTATGAGACCACATTTTTGTTTTGTATATATTTTTAAGTTTAATACAGCACTTAATTACATTTAAAAAAAATCATACTTTTAAGTAAAAATACTTAAGTAAAGGAAAATGGTAGATTTTAATTGACTCATGGATATAAAGTAAAAAAACAAACATTTATTTATGGACTGTAGTGGAATAAGTATGATGTGCTTCATACTGTGGGAAAGCATTTTTTGTCCAAAGTACTCTGATAAAGTACAGATATATTAAAATGTACTTGAAAGTAAACATGCTTAACTATCCACCTCTGGCAATAAAAGTTAAAATATGCAAGTCTACTTTGATCATGAAAAACAGTGCTAGTATCGGATCAGAATCGGAATCGGCCGATATGCAGAATTCAGATATCGAAATCGGCTGGTATAAACTGGTTCAAACTGGTCTTAAATCGGTTTAAACTGGTTTGCACACCGTTTTAACACCGGTTTAAACTGGTCATGTGCTTGTTTAAACATGTAATATGTAATAACGTAACATCCTGAATCTGACGAATACAGCCAATTTAAATTCCTCTTATCCACATTTCATTACGCATTTAGTTTTGTCCTGCTCCAGTATATATTCCAGAGCAGAGCATCACTATTTCTCTAAACAGTTTAAAAACGTTCAAAATAAGACTGGTGGCTTTTCAACGAAGAGCGTGTCAATTTCCTTCGCATGAACAATGACAGACTGCTTATTGGGACAGGCTTTTCTGAATCAACCCTTTTCACATTTGAACAATGTGACGAAAGGCTACTGGACGAGAAAGAAGATCATAGAGCAGTTTACAGCACGTGGAGCTGTCGAATTAATGCGTCAGAGCACATCAAGATTCACAAAGGGTCAGTGTGCTTTCTGAACCACGACGATTAAAGATCAACACAATCTCCTCCTCGTTTTGCTGCCGCCATCCTTTAATGTTCACATTTGCGTTTTGATTAGGTGGACACAGTTTAAAGGAATTGGATATGGTGTCTGCCACCAGCATCAGTGGGTAAAATTGATGTTTTAGAGCAGCTGTGGGGGCCAGATTTCAGTATACAGAATCTGCCACTGCGAACTTCAGTTCTTTATCGGATCTTAAGGTGGGCGTGGCGCACGACACTTGCGAACTGTCGCGTCACGCCGGAAGGTGGAGCCTTCTGTGATTGGCGTGTGCTAGGATACCAAGGACGCTTCACGTTTTGGAGTTTGCTTTACCGGAAGAAGAAGAGTTATGCCAAAATCACCGACGGACACGGTAGGAATTCTAGAAAAAATATTCCCACAATATGAATTTAAACAGAGCGTAACAAAGTGTTAGTCCGATACGCTACCACAGGTATATAGTATTTAAAAAGTGTGCAATGTTTAATAATTTGCATTGCAGGTGTCTTCTTTTGGACACTGGGGATGGAACAACGAAACACAAAGCCTGGAGTTCACGAGGTGTGAAGCAGATTGTATTTTTATTACTTTTCAATGATAATTGGATATGTGGTTCTGTTGCTTTTCTATTTAGCTTTTCCTTCTTTTTTGTTGTGTTCAGTTTTGAACCCCCTGCAGAAGTACAAGAAAACAAAACGACAAAGACATCTACCTACCAAGAGCAGTTCAGAAATCATCTGCATAAGTGGCAAAGGTAGTCTTTTCATTTGGTTAACTGACATCAGGAAATGACTTAATAAATTTATTCTCTTGGCAAGACTTTTTTATTCTGCAACTGATTCACGTTTCTTTTCTCAAAGAAACACTGTGGGAGCAGCTCAGCTGAATGCCTTCAAGACGTCAATAAAACGCTCACAAAAGACACATGTCACAATTCATGATGTTAAATGTAGGTCCTTAATGACTCTTAGTTTGCTGACTAATGAAAACATAACGAACTGTGGGAAGTCAAGGTCTTTTTCTAATAGATATTTAAGTTCACAGTTATTGTGTTACAGTGGCAGCTGTCTCTTTGATACAAAGGGATGAATTCCCAATACCTACATGTTTTCTGTCTCTACTAAAGTAAGTACTTTTATTTCCAACCATTTCAATTCCTTTTTTTCTTTTGCAATGCTCTTATGGAACGATAGGAACTATTTAAATTAGTTCGTGCTCAATTATTATGGCATTAGCAGTGCAAAAGTCAAGGGTGTGATTAATCTATTATGCTTTGAAAATGTGGGCCCACAGCTTGAATGTAATTTAAATCATTTTTGGATAAAATAATCTGCCAAAAGCATGAAAAAATTAGAAAAATGTGAAAGCATCTGAATTAATAAAAAAATGAATAACACATTCTGGGTGTAGTTTGATTTGAGAAGTTCTGTTTCCCATTATTTACAATATATTCACAGGAGCAAAGAGCTGGACGAGTTTCTTGCCTGTGTCCTTCTCTACTTTTCTTGCTACTTTGAGAAGAAAGCACTGGAGGAAATACCAAAGTGAGTAAAACAAACTTCATCATAAACATTAAATCATAAATCATAATATGGCATTTTTTACATGACATTTGTAATCTGCCCAGTTGTTTTCTATACTTCAAAGCATTTGTGATATCACATGAGGCAGGTTTATGTACCTACTGTACATACATATTTACCGTTAACGTGTTCCTTTAGTTTAAGAGCAGTGCTAACAATGCCAAGGGCATTGGCACAACTCCCATACAAATCCATGCAGACCGAAAAACTGCATGTTTGAGCACTGTAAGTCAATTAACAGCATCTCATTCTTTCCTTTCTTTCCATTCCAGTGATGAGAGTGTAAGCGAGAGGCAGAAAAAGGCAGAAATATTTGTTAAGGTGGAGATGGCGCAAAAACAGCTTGCCCTGAGTTATGCAATGCTTCTTCTTGGAAAGGGACCATGTGGCTTGTTTCCACAGCACCGTACGGCCGGTGTCAGGTCAGAGCAGCTTTGAATACCATGGCTAGAGAGTGCGTTTAATTTATGTGCGTCTCCGTTAAGTTATTGGATGGGTTGAACAAATGATGGATGGGTGTGTGTTTGAGGAATAATGAGTCTGATTTATGTAAACAGGGGCAGGCAGTCGTCCACTCACAGTGATATACAACTGGATGAGGTTTGTGCATTTTACTCATACCATATGACTTATCCTGTAAAATATTTCCTGAAGTGTATAATAATAAATGTGACAACTAGCCCCACTTTTCATCTCCTGTTCAGATAGTATTACCTTTCTATATTTGGAATAACTTTAGTTGGCACCACCTGACCCCTATAAAGTATTCAGATGTCTCCCCCATCATGAGATCAGTGTGTGTTTTCTGTATCTCAGTGTCTCCTCAGCTTTTGCAGCTATGCTGCATGGGTGACCTTCGAGAGGCGGGACCTGAAGGGAATCCAGATTGAGATTGGCCGCCTGTTCCGGTCAGACACTTTTAACCCCGCCCTGAGGACTGAATCGGAGGAATGTGATGAGAAGCAGAAAGATCAGGACAGTTCTAAAAATGAGGGTCAGTCTGAGGTTATGAACCCCAGAAAAGCGGCAGAGAATGACAGGTCAGATGCTATGCTACACTGGATATTATTTAAGGTAGTCTGACCAAATATTAAGAACAGTTATAGTCCAGTCGCATGGGAATAATGAAGGTGAATTATTCACACAAAATTCTTTTCTAAATATTATTAAACATTCTGGCACTAAAAAAAGATGTGCAGTATATACCATTTTACATTAGATCATTGTCTCTAAACCATATACACAAGTGCAACAGTAGGTGAAAAACTTGTGTGCAGTTCTGATCAACATGGCACTAAGACAGATCATATTCATCATTTGATTATATTACAGTATTTATTTATTGTCATTGCTACATTTCTCTGGAGCATTGGAAACCAAATTTATCAAAACAGATTTACTAAAACTCAGTCAGTGTGAAAGTGACTGTGTCATGATTCATGATTTCACAGACCCCTCTTCTCTTTCACACTCTCGCTCTGTCTCCTGACCCCTAACCCAGGAAGTCTAACCGGCGTCCGACACTGAATAGCATCATAACCCAGCGTTCCCCTCTGATGGCCTCTCTGCTGCCCACTCCACAAGAACAGGCTCCTCACCTGTTTGGGAACTTCAGACGTCTTAAACAGGGTTTAAAATGTTCAAATGAAAATTGCAATTTAGAGTCGGTGAAGAAGGAGCTGAACCAGCAACTCACCTCTCTCTGGTAATGCCTAGAAGTGTGGGGTTGCATTATGTACTGTAGTACCGTAGTAAAAAATTGACATGTTTTGCTAAATCAGCTTGTCTTTGAACTTAGCTTTGGGATCCTTGGAAAGCCTTTGAGCCAGTTCAGCTCTGAAAGCCTGAAGCTTCAGGGAAGTCACAGTGAAGGAGAGAAGGAGGATGAGGAAGACGAGGGTGTAAACAGTGCCGTGACAAAAAATGACTCACATGTGCAAATCAAGACTAGCAAAACCTCTGTCACAGCACAAAGATTGATGACCACAACCACAGACAGACATAGCCGCTGTGGTCGAGCTGACTCGGTCTCCAGAGCGACAACTGAGGAAGTGAATTCAGACACGGAATGAGGGACACACTGCATTTACAAACAGGTCAATGTTGGTTAATTATGCAGTACTCAATAATGAGATGTCAGTATTGCAGCATTTGTCAGTGTGCTTTTAAAATATTTTTCACTATAGGTGGCGTTTTGAATATATCTGTTCACTTCAGGTTCTTCAACTTTAAGGAAGTAACACATAATAAAATACAACTGGGCAATAAAGAAATGTGTATTTTTATGCTTGTGTGTGATTATGTAAATAATCCTATATTAACTACTACTTGTAATCTTTATTCTAGATATGATTTTAATATTGGACAGTGTTAAAATGTGATACGCTATTTATATTTGCTACATAAGGCCTAACACAGAGAAGTACCAGAAGCACTCCATTGTTTACCTTTATCAACAGGTCAGTTTCAGTGTGGTGCCGAAAAATGACTCCTGACAAATTTTGACTCCCTCATTCCCAATTAACATTGACCCTTCATTCCAATTCGCCTACGTATACTAGCCCTAATAGTAGTTAATGTTTTTGTGTTGAATAGTAGGTACTTTTGGGTGCATGGCAAAATAGATAGCACAAACTGGGACATACTAACAGTGGGCGGAAGTGGCTATTGTTGCCTAGACAACATTGGCTGCGTCCAAATACCCCCACTTGCGGTCTTGGCCACTTGAGAGCGAGTGCACGCAACATGAAGTACGAGCGCAAGTCTGTCTAATGTCTTAAAAATGCCAAAGTGCAGTGCCCTTAACACACACTAAACCCGCACTATCAGAATCGGTATTCAGGGCTAAGTGTATCCCATCATGCATCACGTTCTGGATATATCATTCCAGTGTAAGTTATACAACTACATTTTAAGCTTATATCTTAATTTATTCTATGTTCTGCTAACATTTGTTTTTCTGTTGTTTCTGCTTATTTTGGCTAAAGCTGCCTTGATACAATACAAATAAAGCAACATAAAAATAAATCTGACTTGACCTGACCATATAATTAGACATAACATATAATTTTGCAGTAAAACAAGTGTTGCACATTGAATTGAAAACAAACCTATTTTGTAAAAGTGCTTTTTATCACATAAGTAGAAACACCACATTAATTAAGGTGACATGTTTGCATTTGCTAAATCTGTTCCAATGAGTAAGAAATACTACATGCTCGCTTGGAAACTTCACGCCCACTACAACACTTGGGCCAAAAAGAGGAAATACGTCATGAAAGTAGTCAAGTGGTCAAGTGCAAAGACCACAAGTGGGGGTATTTGGACGCATTCATTGTGGCCAATAACTGTCACAGACATCAAAATACAGCACTTCTTTACATTAAGGTATTTATTCATTCATTATTTCGTATGTAATGTTGACTGTTTACTTACATTTGTCAGTTTAGTGATGCATCAGTTTTATAATTTATTAATGCAGTGGAGTCACTAAACTCTGCCTACTTGTGATGATTTGTGGGTAATATCAGCCGCCAGAGTGTGCATCATTCTGCACTTCGAGTTTCTACCGGAAGTATTAGACCTTCCATGAATCTTTGAAATTCTATTTTCAACATACTATGATTTGGGACATACTAATTCTACTTTCAAATACTATTAGGAGGACGGATGGCATTCGGATTGGAATGCAGGGTAGGTTTTAGGATTAGTTGTGGGGGAGGGTTTAGGATTAGTTTAACCCTCTGCAGTTGAGGGGAGTCGTAATCTGGCGGGGAGTCGGCATCCAACTACCCCAAAAAAATATACCAAATTGTGATGTTTACCATACAGCACTGAATTGGTAATCGGGCATATTGGGCATTTCCTGTAGCTCAGTGGTTAGAGCATTGCGTTTGTGGGTTCAATCCCAGGGGATTGCAAATACCTATGTAAAATGTATAGGATAAAGCAATGTAAGTCGCTTTGGATAAAAGCGTCAGCGAAATACCTAAATGTAAATTTCCCTGGTGGGCCGACATATTTTTTGGGTCAATATATCCTTGATATTTTTTGTGTGATCTCTCACTAACCAATTTGAACTGTGCCCGAGCATGTTTGACCCCCAAAGCCCGGTTCATTTGACTAGTATGTCGCTCTGTAATGCTCTCAGCCATGGTTCATTTAGTGGTCCCTGGCTTGCTTGGACGAGGTGGGCCAGAGCACGGTGGGGTTGGGATTGAGCATGGTACACATGGAGTGTAAGCGCAAATCGCGCCTCCCTGAGATTAATCTGTCACTTTAAAAAACGGATAAACAGGGCACTTACACGTGCAGGCGTGTGTCTTTGCAGCGAAAACTACTCCAGGTTTGTCGAACATAATCCAACGTGTGTAAGGAAAGGCTTTACGATAATAGAGTACGAAAGGGTGATTTAAAAGCACAATGAGCCATTTACTCTCCTATCGCTCTTGTATGACAATGACATAATTTAAGCAGATCAGTCTGTGCAGTGCGCACATCAAGGTAAACACCTCTAATAAGCCCCAAACTGAACATTGCGATGGATTCCGTTGTGCTGATAGCGATCGCTTTGTTAACATTTGATCCGAAGCAGTCGCATCGTAATGATGAAAGCATGCCTTGGTGTGGATGCTAAAGAGCAATGTGAGCGCAGGCCTAGCGTGGGAGTGGGGACAATCGCGCTCGGGCACGCATTGAAAGCAATCGGGCTAAATGTGAGTACGCCCTTAGAATTTTCCTGTTAGATTTCATGGTGACTTTAAATCGGCATACAACTTTCTGGTGGCATGATGACGTGTTTAAAAAACAACAGATGGAGACACTTAATCAGCAGCCCTTTGGCTCTTTTTAATTGACACTGGGCTGGCCCAATTACACAACTCCCCGGCCTCTGTGAGAATCCAGCGTCAGTGTGCATGGAGAAGAATGAAACGCAAAGGAGGCGCGGCCGGAGAAATAGGCCCATCAGTGGCTGCGATGTAAAATAACACAAATGTTTTATGAAGCCAGATTTTTATGAGCTTCTGTTTCTGATGATGATGTTCATGGCCATAGACACAGAGGGCAAAATGACACACTACTCTTTTTTTCCTTTTTGCGATTAAAACTTTTTTTCAGGTTGCATTGAGTCTATTTATATTGAGCTTTATAATCTGTACGATGTGGGGAAAGGAATCGTGAAAGGGGAATTCTACTATTTAAATATGTCATCTGCTTGTTCTGTTTGTGCATACGAGTGAATGACTTGCATAGTTACCAGTGTTTGGTAAGTTTCTCATTAATAGTAATTAATTACCAGTAACTAACTAAATATTCAATAGAGTAATGAGATTACTGTACATATTACTTTCTTCACAAAGTATTTAATTGCTTATTACTAATTACTTTCTATATCCTAGATCAACCTTGATTAGTTAAGTGATTCAAGGATAGACATGAAACGGCTCTTTTAATTCATTCAAATAAATTATATAAAACCACATAACGTAGTACTATTAATTACAAATGTGAGAATTATACACTAAAACACAGATTTTAAAGATAGACTTTAAATTTTGATCTCAATTCCACTATTGCAAACACATATATTACACAAAGTATTTCGTTTAATTACATCATTTTTCAAGGGAGAGTAATTATATTACAGTAATTTATTACTTCCTAACTAGTTACACCCAACACTGGCAGTTACAGGCATAACACCTGTGGATACTGTATCTGACTACGTAAACTTCATCCAAATCCTCAATAGGGGTTGGCTGAAGCCGATGGGGCGAGTGGAGCTCCACTCAAAAGCGGAAATCCGTCACCTCCACTCAAAGCCCCAGGATATACGTCACCTAATTCTGATTTAAACCCGGAAGTAATTTATGAAACGACGCTGTCGTAATCTCAATAAATACTTGTTGTGTTTTATTGCTACAAAATGATTCTTGAAATGTTATTAAATACCTTTAATGTTACTAAATCCAGTCATTGCTTCCAGGTTTGCATTTGGAAAGTAAACATTATAATAGTTAGCAGTGAACAATAAATGTGAACACAAATAATTTAGCAATTGTATATTTAAACCAAAATAACATACAACACAACCACAGTAAAATGTTGAATAAATTCCACAAATTAAGTTTTAATTGTTTTGAGAGAAAAACACAAACTATATTTGCAAAACACATCAACTGCAAGTAAAAGTAAATAACGAAGGTTCTTTCTTCGTCTTTCCTTTTAATGGCGGGTCACAACCAACGTGTTTAGGTGTTTATCGCCACCTACGGTACTGGGGTTTGTACCATCAGGGTTTTCAGTACTTTTGTTGGATTACATTTAAAAAAGATCGGATTTTCAAAACCTGTATTTTAAAGTAATTCATGCAACTTCAGCTGACATTGGCGAGACATCAATAATGTTCGTTAAAAATATATAAATCCACCCTGTTTATTCAAATCCTCTTTGCATAATTTCACAGAAGCCATATGCGTTGTCCTTGCATTACAGTGTAAATCAAGTAGTGTAGGGATGTTGAGATAAATATTGCCCTCTGAAGAGCCGTTGGGAAGGGGACGCCCCACAAAACATCACTCCAAATAAAGAGACAATGACATTGTTTTAATTTCTCTTTTTGCCAAGTGAATTTTAAACAGATACATTAAGGAGATACAGTTCTGCTGTTCCATCCAGAGTTTACACATCAAGAGCTTTACTCTTCAAAGGGAGTAGGGCATAAGGATGATTTGGAATGAAAAGCGACAAAAAATTCGCTCCCTGAGTGAAGCTACCATCAAACACACAATAGAAACGCAAGTGTTTTCGCGAAAACCCACCATAATAAAAGTCTGGTTAATTTCAACCAGATTAAAAAAAGAATGTACTAGTGGTAAATGTATAAAATGTAGTAAACACTGTAGTATCCTTCATTTTTACTACAGTAAAATTCAGAAATACTATATTACGGTATTTTTGCCTTTTTTATAGTAAAGCTTTGAAAACACAGAACACAGCACGACATGGTCATAATTGATCTATCTGTATGTGACATTAAAGCTGTCTATTTATATGATGACCTGTGCCAAAATGCCAGAGCTGTTTTTTGTCCCACTCCAGCCCTGCATACATATGCATTGCAGTTTCAAACAGTATGTGAGCCTTTTATTTGCTGAATTGTGGTCATTAAATTAAAACCACTGCCATAAAAGGAAATGACAAGCTGATTATGAAAACCTATATCACATTTGTCCATTAGGGGGAGACATTTCATACAGTAGAGCAAAGTAATCTCACCGGCGTTAACCTCACGATTATCGAAACATTATAGTAGGAATTGTTTATCCTATATTCATAAAGATTTCGTTTTGTTTTTATTTAATGCACCTACATGGTGCAATTCAGTTTTTGCCCCAAAATGTTGGCACATATGCAAATGTTTATTTGCACAGCGGTGTGTCAGACTCAAACGTATTAACATATTATAGTGAAAATGTTTAAAATTATGAAATAACTCCACAATAAATATTTAATAACTGTTTCAAAAACAGTACGAGGAAAAACGTGGGTTCATTATAGTCAGACATTACAGTCTGAATTACGTCACTCAAACCAGTATAGATAAAAAGGAAAAAAATAATTTTAATTAATAATAAAAAATCGTTTCTCTATCTCTTTAGCTCTCTCCCTCTCGGGCCATTCGCCCATACGGTCGGGCTATCTGTCAATCATTGCTCAAGATCTCCGGTTGACCTGCATTTTTCTCTCAGTCCTGCGGGTGGCTCGACAGCAGATCTTCACTTCACACATATGCCCGAGAGCTCACGTTAAATTCACTTTCTTGAACAGAGTGCAGCATTGCGCACGCGGCCGTAGTCTCAAAGCGCAACACTTTGGCAAAAATACTGTTTCCAGAGAAAAGTCCGCGGAGGAATAAGCGCGGAGAAAAGCAACACGTATCCGGTGGGATTTGAGTCCCGAGAGAGTGAGATTGGAGCGAGCAAGAGAAGCGAGAGAGAGAGAGAGGGGGGAAGCTGGTTAAGAGTTTCTCCTAAACTGGAAACAGACCGGCGGACGATATTTTCCGTTTATTCGACAGAAGACGCACATCTTTCTAAGGAATTATGAGGAACCTTTGGATGATATTAACCCTCGCCTTGACAGCTTTTCTTTCGGGAGAAAGGGTGAGTTTCGACCGAGAACAATAAGCGATTTGCTGGCGGGTAGTTGAGCGTAAAGTCGAGCAGCGATTTGTCCGTGTCACAATGTAACCGGTCACACACTACTTCAATGATTCATACTTTATAACGCCGTGTTTTGTTACTATTATAGTATTATTAGTATCATATTGAGTGATGTAATGTAACGAGGGATTTCACGAATTGAAACAGCGTTTGTTTAGATGGTGAGGGCATTTCGACAGGTAGGCTAGAGTTAAGTTAGGTCAACTCATTTATTTACATTTATAAATCAGAAACGTTTCAAGTCGACATTACTGTGAGAGTTTGAGTTGAATTATATTGAATAGTTACGTGTGAAGCGACTAGTTAGATCTGCTTTGATTTCTCAGCAAGAAGGTACTGATGTTTTCGACACTGCAACAACAACTACTGGCGTCTAAAATTGAGTAGATCACAACTCTTTCTCTCACAAGCACAATACATTTCATCTCAAATTCTGTGTGCCCGACATGTATATCAAATTCTTAAAGAGACAAAGTCGAGTTTAATTCGAAGTAGCTGTAAATCAGGCACTAACTGTGTTTTACTCGCGGTCACACTTGGCTTGTTTTGCTGGCTGCGCTCCTTCTGTATCTCCTTCTGCTGGCTAATGTCTTCAGTAGTCCTCTGATGAAAATATAAAGTTCATCTAAAGATAAGGACGACCCTTAGGAAAGTCAATCATGTTTTTATTATAGTAAAAGGAAAGCAACCAAACCATGTTGTTGTGGCCATTTGTTTTACTACATAATGCTTTGTTAAACTATGGCTGCTATTTTTGTGGATACTATGAATTACCTTTTACTTATGAGTTACTGTATTAGAAGCATGATTCAGCAGAGGAATAATGTCCTAGAGAAGAGTTACACATATATTTGAATGATATTTTGAGGGAATTGACTTGTATTCTGTCTACTTTACAACACGGCTATTTGTCACGATTTTGTTGAATCTGAATAATCAAGTCCCTAGTAATTTTTGTCGAAATGCTAGAGGGTTGGCACCCGCACATTGTAATTCCATGCTTGACTGGCATGGTGGTTTGTACTGTCTCCTCCCATTGATCAGAACCTCACTCAGTTTGCCTCACAGGCATGAAAGCCTCATCAATCTCAATGAGACCCTGGATAGGGCATAGATTTTCTATACTGGCATCATGTACACGCAGCAATTAAAGTTATCTGAATTGAAACCACCAGTGTGATCTGTGTGTTTGCCAGTGATGTGCCTGAGAGACAAGATTTTCAGATAAAACAAAACAAGAAGGAATGGTTTGTTCGAGGGCAGTCAAAATAAGTCTCGTGAATTGATAGTTGGATAATGTCCTTGGAGTGACTTTATTTAGTCTGTTTTTTCTCTCTCTTAAATTGTGTTACGAACCGAACGTGATTTGGTGTGTTGTTTCTGGCCAGATGTTCCAGTGTGTGATTTGCATGGAGTTTTGGGAAGTGTGAACATTTCTCTCAAAGTGAAGATTTTATGCAAGGTCATCGCACTCTTGTCAGATGCAGACCTCAAGGGATACTTTGTACAGAACCAAGGACAACTAAATAATATTCTTTTGACAATCCATAGCTATGAACAAGTTGTGAAGCGATAATTCACCCTTAAATACAACTTTTATCATGTTTTCACCCTAATATCATTCCAAACCTGTATGAAAGATATTTTGAATAATGTTGGTAACCATACAACACTGCCCCTCATTGACTTCCTGTGTACAGACACTAAACCACTTTAGAGACATTTCTCTCAATATCTTCTTTTGTGTTCCACAGAGGAAAGAAAGTCATACAGGTTTGAAATGACATGCGTGTGAATAAATGATTTTATTCATGCAATTTTTGGGTGAACTACCCCTTTCAATGTTAGCCGACAGCCAGTAACTTCTCTTTTTCAGATGTTTTTAGCTGTTTTGTTACACGTTTTTACTTCCTCCAGTCCAGCATAATTGTGTGTGTGGCTTCCATGATAGAATGAACTAGAATGAGATATATATATAGAATATAGTAGTCAATATAGTGTATAGACACTGACCGCATTCTCACCCCCAATCTTGTCGGTCTCTTGCCTGAGGCTGTTTTTCTATTCCTTATTAGCCAGACGGATGGTCACATATCCAGACTAATCCTGTATACTAAAAATGTGTCTGCCGCTTAGAAGACCCCCTCGTTCATGTTGTCCCGATTAAAACCCTAAAGTGATGTTTATACTCAATATTCAGCGTTTAAGCAGGCATGTTTGCTTAGGAAATTATAATCATTTAATATGTTATGCCATTCATCAAATGTATTCTCCAGGTTTCAGGTGTTGATTGTCAGTGATGAGTTTATTCGTAAATGAAAAACATATTCGCAAATCAGCAGGGGAGCTTGTCAGCAGATTTAAACGGTGAGGAAATGAAGCACTTTCTGGGTGGCTGTTATCTTAATTTTAACGCCTCGCTGAATGAAGTATCAATCTTGGAAATATAAATATTCAGTATTGTTTAGGTTGACTGTTATGTCAAAACACATTTTCTTCCATACCAATTAATGTGCAGATACAGTTTTTAACGTTTTTCAGTTCATTCTTGTGAAAAGATTTGATATGTGGTACTATCAAAAGATCTTGTCGCATCCAGGCTAACCCAACCCAACCTTAGGACTACATGCTTGTTTTCAGTTTTGCTAGATGGTTCAATGACTCTAGTGGCACAGGAATTACATACTATACCTTTGAGCATAGCAGTCCCATTTTATTCTCTTATAAATAAAGCTCTTTTATATCTTCTGCAATGTGCATGTGAAGTGGGCACGTGTGAGCGAAATCTTGCATCCCACCGTTCTTCCCTGGGGGGCCTTTTTGGTTAAAATCTAACTGTTCCACATTGCATAATCCTTAATGGTCTCAGCAGGCATCGGGCCGCTAGTCCTGTAAAGGAATCCCAGAGTGCTCTTGTTTTGTCATCAGCCATGCAACCCCAGCCCGGCCGACTTTTCTCCACACAGCTAGCTCGTCATTATTATTGACTTTGGTTACTGGGAAGAACAGTGGCATTATTCTTTATCTCCTTTCCCTGCAGATGGAAGGAATGAGGAGGCGGGGGGGGCTAAAAAAAAGATTTGCTATGCTCTGATGGCACAATCCTCGCGCTTGTTTATGCCGGCACCGCAAACATCTGCGAGACGTATGCGAGTTCGCTTCAAATCGGTGCTGTTTATTTTTTCCAGTTTGGAGGCTGTTCGTTCACAGGGATAGTCATGCTTACCAGTGGGAATCGACAAACAGCCCAAGCTGAGCCGGGCTCGGAAACAGTGGCGGGTCAACACGCCGGCAGAATACAGTGCTTTTACTGAAAATATCGTTTTGGCCCTCAATACTACATACTGTAGACGTTAAGGAGCCTCAGGGGTGCAAAGCCGCGACCCGGAGGCCCCCTCGTGCAAACGCACTGGCTTGTGGGGGGGGGTAAACCTCAGCACACTCTGTTATTTCTTTTTCTCCCAGTCTCGCTTTTCTAGTTCTTTATTAGCTTAGCAAATGGAAAATTTCTGAGGAGGATTGTGGTTAAAGAACAGCGGTTGTAGGGGAGCAGTTTAAAACTGCACTGCTCTTTGCTTTTATGACATCTGAGCCTGGTAAGATGTCCGTGCCAAAGGGAACGGGCGAGATCCCTTGTTGCATAAGGCCGGTCGTTCCTCGCTGTTGTGTCTGTTTTAATAGGAAAGTGAAGAGACTCCTGACTGTGTGAGCTGATGAGTGCAGAAGCCATCTTGTGCGGCGCAAATGTAAAAAGAGAATGAAGTGCGCATTTCACGCTTTTTTTCATGGTCTAATGTTGTGCAAGGTCAGAATTAATTTGGTTCTTTGAGCCGGTATAATGGGACTATACTGTCAGGTACTTTTGTTTTTTTTTTTTACATAAGAGGATTGCAAAATTAAAATAAGGGCTATCAAATGATAAATTGCAATTAATCGCATCCAGAATAAAATTTTGTGTTTACACAATATTTGTCTGTGTACTGTGCATATTCATTTTATATTTATACACACAAAAACATACGCGTATATGTTTACATATTTAGGAAATTTTTTGGTGTTTATCAATATTTACCAATAAATACGATTATATATAGACGTTAATTATTATTATTATTATTATTATTTCATATTAATAAAGAAAAATTGTAAACACATGCATTTATAGATATTAAAGAATCTTTTTTTTTCATACTTTTTCAAAGTAGCTGCACCTGGCACGTGCAATGACAAGTTGTTATGGGAACCATACACTTGTTTCGTCCACTCATTCTATTTTGATTTATTCAGCGCGTGTGACCTTGCGTGTAACATAAAACACAAAGACAACACGGTAAATTTAGGAGGTGATGTGGAAGCAGAAGAGATAAAGAACTGAAGTTCGCAGTGGCAGATTCTGTATACTGAAATCTGGCCCCCACAGCTGCTCTAAAACATCAATTTTACCCACTGATGCTGGTGGCAGACACCATATCCAATTCCTTTAAACTGTGTCCACCTAATCAAAACGCAAATGGGCACATTGCTATGAAAAGGATGGCGGCAGCAAAACGAGGAGGAGATTGTGTTGATCTTTAATCGTCGTGGTTCAGAAAGCACACTGACCCTTTGGGAATCTTGATGTGCTCTGACGCATTAATTCGACAGCTCCACGCGCGCCGGTTAATCTGCCCTAATGCGGTCCGTTAACACCCACTTGCGTGCTGTAAACTGCTCTATGATCTTCTTTCTCGTCCAGTAGTCTTCCGTCACACTGTTGAAATGTGAAAAGGGTTGATTCAGAAAAGCCTGTCCCAATAAGCAGTCTGTCATTGTTCACGTGAATGAAATTGACACGCTCTTCGTTGAAAAGCCACCAGTCTTATTTTGAACGTTTTTAAACTATTTAGAGAAACAGTGATGCTCTGCTCTGGAATATATAATGGGGCAGGACAAAACTAAATGCGTAATGAAATGAAATGTGGATAAGAGGAATTTAAATTGGCTGTATTCGTCAGATTCAGGATGTTACGTTATTACATATTGGCCCTGTAGGACATTAAACAGCGCTTTCTGGAACCATGAACTTCCTTTTTTTTATACGTGCATCTGTTCCTGTTTTGTATTACCTTTCCAGCAATTCGTAAAACTCCTGCAGCGAATGTTTGGTTTGTTTTATTTTCCGATTTCCTTGCAGAACAGACTATAGAAATCAGACACATTTGATTACATTTTTATGTAAACATGGCCACGTTCATGGAAAAACTGAGAAATTCCTAGTACACAGCTTTTATTACAGGGAATAATGAACTAACTGTTGATTCTGTGTTGTGTACAATACATACTTAATAAACCCGAGCGGACTGAAACGTCATTGGTGAAAGAGCGGTTCCTCTTTGATGTGGCTTAGGTCACCGTTAGCATGGTGCTTTGAGCGGCTGTTACCGCTTAGACTGACAAACATCACATTTCCGTTTGTTTGATGTACAAACACTAGCAACAATTGCATCTTTTTTGGTAACTGTGTTCCCACACAACAATCAAAACGAGTCTTATCGGTAAACATTAGATCAGAATCGCCAGTCAGACTGAATCTCAGTGCTGTATTGAAGGCAGGTTACGCATATGGAATCAGTTAAAGGGAAGTTTTTTTTCTTAAAGGCAACTTCACAGCCATTCTAACCACACACATTCCTTTAGAGTGAAATAAGCACGCAGAACAGTATGTGTGAGGTTTGGCAGGGATTTCAAGCTGGTTCTTATGTGGTGTGGTTTGTCAACGGTCCCAAATGCGATGAAGGGTGAGGCGGACCATGGAGTGACTCTCTCTCTATTCTGATAAACTGTGTTTGTCAACGGTCCCAAATGCGATGAAGGCTGAGGCAGACCATGGAGTGACTCTCTCTCTGTTCTGATAAACTCTGTAGTGTCAAAGGACTGTTGGAAAGATTCGCCATAGCCTCCTCTTCTGCATTTTGCTTCTCTGCACTCTTTATCATGAAAGATTAAAAGTCCAGACAAGCTCTGCTACAGGACCTATTTCTGTTTGCCAAAGCTGAATTATTTACATGGAATGAAATATACATTTGAATTTGGTCGTATGCTTTGAGAAATCTCCTTTGGCTGTTTTTGTTGTAAGGAAGACGGGAAATATGGAGGAAGTCAACAATTGAAGGGAAGATGTTTCTATAAAATATTTAAAAATCACTAGCACAATGTTAAACATCGTGTTCACTTGTACTTACAGTATCCCAAATGTTTTCAATTGGGTTTAAATCGCTCCTCATTGTGTTACACTTTGTTGCATTCACATTTCCCTCATGCATAAATCTAATGATAATGTAAAATAAGTAGAAACAAGTCAGATAAATTTTTAAAACCATTACCTTGACATTTTTGCATGTTAATGGTAATTATTTCACATTACACATTCAATAGAATTTAGTTAGTATTAGCATTTACTAATTTTAATACTGGGTGACAAGCGTAACATGCAGCCCTAACTATTTTGTGTCTGTGTTTGGGTAAAATGATCATTTTTGTACTAACAATATTTTTTTCAAATTTCAAATAAAAATATTATTTTCTGTTTGCGTTTAGTTGCAGAAAACAAAACAAGAGAAATAACAGAAAAGATGTTTTGTATCATCAAGTACATATTCTCGTTTAAGCAATACAAGTAATATTTGTACATTTATTTAAGAAAAGTTCAGATGTAATTTTTAATGTAAAAACCTACATTGTATCACAGTTTTCATATTTCTTGTCATACTGTCAGTCTTTCACATTCCTTTCGGATTACTTTGTCACTCCTGAGGTTCAATTTTGTTGATATTCAGCCGACACTGGACTGAAATGGCCACAATACATCTAGAAATGCTGATTAAATGAACATTTGGAATGGTCCCTTGAGGCTGTATTTAAAACGTTGTGGAAGTATTTCAGGACCAAAAGCTCAATAGGTTTGTTGATCATTAGTATGTGGCCTGATTGTCATGAAACCTGGCAATCCATCTTATCTCCTGCATGTGCCACTATAACCCCGATGCCTTCACAAACCACTAATCCTTAATGCATCTTTGCCTCCGTGTGAAAGGGCAGCACCTGCTTTTATCTGTCACACAACTGTCCCTTCTTCCTTCAAACACATGGCCCAGATTTTATGATCATACCGAAATCCTCAGCTTTGTGTTCTGACCAGTGCTTCTCTCGGTTATCATGCATAAGTAAAGTGAATCCAAAAAGACACTGTTCCTGGAACAGGTGTTTTGATGAAGATGAGCTGTAGGGTCATTTCAAGTGAAGGTTCTGCTTTTACCCGAAAAGAATTAGGCGGTGTGCAGAGAGTGTGTGCTCCAGTTTGTAGATTAGCCCCACATAATGGGATCAGAGATCACCACCTGCTGCTTTCTCCTGCAGCTTGTGTCCCTCTTTCACTTTAACAATATGTGTTACACCTTTTCTCTCCAACAGCACAACGTGTGCGCACGAAACAGGTGCTACAGACAGCTTGCGCCATCAAAACATCATTTTTAATCTAAAGTGCTGCTGTTCATTTTTCTGTCTGCAGTGGTGCCGGAACGGACGGAATTTGGACACCTAAGACACATTGTTAAATACATAATAGTATTAAAAGTTTTGTTCATTTTAAGAAAGATGTCACATTCTTCAAGCATAAAAAAGTACATTTCCTGGGTTTAAAAAAATGATATTGTTAGTTTAAGAGAAACTGAATTGATTCATTCACTTAATGTCACCTTGACGTGTGTGTGAATAAAAGGAGTTTCAAAACTCACTATGAAAAGTAAAGTTAGTTAACGCAATGACTGCATCTCATTTATTCATTTGATCTTTTGGTGTGTCGTATTGTCCAGTTTCTATCAACAAAAGTTCTTATAGTCTCTTCAATTTTCATTACGTTCTGCCATCTGTTCCGCCCATCTCCGCTTTCTCTTTACTCATTTTGGATCTTTATAGGTTGTTTGTATATATGTCAACCCTGTTCCCATCCCCCTCTTCCTAAATGGCATGGCCTCCTGACTCTTGAGTACAAATCCTCTTAAGGAAAAGTTGGATGGGAATTCAATTGCGACAGAGTGAGGATTGGAACAGATCAGCCACTGAAGCGTCAAAATCGCCTCCAGCTTTTATCTCTGCAGATAAGGGCCCGTTTGCGGCACGAGTGATGAACAACTCTGGAAGGTCATCATTTTTGATGCCTATGTAAAGGAATGGGCAAAATTTTATTCCGTCAGCGCAAACTTTTGGGAAAAACACTCCAAGTCACTTTTTGATTCGTGTGCTATTAGCGAAACCTTTGAATAACCCTCCTGTATAAGAAACTATTAAGAAACATTTTAATAGCTCCAAAAAGGTATTATTGTGGTTTAAAATTCATGTCTTCCTAATCCTGATTTTAAATAACATCTTGGTACACTTTGACTGACAAATGTTATGCCTAGAGTCTATATTAGGAAATTCAAGTGTACATTTTCTGTAGATGTTTAATTGTAGATGTCAGCATCTTTCATTTTTTGAATTTATTTTGATGAATTTGTCTACATTTTCTTGTACTGCTAATGTTTTTTACACAAAAGAGTGGAGGTCTTTGGGACCCCAAACATAAGAATATTAAAGTTAACCTTAACAGAATGTGGGGTTTAAAACTCTCTGTAGTTTAATGATTACAACACCGCAGGAGTGCGGAGAGTGTTAGGAAACAGAGGCAACCCTTAATGTTCTCGAAAGGACACTGTGGCATTGTTGCGTTCTGGCCTTTGTTCTCTTTCTGTTCGAGACTATTGCATGCTCGGGGTTCTCTAACCACTGAGAGGTTAATGAGCTGAAGCTAAAGAAATCTTCCAGAGCTTCCTGTCTGGGATGGAGGGGCGTGAGACTGGACAAAACATCCCACCAACATTCTGAAGCATTCGGCTCCACTTTAGCGGTGGCTGAAATCTGGATTAAATTAAACTTTGAACTGCCAGCTAATTTATACATCATTGTGCCTCAGGCGGCTTGAAGTTTTTAGGGGTGGATGGGGATTCGGAGCACAAAGCCCAGACCTAATGCTGATTGAATCAATGCAGACTGAGGGAAACGTGGACCTTTTGAAGTGGATGTTGTTAGAGAGGCGCCTGTCACCGCCTGGGTCACGTGATGGGGGTTTATATTATCTCATATCTTAAGGAGCCACATTTGACCCTTGTTGCAGTGCTTTATGGGGAGGTTTAAAAGAAGCTTTGTGTGTTGCAGAAACCATGCCAAATCGCGGTCAACCATTGCAACTTTTTGAGAAAACGAGATTTTTCAGATGCTCTCCTGCCAATAGCTTTAACTTTACGTCACACATCGTCCGAATACAACAAGTCTTTTATTTTACCTAATATGAAACTGAGTCAATACCTTTCATTTTCTTTTTAGTCGTGTGTTCAACCACCTAATTTGACCTAATTATATACATTTAAATTGAGTACAATATTAATAAATATTACTTGGGGATGCATATACACTAAGATATTTCAATGCTAAACCCAGCATTATTATTTCACCTAAAAGTACGTAACTCCAGAAATTCCTCATAAAAATGTGGTCATCATTTACTCACCCTGTTGTAATTGCAAACCTGTATGACTTTCTTTCTTCCGCAGAACACAAATGAAGATATTTTGAAGAATGTTGTTAACGTGCAACCATTCACTTGCATTGGTTTTGTGTCCATAAAATAGAAGTGAATGGGTGCCAGTGCTGTTTGGTTACTAACATTCTTCAAAATATCTTCCTTCGTGTTCTGCGGAAGAAAGAAAGTCATACAGGTTTGAAATGACAGTATGGTGGCTAAACGATGACAAAATAAAAAAATTGGAGTGAACTATCACTTTAAAATTTCATTGCAGGCTAATTATTTTATTATTTACGTTATTTTCATTCTTTTCTATGCAAACATGCCGCCTCGATCATCTGGTGCAATTCATAGTGAATTACCTCCACAATGCTTATTTTGCATCTTGGAATTTTGCTTAATGAGCCCCAGTGTGTTGGATTGTGGGAGAGAAAATTCGTACATCTGTTTTCGCACGAGTCGCAGTCAAATACTGTACCTCGTGTCGCTGGTGTTTAGATGCACACACAAGTGATTTCTCGACCCCGCTTTTCAGCATGCTGCTTAGTCTGATCACATAAGCTGGAGAGATGCTATCCCCCTGGGTCCCTCTCAAGACACCACCTGTGTTTCTCAAAACCTAGGGGATTTGCCAGACACGTTGTGGCTTGAAAGGCTGTGTTCAGCGCTCTCACGACGCTGTGCCAACACGAAATAGCTCCGGCGAAGATTTGCTCAGGAACATTTGTGCTTGTCCCTTGTTACATATTTATGGCCACATGTGCTTTTCCTGTGCTGCAGGTATCAACGTGTGAAGTGTTTGAGATGGGATGCATTTTTGTACTGTTGGTCTCAGAAGCCAGGGAAGCATTTGAACTTTTTAGTACTTTTTGTGATTTTAATGTCATTGAAAGGTTCAGTGTATACTTTTAGTCGTCTAGTATCATCATTAAGATTCATACTCCCCTACTTAGCCATTGGTTGCACAATAAGGGCTACTCGAGGACAAAGACATTTTTTCATAAGAGCATTTCCAACCAACCTACCTTCAACTTCTGCTTGTAGCGGTCTCTGCATAGCAAAGTACTTTATCGCTGGAAAAATGACACACCTTTACCTGTTTAGTATCTAGGCCCATTATCTGGGATTTCCAGCCTGTCTTGTTCCGCACCGCACTTAAAATATCCGGCATGTCCAGTCTGTGTTATTTCTTTAGGAAGTCATGTCTTTAAAACTCAAACAGAGCAGAGGAACTAAACACGCCGACAGGCCCGGTCAAGCGCTTTTCACTCTGACTAATGCAGTTTATCCGCAATTCTCTCTTGAGGAGCTTTTAAAATGGAACCTGTACATGGCTGAAGCATCTGTTTCTTAAAACATTCACCTTGATTCTCGCACAGCGTGTTCTGTGGGCTCCTGTGAGAGAACCTGCCAGCGCGCTGCACTGCGCTTTCATTTCCAGTCTTGGTAGATTCTTTTCTGCGTCAGTGCGGACCTGAGATGTTACAAGACCATAAAGAAGTCTGTCATGTTGAGGTTAAACGTCTGTTCTGGGAGCATAGCAGAAGCAGCGTTGCATTATAAGTAGGACTGTCAATCGAAACTATTTAGTAGCGTTCAATGCTGAATGTTCCAGATCTTTTTTAGATCAAAATTAAATTGTCACTTTTGTTAAGTGTTGTTGTCAAAGCTTTCATTTGATCTTGTATTCTTTGTAGTTTTATTCAAACAATTAAAAAAATACATAGATCTCTAAAACATCAGGATTTGAAGCTATCTCTTTTCTTCCTGTGTCTTTAAAAGGATATTAAAGTGTCTCCTGGGTACCCGTATTATTGTATTGCTGTATCTCCAAGATAAAGTCGTTTATCCCCCTAATGAGGTTACTGATTTATGCCCTGCTCAGGGCGTATTTTGTCCTCCTAAATCAATGATGTGATTTTCTTCTTGGTGAAATGTGTACAAAGTTCTACTGTATTATGAGTTAGTAGTTATACCTATCAGAGATCAGCATTGTGGTTGCTTTGCCTAATCAAGTGCATGTGAATTTAGGATAGCTTGCAAAATAGTTATTTAAAATGAACTTTAAATAATGTAGAATATCTCAAGGTAGTGCATAGCCACGCTTAACCATATTAAACACTTTACAGAAATATGCAATGTGTGTTATATTATTGTAGATTTTCACTTTTATATGCACACCTACTGTTAATTAGTTTCATTAAAATCATAAGTCACCCAAAAATGAAAATGATGCCCTCTTTTCAATTCAAACCTATATGACTTTCCTTGTTCTGCAGAACACAAAAGAAGATATTTTGAAGAATGTTGTCAACCCATTCACTTGTCCATACAGTTCAAGTGAATGGGTGCAAGCGCTGTTTGGTTACCAACATTCCTTAAAATATTTTTTCTTTCTGGTCATTCAGGTTTGAAATGACAAGAGGGTGTGGAAATGACGACATAATTTTCTTTTTTTGGGGGGGTGAACAGTCATTTTAATATTTAGAAACCAAAAAAATTGTCTGTTATAGAAAAACTGATATTTAACTTCAACAGGTATAAAATAGGCTAACGTATCTGAAAATGTATCCTTACTCCTTAAAGCATAAGATTATATAATAATTATTTGTATTCCGTCATCCTAGAAAGGAATGCAGCTGCATGAGGTGTTTTATCAAATCAAATATGAAATCAAATCCCTCTGAGCTTTACAAAACGGTCTTGTTTCTTCTCTAACCGGACGGGACAGACCTGCCGCACTGTTTCAGATATTAAACTTTTTTCATCTTTATTCCAAACTTCAAGCCGGTTTCTCAGCATATAGCGTTTTCCGGCTTACAAAAAAAACAAAGATCAAAAGCTTGTTTAACTGGGTCAAAAAATCACAGTATATGCGCCATCCACCAGAGAGCCACAAGAAACCTTGAGAAATAACAATCTTGTAATCTTGAAGGTCAGACAAGTGTTGAAGAAGCAGTTTTAGTTCATCATTAGGAAGGTCCCTTGGCAACCACCGAGTAAGGCTTGTGAAATGTTGGCATTCGAAATGATGTGAGGTGAGGCCAAGTACAGTGTTTCATATGTGGAATTTTGGCTTTGCATTTAACCCATCCAAGTGCACTCACACAGCAGTGAGTAACTACTTATGTAGAAAGGATGTGAAAATCGGCGACTTCAATATTTGCACAGGTAAACACTAGTTGTTTTGACCTTGCAGTGAATGTAATTATTGTTATTGACATCTCAGTTCGAATAGATACAAATCTAGAGCCTTTACACCTCAGGGTAGACTGGCAGCCTGTGTCTGTCAGCCTGGAAACTATAAAATTGATGTTTTTCCTTACAGGGGAGCGAGACAGGAAGTCATAGGTACAGTATGATTCATCTGGAGGAAATTTGCATATCTGAAAAGGATTGTTCACAGTGATTCATTTGATGACTTGTTTCCAATCTACA
Source organism: Triplophysa dalaica (assembly GCF_015846415.1). NCBI lineage: Eukaryota > Metazoa > Chordata > Actinopteri > Cypriniformes > Nemacheilidae > Triplophysa > Triplophysa dalaica. The sequence goes on along the minus strand of NC_079566.1, from coordinate 8,510,052 downwards.
AATATAGGAAAGGATGTTGTTACACTGCAACATGCGATGCTATAGCTTAAACGTAGATGTAAACCGGTGGGATAAAATAATCAGATTTGTGTCAAAATATAAGTTCCTTGCCCTGCATTCTAAATGTCAACTTGTTTGCTGTATCACTTAAAATGAATTAAAGAACAGTATTGACAAGAAAAAGAGAAACGGCTGGCTGCGTTTTAGTTTATTTCTGATGTACATGCTACTGCTTTAAATTTAAGTTTTTAAAAATTTACTTTTTAAGTTGAGTTCAGGAACATACCAGTTTTTGCAACAGTATCGAAAATTGGGACATTCCACTGATGGTATGAATATGAAATTTTGGTTTTTATACCTTTTTATTTGCACCGCTTTTGTTTTTTGTCTTTGCCATCAAAGCTTTTTTAGGGGGGTTCATTTGTGATGAAGCTTTCTATAAAGTGGATGAATGAAAGTAGACTTTTTAAAATATAAATTACTAAATACAGTCCTATAAAAGTGTTGATATAAACAATGGCAATTTACAGAAACTGTAAAACACTATCAGATTGTCCTTTTATTTTAACCCGAGCACAAGATCAGTATTTACCCCTCTGCTCTATTTCATGGGCTGGCATCTTTCCGTGCTGGCAGTTCAAGCCCTTATGAGCTGGACGGCCAGGATAAAGAGGAAAATGTTGGCAAGTATGTGTGTGCTTGCAACGTATATGTCCTCCTCACTGAGCTGTTCCTTTTTGGTATAATTTTACCTTTTTTTTTAAACCAAGAAAATGAAGTACGATTTGTTCATCTGAGGTGTATTGAGTATAGACTTACATTTTATATGAAGTAGTGGTAATATGTTTCTTCTGTTGTTGCCCCTGCAGCTACGGGAAAGAGACCCTTTTTATCCATACATGGGGCACAAGCCCAGGAATGTGGCGCCGGCTCGCGTATGTCAGACAGCCGTTTGTTTTGGAATCTGAGAGGGTATTAATGTGTGCTGGGCCAGTGCACTTGCTTCCCTTCACAGCAAGGTTTCACTAGCTTTTTTGGCTATGAGAACGCCAGGCAAACCAGAATTGTGGGAAAAAAACATCTGCGAGCAAAGTCCAAAGATGCTTATCCCACGTCAGTTCCTTTCTTTTACATTTAACTACTTTTTATTTCTGTCAGATGTCTCCGTGTTCAATTCAGATCACCGTTTAAAGAGAGTCCTTGAAATATTATACAAAAGCCTACAAACCTCGCCGATATGTGAATGGAGAGTCTGGTTCTTTGTGGGATTTCTTTGTGATTGATATAGTCACCTCTGGAGCACAAAACTGTGGGGGGGTTGAACGTTGGAGGTCCGTACAGTTGATTCCTCACTGTGTTGTCTTACACTGAGGATTAGAACTCAATAAGCACTTCCTTCCAAGTTCTAGACGTTTATGTAGCTCAACATTAGCCTGCTATCCCTTGATCAGTCAAAATCAGCTTCAAAGCATTTCTTTGCCCGCCCCGCAGAGAAAGAGGAAAGGCCTCATGTGTCTCACAGGACCGATGAGGAGATTCTGGTTTGCAGATTAGTCTCCTCGAAGCCCAAGAATGATGTCACCCCCTGGACGTGTTCCAGGGCCGCTCTGGTTCAGGCTTGACTTTGATTGGTGTCCACTTCCTGGAGAAGCTCCCCGTCGTTTTCCTCATCTCATTTTCCTGAATTAGTTCCTGATTATGAACCATAGGACAGCAATAAAAACATGGGCCTAGGAGAACACAGATATCAGTCCGCTTTGGCTTAAGTCTTCTTTCATTTTGCAAGTGCAGCATTTACACAGCAAATGAGTCCTTAAGCATAGTTGACATTTTAAATTATACTACTATTATTCAACTTCCAGATTACGTCTGGTTTTGTGTTGATGCGACTTTAACAACCGCTCAGTGTGTGGGGAATAGATTGCTTGTGCCTCAGAAGATAAAACAGAGGACTATTGTTGCCAAACTACTTAGAAATGTCATCAGTGATGAAGGCAACGTCAAACTCAATAACAATTCTGTGGCTTTCATTTAAATTTCTGTTACTCTTTTTCCTTTTGGTCCAATTGGCTAGATTTTGGATAGCAGCTGTGCACAGTTGCTCAACCAGTGCTCAACCTGACCTCTTCTCAGATTCAATAAGTGTGTAAAATGTAATCGAACAGAATGCTGGGATCTCGAGATGGGGATTTTAATATTGCTTGCGGTTGCGTTTTGATCGCTACAATCTGTCTAAAATCACGACATGTGCGCCAGGTCCGTCTAGATGGAGCAACAAATAAACAAAAGTGCAATACACTGAGTACCAACGTACTAAGTTGATTTGTCTTCTAGGTATTTGGTATAAATAAACGCATCCAAATTCTCCATCACAGACTTTTACACTTTGCTGTTGTACTGCTTGGGGTCTTTTTTAATCCTGATTAATCTTTCCAGATACACACCTTGCTGACTGATGGTGCTTGGGGGTCTAAGTAGAGGATAAGATATCTGTATTGATCGTGGTATAGAGTTCCTCACAGTTTCTATTGAACATGCTTAAGCACTTTTGGGGTTAAAAGAAACAAAGTAGCAGAGCAGCAGTAAAGCATTTCTCTCGCTTCGCAATTTTTATTTTACTGTAATATGTCCATAGACATCAGTATAATAAACTAGCATATCCGCATGAGTAAGCCACAAAGCACTTAAGTATATAAATGCACACACATGCACACGCACTGCTTTTAAGATATATGCGTCATCCTCGTTTTTTTAAGAATAGCCATGCAGTGGGGCATGACCGGGCAGGATAAAAAGTACCAGTCGGCCATCTTTGTCCTTCCCTCCATTTGCCCTGCCTGCTTTAACAATAACATTGCTTAAAGTGTATTGCGGACAGAGGGACCCTTTCTTGCCTTTCAAAGGTTGCTAGGCACGGCCATGCAGTTTGACGGGCTTTTAGCAAAGTGACCCGAAGGTAACGGATTGTGTGTAGCAGCGGTAATCTTTCTCTCCCCTGTGTCCCTGCTTAAATCTCCTTTCCGTACAGTCACTTGTCCTCTCTCTCGTCCTTCTACGGTGTGCCGTCTTTCGGACTCGGGCTGACTATGGAAACAGAACAGACCCTGCTGGTTGAATGTTCATTAGAGACGCACAAAGGTAAAGGCTGTGACTGTTGCTTAATGGGGGCCACAAACTGGTGGCCCCTTGTTGCTGTGACTCACTGGCTGAGTAGGACACTTTCCAGTGCTCGTAATGGCCTCAATTGGCCCCTAGTAAGTGTCCTTAAGATGTGAACTTATTTGCACTTGTTAACATACCGAACAGTTATGGTGGTAAGAGTGTTTGTTAGACTTTTTGATTCAAAGTGCCTTAAATATGATTGTTGCCAGACAGAAAGGCAACTACATGTATTTTAATGTGTAAAATGTGCTTGTGGTAATTTGTGTGTGGTAGAAGGTCTTGACCTTCTATCGTTGTTCTAATTCAGGATCTGTGTTGTCAAAAATACTTTTGATACAAATAACTATTTTTCGAAGGAAAAAGGTAGAAGGGCATAACAAGCAATAAATACAAGCCAAAGTTATCAAGTTGAGGATGAAAGTTGACAACAAGAAAATCCTTATAAAGATGCATTACAAATTGCAATGTTATGTTTTCTGTTTGCTGCAGAGAGTAATGGACAATAAAATAATATAATTATATCATGTCATTTATTATTGGGGGAGGGCAACGATCATTTTATTAATCGCAATTCATTTTGTGACTTTTCTGTGATTAATTGCGATTAATCGCATTGTTAAGCGTTAGATTCAGGAAGCATAAGAATAATGAATTCAAAAGTAATTTATTGTGATCTTTAATTTGAAAAGTACTGCTATATGAACAAATGTGCAATAAGATTTGGTTTAAACAAATATTGTGCTTCTTTACAGTATTTCCATTACATAGTAGGATAAAGAATTTTAACTTAAAATATTTTTTGTTAATCTCAATTTAAACATTAATGTAATCAAATTAAATATGAAACCTAAGTATCTGCCACTGCCAGGGCATTAACATTCTGTTAAGTTTGATATAGAAAAACAATGTATAATGATTATTGATTTTATTGCTTGTACATAAACTCTCTTTCAACGTAAAGTGTATTGTATTTAAAACACATCTTTAACAATTAAATAACTGTATGCTACTTTTTTCTTTATCTTAAGAATATATATATAAGGAGAACACAATTCCTTTAATATGAGTGACTGTTTTGGGCCCTTCCTTTGTTGTTTGATGAACATTTTAAGCAAAGATTAATAAGATTATAAGCCCTTTAAGAGCACTTTAAACAGATATATCTTATATACTGTGATGTGTGCGTTTTGTTTCCCAGCTGTTAACGATCATAAAACTGACTACTTTTACATGGACCCTTGCTAATATGGGAAATAAAGTTATTCTTTATTAACAAATTATGCATTTATTGACCTTTAAAGTCATTGAATAATTGTGTTAAATGATCATGATCTCAACTTTAGGGAAAATAACCACGATTTTAAGATCGTGGAAGTTGGAAGTTTGCTTAGCAATGCTCTGTCACCCATTTTGTTATGCAGTTTTTTAGCGTGTTGTTGTTGTTTGAAAGGGTGCTACATAGTGGTTGCAATTGTTGCATTCTGTTCTCTGCATTCCTGAATGCATGTCTGTGTGATTTGTCTCACCTGCTGTATCATCTGGCACACAAATATGATGCATCTCATTGCTAAAAGTAACAGCACATCTTTCTCCAACAAGACATGATTTGAGATTACATATATACCGCACAGTACATGAGTAATACTTTTCGTTAGGGGTTCTAAAGTAACCATCATGAGGTATATGTTACACATTTGTATGCTGATTGCAGTATATTAACACATATTTTAAACACAAAGAATCACTTTTGTAAATAGTCTCGTTGATCCTTTTTGTAATCCATGTAGAAAATTGCTAATCGTTCAAGAGCACTTGTCCAGGTAAGATATATCCTTTGAAAACCTTTTCTGAAGCATCTTTAAAGTACCGTGGGCAGTTTATTGTCTGTAGCACCACATAAAGATACCTTAGACGCCTCATCACAAAGATGTGACTAAGAAGCCCATTGACAAAGAGTATTGACTGGAGATATTGAGCATAGCTGATGCACCAGTGTTTGCATGTGTGTGTGTGGCCCTGATAATTGTGTCTTTTGTACTTTGCATTTCAATCGGCAGAATTCTACCGAATCAACAACGGTGTTTTGTGAGCAGGCAAGAAAAGCTATCCGCTGAGAGAATACCAGACCTGGGTTAGAGAGGTTAAGATAAAGTTGCTTTGAACAAATTCTTCCTTTGATCAGGACTTCAGCTTGGGTGCTGTTTCTTTGAGGAGTCACTGCTTCTTTTCAATGAGTTGGTTATTGTTCCGTTTCATCATTGTGTCCATTGCCCATCCCCTCTGCTTCTTTGTAGGATGCTGCTTTGGCTCTTTTTAAAGATACTTGGTCTTACAGACACACGCACACAGAGATGTATGTACAAACACACTTAAAAATAAAAGTGCTTAAATGGTTCTTCACAGCGATGCCACAGAAGAACCATTTTTGGTACCACAACGAACCATTTAGTCAAAGGTTTAAAGAACCATCTCTATCTTCATTTTTTATAATCTGAAGAACCTTTTTTGCCTCAATGAACCTTTTTTGAAACCGAACGGTTCTTCATATGTTAAAGGTTCCTCATGGAACCAAAATGTTTTTCTATGGCATCAAATAACTTTTTGAAGCACCTTTTTTTTTAAGAGTGTATATATATTATACATATCCACCGTTACAATTGTACCATTGAAGAAGTCATGTTGGTAGTGCTATCATTAGTGATGTGCAAATATACAAGAGAAACAAACAAGATAAAGCAGTCCATTTGAGGACAAAAGGGAGACCGAAAACTATATTCTTTGCAACCTCGTTCTGTTCTTTCCTCTGTCCACCCACCCAGAGAATAACAAAAGTCAGTCCACGTTCATCGACTGTGGCTGTATCAGCTGAGAAAAGCGACCACTCTTTCAACAAATATACCAATATCTGTGCAGCAGACTCTGTACTACACTCTCAGGCCCTTAAGCGTGATTTATAGGGGACCACATTATGACCCATTCTCTAAGTCGCATCAGTATGGAGAGCCCAACACGGGCAGAGTTGCCCTAGTCCTGAATGCTGGTTGCCATGGGGCCGGCACACCGCTCTACAAAGACCAACAAATAACACAAAGGATCATGATTAGCACTACCACAGAAAAACCTCGATATGGTTAACTCATAACTGTGTGGAGAGCATCTCTGTGCACAGTGTTTATCCCGATCTGTTATCAAAACTAGCAACTAATTTAAAATCGTTCAGGGATGCTGCTGTCAAATTATAGATTATTGACAATTTTGAAGCAAAACATTTCTTGGACAGAGGCGTAACAACAAAAAGAAGAAAAAAAACAGGGTATACCGTTTTATTTCCATATTATACATTGAATGTAGTAGTCAATTATTGAAAGGTATAATTCACCCAAAAATTAAAATAAACAAAAATTAAAAGAAATTGGCATTTATTCAACCCTCAAACCAGTATATGACATCCATTTTATGGACACAAAACATTCTCTTTCTGCAAAAGAAAGACAGACAGGTTTAAAATGATTTGAGGGTTAGTAAATGATGACAGAATTCTCATTTTTTGGGGAACTATCCCTTTAAGAGGACTAAAATGGGAGCCAGGAGGCGGAGCTGAGGTTGGAAAAGAGCACGGTTGGCCTTCGATTAAAGAGCAAACGAATGGAAAGTGAACTTGCTGCGTTATAAAACGTTGAAGATGGTTCTTCAGAAACAGCTGAGCTTGCTGTTCATTCTGAAAGCTCGGTTATGGAGAAAATAGTTCTTCTAGCTGCTGGACCTGTATCAGTTCAGAGTGTTTGATGACAGGGTTAGGCTGTGTATAATACAAGTTAAGGGAGAAAATATTGACTCTCAAATTTCAGCAGGGAGTTGAAAGCGTCCACTCGTTCATCAAGATGGGCAGTTTGCTACTTTCAGACGCATTATTGGGAAAAAAAATCTATTTTATAGCCTTGGGTGTTTTTGGAGTCGAGGGGTTTGAGCAATATCTGAGCAACAATGAGGGCAGAAACACCGTATTATCTTAATCTCCATTTTTATGACTCTGCGTTTACTGTCGCCTCTGTAGATAGCGGTGGCAGCGGCCAAATCCCCCTCCTCGACTGATGACTTATACTTGGACGAGGCGGGATCAGGTTTCCCTGAAGATGATGACGACTTCAGCTCGGGATCGGGATCAGGTATTACCTCTCTTTAGACAAGAAAAATCATAAATGAGATCTTTGTACGAACAGTGCCGTTGCCTCTCCTAGAGAACAATGAGATCATATGGCATGCATCGGAGAGCTTTGCTTCTGCCTTATGGCTCATAGATCTTTCTCTTAAAAACATTATTTTTGTTCGAAACATGCTGAGATTTTTATCTCATTTATGTGATACTTTAATTTGTAACTATCAAATTCCAAGGTGACAAATGCTTATTTTGTGTTGTTTTATTTCTAAGGAATTTAAAGAGTATACATGAGATATGTTTATAATGTTAAAACTCAAACTGAATCTATATTTGGCTTTGTCTGGAGCGCATCACAATCACTGAATAATAAGGAAACACATTGTAATGCAACAATCTGTTGTGCTTTTTAATTGTCTTTTAGGAGCCGGAGAAGAGATCCAGGAACCTGTCACAGTAAACACATTGTTCATCGTGCCTAAAGTGAAGCCCACACAGGATTCCACCAAAGACTTCACACCGAAAGTGGAAATGTCTACACCACGCGACGCCCCCAAAGATACAAAGAAGCGTGTAAGGATAGAGGTGTGTTGTGATGTCAGTCTTGAGTGGAACCATGGGTCACACCATGAAGAGAAAAAAGCCATGATGAGAAAAAACTAATTTGAGTTTTAGGACTGGTCTGATACTGGTTTTACCTTTTTTGATGCAGTTGGTTGACAAATGAGATCTTGTTTGTAGCACACCAGCTTCCAAAACACATTTCATGCGGTTGACCATCTATCCTTGAATTCAATATTGATTCATTTGTTTAATTATAACTCACTTGACTGTTATAGATGAATTTCGTCGCTGTCCTTCCAAAACCAATTTTACAATTTTAAAAATACAGTTTTTGAAGGATTAAACACTGTGTTGTCAAATAGTTTTATAGTTAGATATTTTAAAAACCTAATAATAATGACTTATGGCAAAAACTTAAAAATCACAAAATCTGGAGAATACAAGGTTTCAGAAGGACAGAAGCGATATGTAACAACCGTAACTCCACTTTTTTACTTATTGCATCACATACTCTCTTCAGATCTCTCAGTTTCCAGCGCTTCCCACAGAGGACTCACGTAGAAACCCAACCACAAGCACCACCAGCCTCCCTAGATCCCCCTTGGATCCACAGGACGTCCAGTCTGAAAATCTCTTCCAGAGGACAGAGGTTTTGGCAGGTACGTGGAACGTGTTAGGTTTAATAAATTGTATCAATCCATTTCTCCGTAAAACGCTTCAGGTTGGACACAGTCCAGGGAAACAACGACAGATGTTTAGAAAAGATTTTCATAATAATTCAGCTTCGACATTTGAAGGTGTCACCGAGGAATTCTTATTTATAATTCATGGTTCCACAGTGTGAACTTCAATAAACTTGACTTGCAGCCCACGCTGGGAGCATTTTGAGTTCACATTTTTAACCAGAATGCCTCTTTAATCCGCTTTCTTAACAAAGATGCAAAACAACATCGTTTTTGGTCACAGTTAATATCCTGTCGAACCTAGACACAACCACAATGAGAAGATACGACCCTTTTCCTGTTTAGGATTGACACGCTTCCTCTCACCCAATGACCCTGCAGCAGTATTCACTTGTTCCTTATTTAATTTTCCAATTACCGTGTACAAGCTAAGCAGTGCAGGTTTCTGCTTTTCATGAGCCGTAGAATCCCAGACGGCGCTTTAGTCACGTAGCCCAGCGGGGGTGATACATCTACATGTGCTGCAAGTATCAGCTGGTTGGTTTGTGTCTACTTAACTTAATTAAAATAAATAGACTCATTATTAACACTCCCGAATCCTCTATTCCAGCTGTCATCGCGGGAGGAGTTATCGGATTCCTGTTTGCCATCTTCCTCATCCTCCTCCTGGTGTACCGCATGAGAAAGAAGGACGAAGGCAGCTACGATCTGGGAGAGAGGAAGCCCTCCGGAGCGGCTTATCAGAAAGCCCCCACCAAGGAGTTTTACGCATAGACTCACTCACCAAACCGAGCTTCACCAACCAGATTGACGGTCTAACATCAGTGACTACGACAAACTTGTATGTGATTGGGGAAAAAAAATAACATAATGGAAAGCTTTTGCATAGAGTATTGTTATTAAGATCTTCTCTTTTCTCTTTTTTTCTTTATGCAAAAAGAAACTGTTGCTTATTTTATGGCAAATCCCTCTGTATTTAAACCTCATTTTCTGTGTATTTGAAAGGCTGAAAGACAAAAACCACAATCTGTAAAAAGGCGAGGATATTCGCATCTGTCTTCTGTCAAAGAAGCTGTTTTTAGTCGCTGACTACTTTTTAACTGTAGCAGTATGTATTTGTAAAAAAAATAAGTGGAATAATTGAATATAATTGTTCTGTATCAGTCCTGTTTTAATTTCTCATCATTTTTTGTTTTTGTCTTAGCATGTTGATCATAAAAATGTTTTTAATTAATTTATCTTTTTCTCGAATGATGAAAATGCCTTTCTGTAGTTTTCAGTCTTTAAAATTAACTCTTAATGAGGCAATGTAAATGTTTTCCCTGTAGCTTCCAATGTTTATTTTTTATTTCAGACTGCCTCGGTTACATGTATGATTCGGAGTGACGTTTTGCTTTGCGTTCAGTCCATCACAGTTTAGGGTAAAGCTCGGTACTAGAAGCGTTAAAAACCACATTAAATTGTTTGATTTGAGATTTCGGCAACACAGGAGCCTTACAGCATCTGTGGGTTAAAATGACCAGTGCCATGTGAACCCTCCCAGAAACCGGTTCTCTAAACCTGGCCTGACCTGATCTATTAAATTGACGAGCCTGTAGCCTTCCATCATTTACTCTGTGTTCGTGATAAGAGGATGAGTTGACTCTTAGGCCACTGACACGGCTTGCATGCCCTCAGACACGTGGATGTACCTTTGATCAGTGCAATGTTTTAGTGATGAAAGGCGGAGACAGTGATCACTCCAGTGATCTGTTTTTTACTGTTACATGGAGCCGCTCTTTGACGTAGAATGAGCACTGGGGAATTATTGCTTAGGCTTGACAAATTACATTGAAATCGGTTAACGTATATCCCGTGTCAGTTGAATCTGTTCAGCAGTTGCTTATCCAGTCGTCGATACCTTTAGTGCTGATGGTGCTCATCTAAACTTTTTAAGAAGGCCAGTAACGTCCCGTCCCCTACAGATCAATACAATTACACAAGTGCTGCCATGTTCTCTTAAGGATCAATATAAAAGCTGTGCAGTTGTCATGAGAGGTATGGTGAATCTGCTTCTGCTCCATTTCCCTCTGTATCTTTCCTTAGTTGCCCTCTTGTTTCTCTCAATGTACCAGACTGTGACCAACACCCTTAAGTGACTGTACAGACCCTGACCCAGAAGCTAGAGCTAAACACATCAAGATATTGAGAAACAATAGGCGAACCCAAAGACTCATTTAATTTTCACATTGCTGCGTGTTCCTTTGGCCACATTTGAGTGTTTGTTTCATTTTTAGCTGTTAGTTTTCGTTTTCATTTCGAGTAGACCATCGAGTCCAATTACTCATTCATGTATGGGAAAAAATCTATATAGAATTATATATAAATGTATATTCACAAATGTTTTAAACCTTCAAAGTGCCTACCATTTGGAAATGTGCAAATGTCTGTCTTGATCGGAGGCGATGTGTGATCGTGAGAGTGATCGTATTGTGTAAGCACATCAGACTGAAATGGTAATCTTTTTAGTTGTACAAAAAGCAGACAGTATTGTACCTATAAGTTAAAACAACACTACTGAATAAACATTGTGGCCTAAAGTTGCTGTTGTGCTTTTTTTATTTGATTTGTCTGTTTGTCTATAGGTAATAATTAGACAGAAAAATGTCTTCATCTGAAATCTCTTGAAGGGACTGTAATATGGGAAGAATTGGGATTAATGCTGAGTGTGTTTACACATGGTTTTAGCACCGCAGATTACTTGTGCATTTATTAATCTTTATTGGTTCTCCTGTGGGATTACAGGGATGAAGATGGATCCCAGGGCTTCTCTCATTCAGATCACTGCTAAGGTTTGATGAAATACAATTTTGACATTGTGGAAACCAGACCATAATGATGTTTGTATGTACAACAATCAGATTTACATGTACTCCGGGTGTATTGGTTTAGAATAATAGCCTTTCTAATGCAAAAAAAGTATATTAACCGTCAATATAGTAAATAGTTGAATACATAGTTGTAAATGTAGAATAATACATTTTTGAATGTGATGCAGTATTACAATATATTGAATAATTCTTACAGAATTGCCTCTTTTCATGCATGTGTACTGAAAAATATAAGCACATGTTGCATTATATTTTGCAGTATATTCCTATGTATTTTGGTTCGTAAGGGCTATTGATGTAATCTATAAGATTCGGCAGTTGTATTGAAAATAAATCAATTTGACTAAAAAACTAGTTAATTTCTGTGGAACACCAAAAAAATTTGTCCCAGAGGTTTGACAATGAAAGTTAATTTGTATACCAACATTCTTCAAAATATCTTATTTTGTGTTATAATGTGACATTTTTATGTTTCGTGAGCTATTCCTTCAAGGTTATTTGGTAAAGCTTTTATCACGTAATGTATTAAAGAATCCATTTCAATATTTCCAGTTCTTTCATTTCTTAACAACTATTTAATTTTGCACACGCCATTGTAAACATTAGCATAAATTCTTTCAATTTAGTTGATTTCTTATACAATCCGAGTGGTCAAGCCCAGTGGTACCCTCAGCAGATTGACTGTGGCATCTGCCTGACCCCGTCCCATCAAAACATTGCAGCTTTCCTTCACGTCTATTCATCGAGTTCAAACCCCCCGTGTGTTGTGCTGATCACGAGTCAGTGCGGCCTGAATTTACGGCTCCCTGATCAGAGCCCTGTGTTTGTGTTTGGGTTTGTGTGAGTCCATGTCAGAGCGGCCCTCTAATTTATAGGGTCTTTCTCAATAGGGGCAGGAATAGGGGAGGGTGCAGGAGGGCAGGAGAAAAAGGCGAAGTGCATATGGAGCACAAAAGGCCACTGGGGCGTCCCTTTCAGAAACGGGGCCAATTCAGTAAAGAAGGCCAAGCGTGAATGCCAAACCATGCAGAAACTTCAAGGAAATGCCATCCAAAGTAAACATACTCTCAGGCTTCATAAAATCTTATGAAGGCCAATGGCAGGATTATCTTTAATCTAAAGGCTGGTGTACCTCAAAACTCTGTATGTTTCTTTATGATAAAGCAATAGTTTAGCCAGTGATGAACAACGTCTTTAAAACAGTTAGTTCTAGTCCTTAATTCTGATTGGTCGATAGATGGTTTTAAAGCAACAACATAAACATAAATTATTGCACATGCACATAATTTGTGGCACAAACTTTACATCCGGTACACAACGACAAATAGCCTCTGTAGATTATATCTGAAAACAAGCAAAAGAAATAACAAATTACATTAACTAGCAAGTAAAAAGTATGTCTAGCCAGTATTATTTTGGGAACGTTACTTGGCTAAACTAAGATGCAACAAAGTTACATGACCCATTTTACGAATTGTTTATTTAATAAAATGAATATACAATAAAGTTCATTTTTATTTCCAAAAACAATTATAATACAATAAAATGTTACTTCAACACAGTCAATCAAACACAGACTGGACAGTTTATGCGTACGATTAAACGGCCATCGCTTAATTCACTATAAAACAGTCATGACCGCTTCACCCAATGATTCTGTGTACAACTACACACACCTTAGCCACTCTTAGCAACGTAAACAAAACATTTTGTTACTGTTTACAATTGATCATGGACTATTTTTTCAAGTGGAAGTGATTTGGTCTTTAGATTGGACAAAAGAAAATGTTTAATGCTAAACCTTTGTTACATGCTCTCATTTACCTCATGTGAAAAAAGGTTGTAAGTGCAAATAAGTGCGAGCTCATTTCTCTCTCATCCACCAAGAGACCAGATGTGTTAGCAGTTACTTTACTTGACTCTTCAATGTACACGTTCCCTTAGTTGTGCAGGAATAATTCCACACAGTGTTCATTTGGGGAATGATCCACTCTCCCAGATTAAACTTTTGACAGGTGGAGAGAAAAACACTCTCCCCCGCAAAATGGCTTGATGCCAGAATAATTGGTCCCTGTGGGTGGGAGCAGTTCTCTTCCTTTCTCGACTATAGGGCACGGCGGATCCTGCGCAGAAGTTGGGAGGTGTTCATCACATTGGAAGCATGAACATTTTCATAGCACTTTAATCCATCAACTGACACTTCTCTCTATGCAAGGTCACTCATTATCATGTTAAACTATTTCTTCTCCCTGCGGAGAAGCGGTGTCAAAACCTTTTAAAAGTAACATGATAGACGTAAGCCGCAAGGAAGCACTTTTACATCGACAGCCTGTCTCTGGCTTTCGAATAATGAATCGTATTATGTTAAAGACTTGGTACAAATCTCTAATGAAATGCGAAGGAGTTGGTGCTTTGCTTTCAACTTTTATGAGTTCCAGTCAACTCTGGAGGGCTCTTTGAATTGGGTGCTAGCAGAGGTCAGATACGTCAGAAACTTCAAACAACAAACACCTGCACCCTTCTTTTCACAAATCCGATTCTGTTTCATGAAAGGTTAAAATTGGGTGCGTTTCATTCACAATATGAGGAGATTATTACCAAACCGCATAATCCGGAACTCTCGAGTGGGGTTTAAACTTTGAAAGTAAAATTACTTGGTGGGGAAGATGAATAATATTCCTCTCCCTGACAACAAACTCAATTTATAGAAACGACAAGCTTCTCAATTTTCCACTTAATCATTCCCGCCTTGATTAAACACAGCATGGTAATGAATGCCAATATGCCACCTTGGTTCCTCTTGATAGGATTTGGAAAATCATTTCTTATGAACTCAGGCTCTCTGGCGTTTTGAGCCACATCTATGCGGTAAAATAATAGTGTGTTTTAATTTTGATAATATTCAAAGCTCGCTCTTGCCTTTAAGGAAATTAACAAAACCTTCTGATGGGTCCTTATATAATGATTACGTTTGAATTAAAAGCAAAGCTCAAGAGAACAAATAATACAAATGTCTCCTGAAGTACTCTTGAGGTGGATGTGTTGTAGTTTGAACAGATGGAAAAGTCTACAGAACTAAAGGCCCATTTGTGTTGATAACATATGGTACCACATTTGTTGCAAATGAGCCTTGCACGATATTCCAGTAAATGAGGCGGTAATTTAGGGCAGGCGACGTCATGTTTAGTCGTGTTTGGTTAACCTTTATGCCAGGGTTTGCTTGATCTTAGCTTTTTTTGTAGAGTTTCGTTAACTGCTATGAGCTATACAGCACATTACATGGACATTTACATATAGATGGTAATGCTACACCAGAACTTCCATTACATTATAAAATACTGTATGATTTTAACTTTGTGGCAATAGTTTGGGGTGAATGCTTTCCTACCCTGTGCAGAAAAGGAGATCCTTAAAGTATTTTATGAAGATTCTGTTGACTTGACTTCCTGTACTAAACTCTGTAATAACTGATGAACCAAATCAGATTTAAGACCAATAAGAAATATTTTTTTAGCACTAAATCAGCGTAATTTAAAAATAAATTATACCCTAGTATTTATTTATTTATTTAAAATATCTAGTTTAAAGGGGCATCTAATTTTCCTTCATCTTTCCAGAACTATTTTAAATACACAAACAGACTGCTAATGTCCTAAAACAAGGCTGTAACATTCCCACAAAAACAGCATCTGTCATCTTGTATTCACTCTCATGTCATTCCAAACCTGTCTATGACTCTGAAAAGCATTAAGAGATTTTGAGAAATCAACTGGTGTTCTGTCCAAACAATGTAAGTCAATGACTGTCAGTGTTGTTTGGTCACCAGCAAACTTCAAACATCTTGTTTGTGTTCTGCAGAAAAAATCTAACAGGTTTGGCTTAGGCCGATTAAATGCTGAACGAAATGTAGACCTAATGTTTGGGTGAACTATCCCTTTAAACTATAAGAATGCTGGACAATCCAAAACATACACAGCTTAATTCCTCATATTCTGTCAAATCCAAATCGATATCTGCTGACAGAAAGTGTTCCCGACTTCATCATCGGTTTTATTTATGTGTCATATGTATTGACAAATTAAACAATCAACTGGAGGTTTGTTCTTTGTCTTCGATTACCTTTTACTAGCCTTTTCAGGAGAATATTTACAGACATTTATCATTTTCACTGTTGTAAAGCTCTCTGTCAGCTTTATTCTCTTAGGTCATTCTAAGTTAATGATAGCACTGTTCTTTCAAAAATATTGTAAATTAGGCCCTGACAGTGTTTATACTCAATAGACAACCATGAAAATCCACTTATCTATTGCATTAAATTGAAACATGACAGAAAGGTCGCCTTATGGGTACTGTATTGCATGATACAAAGAGCTCTGCAATGCTGAGTGGGCAGTAAAGTAGTAGTGTCTTCCCTCTCCATATCCAATATCAATCGTCAAAGAGAAGCCACCCTAAGCCATTTGTTTCTGCCAGAGGGCACTACGACCAGCTGAATGCAAGACCAGGCGAAACACCCTTTGGCCATAATTCTTTAAGAGCTTTAGAAACCTCAGACCCTCTCTCTCACAACAGCTTCTCTTCATGGATCCTCTCTTCTTCAAAAGCATTCCTGAGACCATCCTGTAGCCATTCATGCTGCAAAATTCTAATCAAACCTGGTGTGTGTGGCCTGTGAGGAAAACACAAAAACTTTCCAGAGAAAGAACGTGGGTGAATGGCTGGTGTTGCACGCTGGCTATAGTAACCTGCTCAAGTGACATTTTCAATTGTAAATAAAGAATAAGGAAAGATGCGCGTCATCGGGGGGGCTGTGATTACATGACAGATGTTGGTTACGTCATTCTTAAAAATGTCATGATCAACACACTGTGGCTGCTTTAACCACCTTCGAAACATTGGTAACGTTACAAGCATAATTCGGATACATTGTCTCAAACCACCGCTATATTTTCATCTTTGGTTGAGCTGAGCTCTTTCGTGTCCCTCCTTGCAGGCCTTCATTACATTACATTTACCCATTTGGCAGACGCTTTTATCCAAAGCAACTTACATTGCACTATCCTATACATTTTTATTTTTAAGTATGTGCAATCCCCTGGGATCGAACCCATGACCTTGGCGTGTTGTTAGCACCACGCTCCACTGAACTACAGGAAAGCTGTAGCCTACTTTAGCCAACCTGTCAAACGCTCCCCACACTTTTGAGAACGCGGGTTTGGTCTTTGCAGGTTTTCATTCTGAGTATGAATACACATTAAGAAACCCGTCAATTAACATTTATGTAAATATTGATATCCGGCAGCAGTACATTATGAAAGTAGCCAAAAAACCCGCAACCCGTAGCACCATACTTTTCTCAACTGCATTTCAAAATAGCCCAATTGCGATCCTGGCAGCAGGCGAGGCTGACAGGAAATTGTGGAGGCTTTTGCTGTAACATAAATGAGATGAGATAGAACTCTTTTTAAGTACTTTGATGTTTTGCATTTATTTTCCCAGATGCACACAATCTCCGTCGATGCCTTCCGCGATATGGATTGTGCTTTGATTTAACTTAGTGTACTCCCACCTGTTTACTATACAGACTTTAAGGGCTTTGCAGATATTGTACGTGAAGAAAATGATTAGCCAGGAACGCATGCACGTTGGGAGCACCCCCATTTAACAGCGGAACTTCCGTGGCCGTCATTGCCCCCCGGTGACAAGATGCTGTTATCTCAACAAAGTAAAGTCTGTAGGCAATTTTCAAAGACAACGCACTCTATCAGGTTTCTCTGTCTCTCTGTCTCTGAATTCTTTTAAACTGTCGAGTTCATGTTGACGGCTTATTTATAATAAAACGCATTTCATCACCCTTACAACCTGCTGAAAGTACAAATTCTAACGTCAATGGACCCATTACAGAAATCATCAGCTGTTTGCCATTAAAACTATTACAGAAACCCTTTTGTAGTTTGTTATAATGGGCCTTATTCCAGTAGGATTTAATAGTGTTCTGTTGTTTTTTGACTGTCAGATAACATTCCACCAAACCCAAGACATTAGAGACTTATAGTTTCCATACAATCAATGCAATTTATGTTGCCATAACCATGAAATCGATCAGAATTTCTGGCATGATTTAGGTTGTTTAGTTTCTCTGAAATTCTTGTGTGTAGTTTTAAGTCTTAAGTTTCTTTTTCAGAATGCCTGAGTCTGTTTGGATGCTTATTTACTATTGTCTTGTCATATAAGGCAAGGATATGAAGTATTTAAACGTTATGGGATGAAATCTTACAAAATTACAATGTTCCGAAAATAAATTTGGTTGCACGCAGTAAATGAAGGTTTAGAAGAAGTGATGCTATCTGTTAAAGGGATAGTTCACCCAAAAACGAAAATTCAGCCATCATTTACTCACTAGGTTGTTCCAAACCTGTATACACTTCTTTATTCTGTTGAACACAAAGGAAGATATGTGGAAAAATGTCAGTAACCAAACATATCTTATCCACATTTACTGACATAGTAGGAAAAATAAATATTATGGGAGTTTTTGGGTGAACTATCCCTTTAACTGTCTATTTTGTTTTGGTCTGCCATATTGATCCGTCTGTTGTTGCAATGTATATTGACCTTTCACCCCAAACCACAGGTAGCTGTGATCATTTGTGTGGATAATGCCAGTGGACAAAAGCAGGTAACAGAACGCTGCATCAATAACAGCAGAGACCATCATCTTTTGTAGCATGGACGGCATGTGGAGAGAAAGCTGTCTCAAAGTGTTTCAGACTAGATACAATCTAGCCTCAATGGTTTGCCCTCCTTTAGGTCTTAGCTATTATTTTGTGGCTTCGTGAGGCAAGACGCTTGGGTCCCGTTGAGTCAGAAAAAAAGTTTATGATGTTTTCAAAGCTGAATTCACCAGACGATCATAATTTAAAATGTTGTTTACCTGGTAGTCTGTGAAGAACAGGATTCATTGTGTTTTTTAATGTCTAATTTAAAATCATGAACGCATTTGTTCCCTCACAGTTAGCATTGGAGACAAACAATATGATTTAAATGAGCAGCTCAGACAAAATTTGGTCTTTGTTTTCTCATGTACTGTGCTGTTTTTTAACATTTAAAACATTTCACACACTGTAGGTCTTCCATACAATGACAGTTTACTTTATCTCATTTTCTGTTCAATAGAATAATTAAAAAAATGATACGATTGTTTTTCCTACTATGGTAGTCAATGATGTCCCAGAAATGTCAGTTGCTAACATTTTCCCGAATATCTTTCTTTCTTTGTGGTGATGAGTTACGTTTTATAAAACTGGTTTAATATTCAGTTGATACCGTGCCTTTCAAAGGGTTGCGAGGACACTTAATGTGTACTTCTCCTTCAGATGACTCTCTAAACCTTGAGGATGGATTTACTTATCAGTCTCTCTTCTGATTTTCTTCGCTATCTGAACAAACGACCTTTTCTATTAACGTGCTTAGACTTCAATTACACCTTGTCAAATGAGTGTCTCTCCATTTGCATTGTCAGTTCTTCTCCATACGTTTCTTTGAGGTCATTGATGTAAATGTAAGATGAATGATGTCTGAGCGGCAACACAAGTGCAGGCATGTTTCACAATGCATCGCATGTTTGTATAGTCCGAAACAGCAGTTTAACGCTTAAGAAGTTTGTTTTCTTAGTGGCAAGATGTGTTTTATAGCTCTCTGTTTACAACTGATGAGATCGTTTCAGATGCGTCATTGAAATCTTTCCTTCCTTTATGATGGTTCAATTACATACAATCTCCAAAACTGACTGGAATATTTTATACTGCCAGATCAAAAAATGTTTGTGGACACAATCACTTTCAGTATTATGTATCGCTGCGCTTGATTAAATACGTATTTGTTAACCTATAAGTAAGCTTTGTGTAGCTAAGGTGTATTAGTATCGAATGGTTTTCTAGGAAGAGACGATATTCAGTACATAATATCCAAGGTAACAGAAGTTGTTTTGGAAGGAAAGGAGTAAACATTCTGCTCTTAAGAAACCCACAGGGAGCTTCTTATATCCCCTCAATCTTCTTCCCTGCTGGCAAAGTGAATAATGCACCGGGATACTTTGTGTCGTCCATGACATTCTCCAGAAAAGCCTTTTACACGTTTGAGGATAATCTAAAACACATCAACACCTCAAGGTTGCCCATTCAGTGTCTTTAATGTTCCAGAGCTTGTAATGTTGAGCCTGCAAGCATTAGATTTCGTTTCAGCTTTTTCTTGTAGACGAAATTGAGTTTTTGATTTTGAAAAACAAAATCTGTTCATTAGATCTTATATACAAAAATGTAAAATCGAAGCATTGCATATTAACCCAATAGTACAGGATAAATATGAAGAAACGCTATTGTTATCTTATTTTTTACTTTATTTATCCTGCATTTCCATTGTAGACTAATACAGGCTCCTTACATTCAGTAAAAATTATTTTGAGGCTGTCTAAAAAACTCTGTCTCTTCAAAATGTACATTTAGTCATTTAGCAGAGGCTTTTATCCCAAGCGACTTAAAGAGAGTTCAGATGCTTCCAGTTATTTTCTATTGGGGATAAAATAACTAAAACTAAAGTCATTTAAACAGTTTATCCCGGCACTTTATGAGGAAATGCATTATGCAGTCTTTTGATAGTTATGAGGACTGCATCAAATAAATGTTATTGCAATAAGTTTCTTGTAGTAGCAGTCGCGTTCCTGGTAGAGTATTATACGCTTTCAGAGTGATTATCTGGTATAGAGCTATGCTGTTCCGCGGTGGACTTAATTTAATATATTTAATAGCTGACCTTTAAATCTGCACAGAGGTGTTACACAATCATCAGTCCTTTTCATAGTTTTTTGACAGTATTTCACAGAACGTTAGATTGATGCCATGTAATCTAAAATTCTGCTTGGTTTTCATTGGCTGATCAGTACATGACCTCAGATTTGCACCGTGCAGCATCACACGAAAAAAACTATCCAGATTTAAACGCAGAATACTTTTGATATCCTCTGACTAGACTTGACAAGAATAGTACATAAGCATGTGCTATAATTTCTGACTGCCCAATGTCGCTTTTGACTCGCTCAAATTTGACAGACTCAGCCCAACTGCAAATCGTTAATGTAATCCAGGAATAAGCTTATCAATGTTGTACACACTTAGAGATGTGTGTCAGCTTCAGGTTAACATAACATAAACCAGTATGGGATCCATTTTTTTAGCTTTTCATGTTAACTCTCAATAAAGATCATTATTTGCCATTAGCGTTCATAACAGTACACCCCCGCGCACAGGCATGCAAAATTGCACCTAGTAAAATTCAAGTGGCCGTTTGTAGCAGCCCATAAAAAGACAGTTGGCCATTAGCACCAAATTATGTCGCTCGAGACGGCCTCTCCCTTCACTATTTCAGTGATACGTATGTGGCCAAATAGAACAGGAAGCACATTAAAGAAACCAAAACCAAAGCCTGCTGTTAACTGCACATTTCTCTCTAACTTTCGTAGTCTATACATAGCACATATATGTTAAGTCATTAGAGTGGTCTGCCTTGCAGCCTTTTTTGAGGTTTTACAGCATCTGGGGGTCTCATTTCCTCAAAAATTCCCATAAACAGCCAGAAGAGTTGACTTTCAAGCGGTTTTAATGTGATGACATCACTATCAGATATAAAACACAGTGACTTCATATGAAGGAAGGAAGTTGGATTGTGATATACAAAAGGGATAGTTCACCCAAAAATAAAAAATACTTCATCATTTTTTTAGCATCATGTTGCTCTCAATAGGACTCTCTGTGGAATGGAAAATATATTTTGAGACATGTCTCAGTGGTATTCTTTGGTGTCCATATAATGGAAGTCAATGGGGGCCAATGTTGTTCTGCCAATGTTTTGCTTGCCAACGTTCTTTTTTATTCTGAAGAAATTTTTTGGTAACACATTTTTGAAATAATGTAAAAGCAAACTATATTGGTAAAGCATTCTTTTAGGTTTGTCATTTTTCAGCCAGCAAGATGTTCATCTGCACTGTACCGGTAATGCAGGTTGTCTCATCATGCTCTTATGGACTTCTGAGTAGTACTCAGGTTCAAAGTCCCATTTCCATTCCATTCCATTTTCTACCGCTTATCCGAACTACCTCGGTTCACGGGGAGCCTGCGCCTATCTCAGGAGTCATCGGGCATCAAGGCAGGATACACCCTAGATGGAGTAGGTTCAAAGTCAACCTTTAAAAATAATTGGGATTTCATAAACCAAACACACTCATCCTCTACACCAAGAAGACGGACAGACTTTTATTGCTCTCTATGACTTTTCTAAAGCCATTTCTAATACCTGTACATTAGGGCAGAATACACACCGGTATTAAAGCAAATATCTATATGTTTTTTCTTCTGCCTTCCACATCGTTCCTCTCTCACTCATTGTCTCCCAACTAAGATCTCTTTCATTAATTTTTACCCTTAATTCATCTTTATCCATTCTCTCAGAACGAAGCACTTTTTAATGAAGAGGGATCTTGCTGACTCTCCTCACCCCCGGTTTGGCACCGCTGGATATAAAATCAAACCCGTACAATTAAATGTCAGAGACAGAATCTCGCATTATGGAGTCACCTGAAGTGCCCTGAGAATCAGAACGCATAATACGTCGTATTATTGCAATTTTCATAGAGAAAAGCTGTAATTGCTTTGGATTTACATAATCGTTTTTTTTTGTAACGAGACTAAAATGCTTTCATTCTGAGCTGGGAGAAGAGTTGTATTTGGGGGTGGTTTCATATTACTTTCATTTATCCTGATTTGTGTGGGTATGTGAAAGACTATATGACTTCGGGTGCATTTTAAGTAATTTGGGTAAACGGTTAAAAGCATGTACTGAAGTAGAAACTGATGGTGACGTACTGTCTGTTAATACAAGGTCAGAGGATGTAGACAGTCACTTAAGGTTGATAGTTCACTCAATAATAAAAAATCTGCCATCATTACTTGTTGTTTAAAATCTGTTTTTGGCTCTTTCTTCTCTGGAACACAAAATATTGTTTGAGAAATGGCTCAGTGGTTTTGTGTCACAAAATTGAAGTCAGTGGGGTCTGCAGTATTTTGGTTACCAGTATTCTTCAAAATATCTCTTGTGTTAGAGGGATATCGTTCAGATTTGGAACGTCACAAAGGGTTAGGAAATATTGAAAAACTATCCCTTTAATATGCCAGGAATAAACCAGCACTATTTACAGTACACTAAAATAAATGTCATACACAAGTGCATGTGAATTGGGACACACAGAGATGAGAGGATGAGGGCTCAGCAGAGAGGTGAAAATTGAAAGTGGTCTCAGAATACATTATATAAGGGAGCTAAGCAGATTACATGATACTTTCATATTCACATTGGTACATGTGTGAGGGCCAGTTAAGCTCTAGCCCTGCTATTAAACAAAATCTCTCTCTTTCTCGCACACACATTCCATAGACGCAATGGTTTTTATACTGTACATACACACAAACACACACACACACACAACAATATACAGGAAATATAGTATGACGACCATTGTGGTGTCCCCCTTTTTCCTTTTTTTAAAGATGAGAGGCACAAAGTTTTTGCATTTATTTGAACGAAATAATGTATTGTTTAAAATGTTGAAAATATTTGATAATTATAAAAGATCGCAAATTAGACTTTCGAACTATATTAACGCATTAAACTAATTGTGGTTACAGGGCTGCATAAACTTGCATAAACAAAATGCAAATCGTGGGTAAAATTCAGTGTGACCTTTGGAAGTGGATGATCAAGATGCAGAAAAAGACAGCAGATTTAAAGGAACAGTTCGCCCAAAAGGATTTAACATTTACTCGCCCTCAAGTTGTTCCAAATCTGTATACATTTCTTTGTTCTGACAAACACAGAGAACGATATTTGGAATAATGCTTGTAACCAAACAGTTCTTGGCCACCCTTTACTATCATAATTACTTTGTAAATTTCTTTATTCTGTTGAACACGAAAGAAGATATTTTAAAGAATGTAGGAAAGCAATCCGTTCTGGAGGACTTTTCACTACTATTGTCACTTTTCTACTATATAGTCAATGGTGCCCAAGAACTGTTTGGTTACAAGCATTCTTCCAAATGTTTTTGTCTGTGTTCATCAGAACAAAGACATTTAAACAGATTAAGAACAACTCTAGGGTGCGTAGGCTAAATGATGACAGAGTTTATACCTTTACAAACACAGACATATGTTGTGCCATTTACGGATAGAAGGTTATTTGAGTGTATCTTAGTGAGTGCATGTGTGAGTTTCAGTTTAAGTGTTGAATTTTGACTGTGCTGAGTGTGTTTTGTCGGCCAGTAGGGATTTCGAGGACACTAACATGTGGATGCTTTGACCTCCTCATCCCACACAGACATTTACACACACACATACGCACACACTCGGGAGAAGCTGTACAGATATGGCCTTAAAGTGGCTTGTCAGCTTGTACCAACACACACATACGTGTACCTTATGTACTCATCCAAATCTGAGTATTTTTCTGGACAAATTGACCTCTGTATGCTTTTTCTGTCCATGTCATGGTATATCTCACACTGGTTAGTATACATGGAGTAGATTTGCATTCGTTGTGGTGCTGTCAAACTCTTGTAACATCACAATGCGGCGGCTGAAGCTCTAGTGACATATAACAGATGAGTCTGTGCACTTTATGAGCGGATAACAGCTGTGGCAGAGTGATGGGAAGATAGAGAGCTCGACCGTGAAATTCATTCCTTCCCAGTGTCTCTCCACCTCTCTCCTACTCTTATCTGAAGCACACATGTGTGCCTGCATCTCTCCAATAAGGGACATCCAAACACACTCACTTAAAATGGCCGCCCCATGTGGGCTTTTTTTCAACATGCGACCAGCCCTAGTATTGCTTTGTGGCTCCTTTACTCTTTTTCTCATTTGTTTTATCTTACCATCTCTCTCTCTCCCAAACAGCCTTATTTATCTCCCACTATCTCGTTCCCTGCAGTCTGTCTAGCAGACCCCTATCCAACAATGCTTTTTAGTCAGAAAATCATGTCCAAGAAGTGATTCATAACACACAACTGATTCAGGCTATTTTGGACTCGATTTGTTTCGTTTGGCTAATTAAAAACAAGCAATCCAAATAATTATGACTTCATTAGCACTACGTTGGATTACATGCATCAGCGTCAAAAGGCTAATGAGCCAAAGCTCAAATTTAATGACAATATTAATCTTTTATTCTTTGCACCCTGAAGTTTCGTTACAGTCCCCACGCCACTATTGGAGACATACTGTATACAGATAAACAATGGCCTGCTATAAATTGATGTTTAATTAAAAACAAAGAACGCATTTAAGCGGGTCATTTTCGTTCGCTGAAAGGTTGTTATGGTAGTTTGAGTTATAGCAGGAATGTCAATGTTTATTTGCAGTCTGTGAGTGTAGTTAGTGCAGCTGCGTATATAAACTTTACACTGCTTGTAATGAGATCTCCCAAATTCTCCCTAAACTCGCCTCAGCGGACAAAATACTTATTGACCGGTCTCATTATTCAGGGTCAGATGTATAAAACTCGTGTGAATTAAAATCACAGTCATATTATGTCTTGAACATTTTTCGGTGGTAGTAACAGAAACCTGAGGCTAGGAGAATCATTTTATGGATTGCGGTGGGCAGTTCCTGAAATACGTGGAAATTTCAGCTCCTGAAATTTACCGTCATACTCGATGTCGGCTAATGGCTACCAATTCTGCTGTGAACTCTTGTTGCTCACTTGTTATGTCAAGAGATTGTAGGACTTGAGTAGGATTGACTTGAAACACCAGTCCACTCCAATATCTCTTAGAAAACAGCATGGTTTTGTAACACAAACATTTAAATTAGCACAAGAGCTGTTTCTACTGGAAGAAGAAAATGTGGTTTGCTAGTTTTAGTTGGTCCTGTTTGGTCTCCCAAATTGGTCAAGTTGGTATACTTTGGTATTGTAACTAGTTGAAAGATGTCCAGTTTGGTCTTATGGGAATTTGTAACTATTTACGAGGTGGCTAATTCAGACTAATACGTACGTTGTGAATATTACAAAAACGCATGATTATTTTAAAGCAGCAATACCGCAGCCGCTCCCCTAATCCCTCCCCTAAACAGTCCCTGGCATGAAAGCAAATCATAGTAAAACATACAAATAGGATTGTACAAATTCATACGAATTAGCCACTTTGTTAAAGGTACAGTTTGTAGAAACCGCCACTAGTGGGCGCACGATTAAAACAACAACAATGCTGTAGCTTGATGACTCCGTGAAGGAGCTTGGAATGATGGGATCTGTTGTCTTCAACTCCTTTATAAAGTTTTATAAATGTTGTGTATAATTGAGGTCCATAAATAAGGCACTGCACGAAAAAAGCTAGTGGGTTGCTTGACGCTAGACTCTACTACTGCATTTGTCCACGACACTCATGCGGTTTCTACGACATAAAAAGGTGGTTACCATGGGTAACGCGGATATGACAGCCCCGTGTCACTGTTTATAATGCCGATTTTCCCACGATGAACAAGTAGTTGGAAACATTTGAGATATTGTAAGTACTCAGCTGAACAAAATATGTTACACTAGACAAGTGTTTTATTTTACTGAAAAATTCTTACACACTGCACGTTTAAATAGTCACAAATGTTCTTGAGATTTTGTTGAAATATCCACAATCCTTCTAAAACCACATAACAGGCTATTCTTATCAAGTTGGTAAACTAGAAAAGCATAGGCTGGTTTAAGATGTCGTTTTCTAAGCATGTTTTTTTTTTTTAATGCAGATATTTCCTAGTCTAAGGCTAACTTGCAGAATGTGTGGTTATTTTCCATTGACGGAAAG
Organism: Triplophysa dalaica; assembly: GCF_015846415.1. Classification (NCBI taxonomy): domain Eukaryota; kingdom Metazoa; phylum Chordata; class Actinopteri; order Cypriniformes; family Nemacheilidae; genus Triplophysa; species Triplophysa dalaica. Next base: position 8,483,715 of record NC_079566.1, on the reverse strand, counting down.
GTTTTAGTGTAAAGTAAAGCTTAACATGTTGCCATGGTATTTCCATTACAGAGTTTTGATGAAGCTGAATGATGGAATTTTTTGCCTGTACCAGGTGTAGTTTCTTTATCTTTCAGCAGTACTAACATTCACCAAGCTCTCTTTGACTAGAGTATCTTCATGGATGAAAGAGCCAAACAAAGACACTATCAAAGCCGAATCAAATAAATCGAGGCTTCATTGCTCTCGATTTATCAAAAGGATTCTGGCCAACCCAATTCCTTGCGATGAGCTTGAAATGAACAACACACCCTGGAGACGATTTGACATGTCAAATGGAGTCTCCCCTCCTTTGATTCTTCGTTCTACTATTTCTCGTTCCTGCTCGCTATCTTGATTTGCATTCCTATGAAGAGGACGATGAATGCCGCTCTGTAATCTGTTATGACATTAGCGTTGGTGTTCAGCATTGAAAGCGATGGCACGACTTTTAGAGTTCTAAATGCATTAATTGTTTTATGAATAAGTATGAGCTTTATTTAAATAAATTGAGGCTTTTAGATGGTTTGTCACGACTCTGTTGTTTTATTAATTTAATCTGTGGCTTCTCTTTAAAAGCTCCGTTGGAAAATCTAGTGAGCTGTCTTTGTCCCTACCTAGGGAGCTGGAACCCCAAATAACCGATTTGGGACAGTCCAAACAAATCAATGAAATCAAAATAAAATATAGTTGTGTCGCCATCTTAATTATTTTTCGTAAACCTTTTAGCAAAGCATTATGGGATTGCCTTCTAGATAATAACTTTCATTTAGTTGGCTTTACACCGGAATCATGCCGTATGATGCCGTAAATGCTTTCTTTTTTGGAACAGGGCGCTTGTGTCTTTGCTGCTAAGAGCTTTCCCGTCTTTGTCACTCGCACCAATAAACAACTGACATGGACTCAAGGTATCTGAAATAGCACATCAAATCCTCCGGCTCACAAAACTCACCTGCCACCCTTAAATTCTCTCCTTTAGCCCTGGTTTTCACCAGTACATCATCAACCTCCCTCAATCCTTGCGATTTTATAAGGCTATAAAAAGTATTACCAGGTGAGGGAAGAGGAAGATTGAAAGCTAGATTTATATTAGAAAATAGCTGGAATTCTCCTGCCTTTTTTTGACAGTGCTTCTTGTTTTCTGCCTTGATCGCAAACCCTCATGGCAGGCTGTAGTTGACAGCTCGCTCTGTCTGTGTTATATCCTCCCTCTTGTTTGTCAAATGCTCCCAACAAATAGCAGTTTGGTGGCAGATTTAGCCAACGGGCTTGAGATGAAGGAACCGTGAAACAAACTGAACCAGAGTTTCAGGCACCCCGAAAGATCGTTCTCGGCTCATTTTCTGTACTTTCCCTTTTTGCCCCAGACTAGGGAAAGCAATTATGCTGTTTTATAAGGCCCCAGGCCAAGTATGCAATTATGGTTGTGTGCTCTAATGGGAACTTAAGTATATATATGTGAACGCTTGTGCGCTGATGTCAGCACAAGTGTATGTTTCTTTGTATATTGTTGTATGTGTGTGATTTAATTGTGAGGGTAATATATGTTTAGTGACATAGTGGGTAATCTGATCAGGTGTGTGCGTGGACTAGGGGTGGAGTGTAATAAAAATGAGTTATACGTTGTAAAATAAAAGAATGTTGGCTCACATTAGTTTTGGAGTCTGGGTGTATATGGGTGGGCGAAAGCCATAAGATCAGTCAAAGACGAGTGTGGAAACAGAGCTGCAATGTTAGACCTTATGGCCACACCTACTGGGTAAAAATCCAGCTACTGTCCCTTTAAATTCAGAGCTGAAACAAACCAGCCTAAGCTCACAGAAATGTGCAACTACATTGCATGGTGGCTTAAAAGGTAATGTAAATTTGATAATGTAATACTTTTATTAAAAAAGCAATATTGAAGCCCCGACCCTAAACCTAACAGTCACTGGCATTTTACCAAAATGTCCACATTTTTTTCCTCATAATATAGTTATGAATTGCTGTGACATTGTATCGAACCAACAAAGACTGAGGGGGCGTGTCCTTACATTATCAGATTTCTGATTTGTGTCTGGCTTGCCCACTTGGTATCAATAGAAATACAGTCCAATTGCCCATTGAGGAACTTTCAGTTTTATGAAATTACTATGACAGTTTCCTAAAACAGAACAAACAACACTATATATACATATAGTAGACAGTAAATACAAATGTTATAAAATAAAAAGAATGAAAGAAAAAGAAAGAAATATGTATAACCATAAAAACACAGCAACTTTGAAATACATTATATTATAGAATCCAGAATACATGTGATAAATCTCCTACTGTATGACTATGTGTCCGAGATCACATAGTCATACAGTAGGAGATTTATCCCATGTATCCCATGTGACGTGGCAGAACATATTAGATCAGTGAACACTAGGACGTCCCGCAACACGCTGGAGCGATTCGATGAAGGCTCTAAATCCACCTGGCGGCCACTGGACTCAAGTCGCTCAACATCGAAAGAAGTGGAAGGAAGCGTGTGCCCGTCGCCGTACCCCGGCTGACTAGCGGGCATCTAAGTATCTAAGTAAGTAAGTATGACTATTTGTCTTGAGGTTTGTAATTGGACTGTTACAGTCATGGCTCTTTTAAGCGTTTTTTTAGATTTACATTACATTTACACAGCTTTCCTGTAGCTCAGTGGTAAGAGCATTGCGTTATCAACGCAAGGTTGTGGGTTCGATCCCAGGGATTGCAAATACCTAAGTAAAATGTATAGGATAATAAAATGTAAGTCGCTTTGAATAAAAGCGTCTGCCAAATGCGTAAATGTACATTAGGAATACCATCTGTATAAATAACTGCATGTTCAGTAAACCACATAAGTGTGGACAAATAATAATAACGAGTAAATTTGACTGCATTGTTCAGTTTAATTATTCATTTAATAAAGCAATATCACCCTCATTTTCACACACAGGATCATATAAATCACTACTTTATTGGATATTCTGCACAAATTCCATAAATGCTGTATGCTCAAACCCCGTGGGCCAAGCAGACTCGTATCAAAAGAGAGCCTGGGAGAAAGAAATCAAAGAGAGAGAGAGATTAAAACAGAGGTCATTCTTATCAATATGGAGTGAAACCTCAGATATCTGAACACTTAAGCGCTTTTAACTCCTACAGGAAGACAGCTGTCTGAAAGCTCAGTAGCGTGGGTGTTTGTGTGCGCTGTAAAGTTGTAAAGCCATTGACATCTGCTGCCAAAGAATCTGAGTTGTGTTATTTGCAATATTACACTACATAGTTTTTAGATGTGTGTGTGTGTTTTCAATGGGCAGTCTCTATACCTTTCAGTGACTTGATTGGCTCCGGTTACCCACCCCATTTACGCTATCTTTACTCTCTATCTCTCTGACCTGTAGCACTGGGGCTGGATTCATTTTGTCAGGCTACGCTGCACTTAGCATTTGAACAAAAACCAAGTGTGTAAATCTGCCCATTATAATGTAAAAAGAAATAAAGACGAGTGTTTTAATATCCCAGCAAGGCTTGTTTGCCATAATTTGCATTGAGGGGATTCCTTTTTTGTTCATAAGAAAGCTTTAAAGAGTCCTCTAACGTCTATAACTGCACTCCGCTCCTCTTTCGTTCACGTGACTCTCTTAGGAAATAAGCCGCGATATGAAGTTCAATGATGAATGGCCGTCTTAAAGCCTGGGTCGGAGGGGAGAAGCGGCTAGCGTGCTACATGTAAACATTACAGAGCAAGCAGCAGCTCGGGGTAGTCTGTGTTTACGTTGAAGGATCCAGAACCATTCATTCGGTCCTCATAAAAGTCAAAGCAGTCTGGCTGTTTGTGGGGTATTTTTGAGACGGCACAGAGCCGTAGGGCCAATAAAACGTTACCCTTTCTGACACTCAAAATAGTGCCTCAGCCCCCAGGAATGTAGCGGATACGGTCATCACTTCCAAAGTACAACAAATATTACACCATATTTGCAGCCTAGACCTTTTTGTTTAAGGACGGCACATTTCTTGGCAGGAAAAAGGTTCTGTTGGTTGTGTGTTGGTGTGTATCAGAGATTTATTTGTTTATTTTTAAACATACAGTGATATACAGTAGGCCGAGGAAGGATGTTTATCCAGCATCAGCAGATCTGTCAAAGGTAACCAGTATTGTGTTTGACAAATGTGACTGCTGTTCATCATGTTTCTGTGATAAATGAGTTCGGCAGTAACTTGATATGACCCTTCGTACCAGCATGATACCCAGTATACAGGCAAACACACGCTGGCTGTGAGTGTTCGCTGGTGTGTCGTGACCTCAGCATGGCCCCAGCATAACTTCTACATATAGCTCATGGAAGTAGTTTAGGCAGTCAGAAGGTGAACGGTTATCGGGTAATGTTTAATCTTTACCGTTCAGTTCATGAGGAATAATACAATTCACAATTTACATACTTAACTAGCTGCGAAACCATAGGTGGTGTGTAGTTAACTCTATGTGTTACAGTTTATAAAAATGTGGGTTGTGTTAGCACACGCAGGATGAACCACCGCAATGCAGAGGTGTTGTGGGGGGTGTCAGGGTGTTGCTATGCAGTTGTCAAGTGTTCTGTGTAGTTGCCAAGGCATTGAAAGTCAAGAAGTCAAGTCAACAAAGCCCATCTCCAGGTCTCTCTGATACGGTCTCTAGAAGTGACTCGAATCTTTTGTTTCAATTTCTTTTGGCTGTTTGCCTGTCACGCAAGTTTGTGCAAATAGTAACTCCTGATTGGTCGATTTCAGATAGATCAACATATCGGCTCGTTCAACATGTCACGGTTTCAATCCGATAGCTCTCGAAATATTTTAAATTGTTTGGGAGGGATGGGAAGTGATCTTTATTCCTCGCACAAGATACGAGCCACAACTATACGAACATCAACGAATTCCTCGCGATTGGAAAATTCACCTGCGAGTTCATACAAACAGCAAATATCGCACCGTTTATACCGGCCTTAAGTATCTGAGTGTTTGAGTGTAGTGAAGTAAAAGTTTTCCAAAATAAAAATGCTCTATACTCTACTATGGAAACATAAAGCCATCATTCACCACTGATAATTACGTAAATTTGTACTGTCTTAATAAGTAATTTTTAGTATTCAAGTAGGAGGTTTGGTGTGTGTAAAAGTTTGATAAGATTTTTTGAATTTTAAAGGGATACTCTACCCAAAAATTACTATTTTGTCACCATGTGTTCGGTTGAAATCAAAGATATTTGCAAGGATGTTAGCATCTGATGTTTCTGGGACATCATTAACTACCATGGTAGAAAAAAAATGGTAGTCAATAGTGTGCCGAAACCAGCTAGCACAGGTAAATAAGACGTCTGCTAAAGATCTGGAGATCTGAAAAACATCTGCTGTGTAAGAAAGAGCAGTTTAACATCCATTTTTAAATCATAAACATCTTTACAGACATTTTAAAGATGTCTAAGAGATGTCTCTGTGACGTGTTGCAGATGAGCAAACTATGTCTAGCATATTTTAAATGCAGACATCTAATAGATGTCAGCCAGATGTTTGTGTTATCAGGGAACTGTTTGCTTTCCTATTCTACTGTCCAGATATCTTCTTTTGTGTTCAACAGAACAAAACAAATGTACAATAATCTTTCATATTTTGGTAGTCAGTGTCAGTTGCTAACATTTTTCCCAAAATATTTTGCAAGTGTCATATGAGGTGTTGACAAACACACTAAAGGCATTTGCCGAAACGTATGTGTTAACCTTACTCCCATCATGGAAAAAAAGTATTTCATATATTAACACGTTTTTGAGAGTGAATCATCGTGTATAATAAATTGTGTTGACAAACACAGTCATACGTATCTCATCTGATTATATTGTTGCTGTCCTCAGCTGTATTTTATCTGATATCTTGAGCCAATCAAATGAGGATTTTCTGCAGCATTTATAGCATTGACAGAGAAAATCCCACAATCAGGTCTATTAATTCCTGCCGGGTCTTTATGGTGAAATTTCATTGGTTTTCACTCTTCTTGCTGAGATTAGAGAAAGAGGGCATGTGGTGGACTTTCATTTCCCCTTGTTGTCATGAACACAAGCGCGAGGACATGCACAGACACAGAGGCATGCCTCGTCCCTGCTACCTTTCATTTGGTTTCCTAAGAGCTGCTGACAACGGTTGACCCTGCCATGAGTCTGATTCCACATCCTGCGTGCAGGAAATCAAAGACTCATCTCCACGACTCTCATACCCACAGCAGGAAACCAGCTCTCTGTAGTCAAAAGTGCTTCAGGCTGTGTTAAATATTGTATGGTTTTTAAGTTTGATGTTAATTTTTTTATATGTCAGAAGCAGAAGCATTTGGAAAGCTAAACAATGTTAGCTGGATTATTTTTGGTCTGCTCGAAAGTTCTGTAGTGTCTTCCATCGGCTTTATGGTCATCCAGCAGAAATGCAAATGTTTTTTGCTTTTCAGAGGCTTTTCAGAGGCTTTTCAGAGATTCCTTATTAAATAGCTTGGGAAATATCATATATATTTAATTATAGAATCAGAACTTCAAGAATAAAAGTATATCATAGATATAGTGAGTAAATCTGTTAAAAGGTTCCACAATAGGTTTTTCTAAGCGATGCCACAGAAATACCATTTCAAGGGGCACACTTCATTATTCAACCTACGTAATGTTAGCAAGTGTGAGACTTCTTCCGTTGTCTCTGGACAGCTTTTAGGTGCATTATTAGAAGTGCCCGCCTCTGGTAACATGAACGCGCCACCACTGCATCCACACGGAATACATGGGAGTTGTTTTTGTTGTTCTTTATTTTTAGACGACTATCGCATACACTATTTGATGTTCTACAGTTAAATCAACCAATTGAATATTCGAAAATCGTGACCAATCCCAATTTATGCCGTTTGAGTTTAGAGTAAACCATATTTGGCAAGTGACAATTGGCCGCATTGTAAATAACACCAAAAAATTATATATTCACAGTGTGTTATATCCCGCCAGCTATTTATAAAATAAAGTCACTGCTTGACTGAACTAAGTGTAAAACACTTTTGAGATGCAAACACATTGATTTAGGCTCAATGACTTCATTGCATCTGTTAAAGAATACATTCATTTGAAAGTGTCACAAAGTGTCACACACCATTATATCAGTTTACCTTCTACATTTAGGCATATTGTAATACTAGAAAATTAGACTGTATATTATTATTTTAAGATGACACTTAATGTACAACTCAATGTCTTTTAATTAACAGCAACGGATGCACAATTATTTTTAAATTTCACAATTTAAGTTTTTACATAGGAAAGAAATGCAGGGTGTGATATATGGTAAAAACTGTCTTTCGTACGAATGTACTATGTCCGTAATTCTGTATTGGAATGGGCAGTTGTCAACCCTCCTTCTTTTTGTGCTCTTTCACTGAGAAGGAATTTAGTTTGTAAATGTGACCTCAAAAATGGCAGTGACAACAATTTACCCCAGGCCATCGGCGGAAAATCCTCACATTTTAAGTGAATAAAAGCCCAAGGCCAGACATTGTGTTTACAGCGGCTTTTTTTCTGAATAAGACCAATAATTAAGCGGTTATGACTAACATCAATGCAGAATTTTTGTGTGTGTATTTTTATCCGAGCCTAATTTGCGGTCTGATTGAAAATGTCATAGTATGATCAGAAATTACTGAGTGCCCAATGTGATGAATTATGGGCTACTGTTTGAAAAACGAGCTTTAACCTCCCAACTTCTCAAATTTTATAGGATCAGACTCAATCACTCGCTGTAGGATGTATAAAAACCTGCTGCATGTAGCCAGAACATGCTGCGCTTGGCAAAAAGGAATGAGCACGCTTGGCTTAAATGCACGGCTGACCTTGAGAAAGAAGTAGCAAAGTGTGGAGGTGGTGCTGAATTTACGTGATATTAGTTGTAATTTTCACAGGTTGCATGATTCAGGATAAATGCTGCATATTTTAACTTAATTTCATTCTATAGCTGGGATCTGACTCATCGGTCTACAGTCGGAGACAGAGACAAATTGCTATAACGGCAGAGGCGTCAATCATATTTTAATACGATCACTTATGTTCTTTATGTGGCAATGGGCGATCCATGCCCCCCAATATCCAGAATATGTTCTTGGATTTATTGTGATGTGCTTTTTTTGCATTAACTGCGGCACCTGGTGTTACTAGACAAGACATCTAACATCACACAATTTTTTCGTAAAAAATAAGTGTTTTGGTATGACGTTGTAAAACATTACTAAAATATTGTGCCACCTACTTACACTATAAGTTTCATATAGTATGCAAGGTTCTTACTTTTTGAGTCTCCTATTTGACCTCTAATTTAAGTCTAAATTCAAGATTTGTAGAAGAACTTCTAAAAGCGTCTTAGATTCTGAAGGACAGTGGAGTTAAATTTCACTCTCTGAACTTTGTTCAGAATACCGTAGGCTTTATCCTACTTTTCATGCGCCTGATGCCATTCATCAGAGAGTGATGACAAAAATGTTTCTGGAGGCTATGAAGGGTCATGCATGTGTTTTTGAACTACGAACACTGTGTGTGTGTGTGTGTGTGTGTTAACTGCTGCCTTCAGTGCTGGTCTAATCTCTCAGAGCTTTAGGATTTTATCCAGTATATTGATGGCTGACTGCTGAGTGCACTTTTCATTTTTTTATATTTTCAGTTAGCACTTAGAAGGATTAATATAGTTTATTTTGATCATGTGTTACTTTTTATTAATATATATTGTTCTATCTGACAGCAAAAGAAAAGACCAACACTATACAATACTCTCTCATAATACATTTAAAGGCAAATAAAACATTATACCCCAGATATACAGTAGGACTTCAGGCATGTGTGATGTCATGTCAAATATATCAAACCAACATTTCAGATGTTTTTTCTATCACGTCTCTCAGATCATTCTTGTCAGTCCATCAATAGCTGCTTGGAAAGGTTTGTGTGTCTGTCCTGAGGGCCAGAGGTTCATTCTGTCTTGTATATGTGTCCCTCAGCTTTCCTTACGTTTCGTGAGTTTTCTTTTAACTTGAGGAGATTAATACTCCAGCTGTGGCTGTGATTTACTGGACAGGAGGCAGGAACTTCACTACAATGACTCTGGCATTCTGGACACAAATCATTGCACACAAACCAACCCATCCTCCAGATACCGCGAGGTTGTGTGATTTCCTAAACCCCCTGAGAGGTGACAGTCATCTGTATAGTGTTTCCTTGTTTTATTATGTGCTGGAATGAGAGCAGCTTTATGGACGGGAGAAAGCAGAGGCCCATCCAAGGTTGAGCCAGGTACACAACTTCTTATTGTAACCATACTGCCGCCTAAATGCCATAAATCATCTAAAACAAGTTTTTGTAATAGCAACCTTGACTTTTTATTTCACCTGTCTGTGTCTAGTCAACCTATAAATATCTATAAATATATGTCATCTTTGCATTTTAAACAAGAAGACGGTATTATCATCCACAGTTTTACCGCCTCAATGTTGTTCTGAATATACACTTGAAAAAATAAGTAAAGTTGGAGAAGAGAATCCTTTTTTGTTTCGATTCATTAGCGAGTATCCTGAGGTATCACCAGGAAAATTTTACAGATCGACGGTGTCTCATGAAAGACGACGTGTTATTATTTTAAGGATGTGTGAATAAGAGTGTGGACTGATATCCTGACAGCATCTCCTCTCTCACCTGATCACTCATAAAGGTGCTGTTTTTGAATGCAGAACCGACAAGCACTTTGTATGACAGATAGAAAACAGAGAGAGTGAGTTTGAAAGGATAAAATCACTAAAGTCAGTTTTTGAAAAATGTTCTGTGCAGATTTCTTTCTTTTGCATGTGAGCAATAGGAAAGCAGACCGCTTTTGGGAAAGATTCACAAGAACATTTATTTTTAACAAGATGACACGAAAGAGAAAAATAAGAAAGTAAAGAAAAATAAGAAAGTGTTTGAGTAAACAATTTAAATACGTCTTGAAAGGAATAGGTTACATTAGTTCCTTCTTTCAACCTTTAATCGTGTTAACCATTTAAAGAAAAAAAGAAAAAGAATTGTGTATGATTATTTAAATCAAGTAATTGTGCTTCTCTTAAAGTGATAGTTCATCCAAAAATAAAAAAAATTCATCATTTACACAACCTCTTGTCATTTCAAACCTGTATGACTTTCTTTCTTCTGCAAAACACAAAAGAAGATATTCTGAGGAGCATTTGCAGTACCCATTGACTTGTATTGGTGTTGAGTCCGTAAAATAGGAGTTAATGGGTGCATTCGGTGTTCGGTTACCAACACTCTTCAAAATATATTCTGTGTTCAGTATTGGAACGAATGTCATACAGATTGGAAATGACAAGAGGGTAAAAAGATGTCTGAATATTTTTTATACAACTATCCCTTTATTACAAACACTTCATAAAATAATAACCACATACATTTAGACATGTGACTGGCATCCATAATTACCTATTTTCATTATTGTATGCAACATTTAGAATGCAAAAGAAATAGTATGTCCTAATCCTCAGTATGGGAGAAATACCCAGATATATGTATATGTAGGTATATACTGTACTTCTATCCAATGAGGCCACTAGAGTTAAGGTGCCATTGCATTTTAATAGTTAATAAATAAAAATACTGGAAATCTGTGCAGCTCTTTTTTTAAGTGATATAGGAACCAAGAAATGTATTCTGCATGGATACATTGTACTTGTCTAACAACAGTTGAGTTCATTATATTGCGTAGTTGCTGTTATAACCATACAGGTTACATGACAAAAACATGGAAAACCTACAAATAATATGTATAATTTACAGTTTTTACTGTGCAGAAGTAAGTTCTATATTTAATTCAGTAGTAGTAGAGTACATGTATACAGTAGAACAGATTCAGGTGCCTCGAATGCGATGATGTTGTACAGTCCAGCTATAGAGATTGTGGTGCTCTGCAAATATAAATTGTGTGATCACACCTTTCAGCAATTTGCAGATTTCATTTAGTGCATCAGGTGCTAAAACTACCGACAACTGAGGACTGTACTCTGATGTTGACTGAGTATAATAGTTCTGATATCCAGATATCCAATCCAGAACCCAAATATACTCAAAGCCCCAACACTTATGTCATTTGTATTAATGGAAAGTCACTGTCCCATTTTCCTTTCTAACAGATTTTCCCTCCTATCAAGAATTTTACATTCACTTCCCCTGAAACAAAAGATTTTATCACATTTCAGCATTTCAGAAATAAATGTATTTATTGCCTGCGTTTCTCCACGGGCACTTCGGTAAATAAAAGAGTGGATAAGAAAATGGAATGGATAAGGAATGAAAGTGTAAACAGAAAAGTGTTTAAAAGCTCTCACGCTATAAGTGCCAACAAGGTTAGAGAGACTCGAGTGAAGGATTTGCTTTAAAATGACAAATAACAAAACATTTGGCAGGGAACGAAATGGCAGTGCTGTTTCTAAAAGCTTTTTAGGCATGCGAGGGGAAGAGTTGTGGTAGAACATAAGAATGAAAAACAAATTGATATTAGATTTTCTGTGTATATTTTGTGATGACGCAAACAAATCCCGGTCTGAGATTCACTGGAGAGTCCTTTTAACTTTTATACATTTACATTTAGTCATTTAGCAGACGCTTTTATCCAAAGCGACTTACAAAGAGTTTAGGAGCAATAAGCGATATGTCATACAGGAGCCATAATACATATACACATAATTAAGTGCCAATACAAAGTTACTGGTTTCAACAAAAGCTAAACCACTACCTGTTGAGATAAAGGGTTAGTGTTATGTTTTTATATGCTCAGACATTTCCCAAAATAGATTTTTTATCCTTCTGTCCTCTTGAGTTTGTGAAGAAAAGAGGGTGTGTTTTAGAGCCATTTTCCACTTGTTCAATTAGGAGCATCATTTCTGGTCCCGCCTTCCCACATCTGTTTTGAAGACTCTGTTTTGACGTCTATATGGCTTGTTTTCCCTGCATGTTATTCACGGGTGCCCATATAGCTGAATTTACAGCTGTGTAATGGGTAATATGTGAGTAGCTCTAATTGGCTCTTGGCTCTTTGGTCCTGTCTGGCTTAGAGGGGTTTCTGCTTGAGGAATTCATGCTTCATTCAAGGTGACATTTTTCATTTTGGAGGGCTGTTTCCAGCAGATGATATGTCTCTCTTTGTTTCTGTCTGAGAGGTGTTGAAGAGGATAGGTAGTGGACGTGACTGCACAGCTGTTACTTTTTTTGCTGTCTGTCAGTCACCCTTAGATCTCATTTTTCGTTTTTAAGGATGGAAGTGTCCATTCTTTTTCTACTTACTACATCACATTCATTTACAGGTTTATCTGCTTTATTTTCTTTCTAGTTCTAATTCTGCATGTTTTTTGTTCCATATTTGCGAGGAAAACAGACTCTGTGAAACACTGGATGATGCGTTTCATTTACTGTGTTGATGTATTTTGAAATTGTTAAAAAAAATTTCCCGTGCTAGGCGAAAGGGGGAGGGACATTCTCACTCTACAGAGAATTTGATTGGACAGAAAATGGGCGTGCCAGATGTGTCATGAATTTATATATATGTGGGCTAGTTAGACTTTTATAAGAGGCCACATTAGCCTCAAAGCTGTTATTTTCATTGGGATATTCGGTAAAAATGTGTCACTATAAAAAAGATGAACAAAAAAAATTAATTTAACCCAATCACTTCATGTCTTCATATTTTCTTTTCTCGTATTCTCAAATGACGGGAACAAAAGTTCCCGCAGAGAGGAGACGTCATCCTATTGGAACAAAACTAAAAATGTCGCATTCATCAACGGAGCTTAAAGATGCCTGCGGCATTTGCCGGAAAAACAAGCCTCAGTTCAAGCGCAGCAGAGGGTCATCGAAAGCTAGACATTAACGTTCATATCGCTGTCAATATGGATATTTCTCCTAAACAAAGTCATCGATTCGCTTCAAAGGACCTTGGTTAGGACCGCAGAGCCGTGTTGAGCATTTCTTGGAACGATGGACGCACTTTATGGAGCTTCAAAAAACTGCCACCCATTCACTCCAATTATACCACTTGGAAGGAAACTACGACTGCATTTTTCTGCAAGAAGAAAGTCATATTTAGTCCGGATGTCTTGAGGGTGAGTAAAACATGAGAAAATGTAGTTTCTTGCATGAAATATCCCTTTAACATAGGTTTCTTTAATTTGCATTGTATTAGGGAAATTGCAATAATACTTGGTGTCCCATTTCCATATATATATATTTTTTAGATTATTCACAAGGAAATGGAAAAAAAGTAGAACTTTCTGACTGACACACTGCAATTTCTGTGGAAACTGCCGAGCTCTGCTGAGTTCTGTGGGTGCCAATTCCATGCGGGTTTGGTCGTAGCCTGTCAGCATTCTTACGGAATTTCTGTCCAGCCTTGGGATTTTACAAATATTTTGTTTAAACTATATAGTAGAGGCATAGACAACAGTATGTCATGAACATACACTCCAAATAAATAAAGGTAAACAAATGGTCATGTCATCATTGATAGCAGAACCTTCATGTTTCATAAGAGGTAATTATTTCCATCTACGCCTGTCACAAACTGTACTGTTATGCAGAGGTAAGTGACATTAATATTATAGATGGCAGTCTGCCTGCTGCAGAGTCTGGTGCTTTAGCAGGAAGTACTGTGTAGTGTTTGCCTTCACAATTTAAACTGCTCTCAAAAGAAGATGGTTCAGCGGAGGGTCAGGACAGCTAAGACGGTAAGAAATTTATTCAGTCCACCCGTGGGAGATATAAAGACTGAGTGAAGAACAATATGCTTTGGCGATGCTTACCCCGGCTGAGAATCCTATATGATGGTGTATTGTAAATCCTCAGCGTCATGTTATTAGGTGGTATAGGATAAGCATCCTTTTCCCTTATGGAGTTATTTTTGGTTGGCACGATTGCCTTTGTCTTGCTCTTAATGGAGAAGTTACACATTTTTCTTTGTTAAGCTGCTTTAAAACTATTTTAAATACCTACTTGCAGTCCTGATGGGACACATGCAGTACATCTGGGAGACGTCTAGTTGATGTCTGCATTTATGCTCATCTCTAATACGTCTCTGAGATGTTTCCTGTTAAATGTCATATAGACATCTAGAAGATCTAAGGAAGATGTTTCTTAGAATGGATGAGAAACTGCCTTTTTTAAGGACGTTGATCTGATGTTTTAACACAGCAGATGTTTTCCAGATCTTAAGCAGACATGCTACAGACTTACCTGTGCTATGTATGAGTAAGATTGCTTGATTTATGAACACCAGTATAATTTAATTAAAAAAATTTGATGGCACACCTAAGGGTGAAATTACCTTCAAATATTTCTCATACAGTCTGTCTATCAAGTGGTTGCAAACTAAATGAAAAAGCCTACTACTGAGTTGTTGGTAACTGACTGTAACACAACGAGACAGGATCTTTCTTTGTCCTTTCTCTGTCTGTGAACATTCTTCTATTTTCATCCTCCGTGGCCCTGACTGCTTTTTAATCACATTCATCGTCCTTTTTCATTTCATCTCTTCATCACAAACTGACACTATTATTGTAATGGCCTGCTAATTAAAAGCATAAATCTGCCACGCCAAAGTGTATTAACTGGGACATTCCAGATAGAAAAGATGAATGAGAGGAAGAGCTAAAAGATAGAGATAGAGAGAGAGAGAGAGAGAGAGAGAGAAACGTGAAGACAGCACATAACATGTCAGAAGCTACAGAGCCGTGACAGCCCAACGTTCGTGTTGGAGTTTGTTGTTTGTTGATCTGCCAGGCTCATGCACATCACTGAATCTAAATGTAAAAATTATACCCCGCTTCTAACCCATTACAGTACAGACCGACCGTTTTCCCTTTTAGCTTGGGTAGATTCTTTTGTGGGAGAAGATTTCATGCTGATTACAAAGCTGACAGGTTTCTATCTCACATGATTCTTGAACAATTTCAGTTGAATCGAAATCAAATGACGTCTTGGTAAGAGCCACATTGAGCTAAGAAGATGGATTTTGAAAATTGTGTCATATATTATTCATTCCAGTTGTCAATGTAACCTTTATGACCATTATCATAATGTCTTGCCTGTTTTTACCTCACAATTCTATTTACTATAGACCACTTTGCTAGATATAAACATTGGTCCAGAAGCACTTCTGGCTTTAGTTTTAAATTTATTTTAGGATAAGATATTAGATATTGGTAAAAAAAAAATCAAGTTTACTGTTCTGTTTAATTCAGTGCTATGCAATGCTTCCGTTACTAATATCATGCAGAAAGTTCTTTACTTACTGAAAAGTCACTGATCCTTTTAACTGCTGTCTGTTACCACCAGAAGAAATGTCCACGGCAGCAGTGTGATCTAGTGAACTAAGATAAGGCCACAGACCGCAGGACTGGTGGCACTTTTCAAAGCATTTTAAAGATTAACATATTTCATCATAATTTAATCTTGGAAACCTAGGTTGTGTGAATAACAACAGAGAACAGTTAAAAAATACTTAAAAAAATGTAAATTCATCTTTTAGTAAGGTCCATTTGGCAAATGTGATGGAACCCTGATTAATATTCATGAGACATGAATTCCTCCACACCCTCTTTTCAGATCACACAGCTTTGGTTTTAGCTCATATTTCTCGAGATTCGTGTTCAAACGGACTAGTCACTGGAATGTGTGGTATATTTAGAGCGTAAATATTTGGACTCATTTCTGTGTGCATACGCCTTGTTTGCATCAAATGCCTCCCACACTTTTCCTCTTGCTTGGTGTTTTCCCTGCGGCGTGATTGTTTGATGTGGACTGATGGCTTTAGAAGTTTATGAATGAATATTTAAAGAGCCTTGGTGAGATTGACCTGCTAACAAAATGATCTCTGTAGGGTGTATGGCCTACACAACAGTCAGAAGCCCTTCCTAGAGTCAACTGTAAACTTGTTCGGTGCCATTTTTTTATTAAATTGAGAATGAAAAGTGTATTAAAAGTGTGAAGCTCTTTTAATTTAAATAGCTGTGATGAACCAAACATAAGTGTTTGAGTTTGTGAGAAATCACAGACATTGTGAGGATAAACCAACAGACCCCACAAAGAAAATGACCCAAACACACAGAATAACAGTAAAAAATAAACCATACATTTTACTGTAGTAAAATTTCAGCTGTGGTTGCCAGAATTTCACCGTCAAAAATACGGTAGCAACGTTATTGGTTGTACAGGATTGCACCTACTGCACGCTCTTAAATGTCTTTTACCGTTCATAACTGTCTAATTAACATGTTTATGTTGTTATTAAATACCTGTTATACCTGTAAAATTCCAGGGTTTACGTTTTAATAATCACGGTTCAAAACAATCTTTTTAAAAGCTCAGAACTGTCTAATTTAAATGTTCATATTGTAAGAAACTATAAGGAGCACTTTTATACTAATTGACGAATATCTCACATTTATAAAGATAAATCAAATCATCAAAACCCATCAAAATTTATACAAGACTGAGATCGTGGGATTCAGAGTTAAAAACATTTCTGCTACCTAATTGTCACTTTAAACTAATAAAGCAGAATGAGGCACAACACAAGTGCTACAGAGTATAGTATTACCACTAGTTCAGGTTCATTTCAATGTCAATAGAGCATAAACTTGGAAACCGTTTGCTGGCCACCTTAACAAAGTCTCTCGCCAATCATGATCAGAAAGGTCAGAGATTAGGGTGAAGACTCTTGGGTTCACTGAGTCACTGTTTGTTCTTCTTTTCCACACCTTTGTGCCGCTTCTGAGACTGATGATGAAAAACACCTTAAAAAGAAAGAAAACAACAACATTGAAAACTCTGTAAATGAAGCCACATAAGTGAACCTCCACTCCTGAATGTCTTTACATAATGTCTTGAAAATATAAACATTTTAATCATATGAAAATGTATCATTAGTTGAAATATTGATTAATAAAGTAAATTATTTGTATTTAATTAGGTTTATAGACCCCTTTTGAGCCGACGTCACGATTACGTCACGGCCTTAGCTGGATACAAAACAAGGAAAACTGGAGGGGCCAATACAAATCAGGAACGAGACGGCTACATAAGGAGTTTAAAATAAGATTATATATCCAAAATGAGATAACTCCGCTATTTTTTTTTCAAAAATAATGTTTTTTATTGTGCATTCCAATTAATATCTATCAAACTGCAGTTGGTTTGTTTTTATTTAAGCCATAATGACTAAAAAACACAGCTAATTTACACAATAAAAAACAATAAAAACATGATAACATAATAAAAATATGATTTTTGAAATTTCTTAAAAGCGATTAATCTCATTTTGAAACCAAACACTTCAAATCATCTTGCTTTGTTTTTGAGTGCCAGAATCGACAGAGTGAAGGCTTTTATATGACATTTTAACACATACTTTTGCCAGAAAAAACGACGACAGTTGTAGTTAAACACAATAAAAATTTACTTTCTCACACAGACTTCACAGAAACGATCACCAAAGATGCTTGCATTTACAGCGCACACATTATCTCACTTAATAAAGCATTTTCTTTTGTTGGGATTATAGTTTGGGTGTTAAAACTTGTCATATAGCAAGTTATCCCTACCTCATCAGGACCATTGGATCAAGTTAAGTTATTTTTCACATAACATTAACCTTTTCAAAGCGCATATACAAGCAAACTTTGTTAGCTGAACAACAAGCAGATAGCCAACCACCAGAGTATAAACATAAACCCAACTAGGTAACAATTTACATTAAGGTACCCATTATAAAGCATATATAAATGTGTTCATTATGATTAACAAGTCATTTACAAATGTATTATAAAGCAATTATAACTGCATTAATAAAAAGAGGGATTCTACAGAAATATCTGCCAAGTAGTGAGCCATTTTTATCTAACATGTTATAAATGCTTAATAAATGTATTTATTTATTATTTATTTGACACAAAAGCAGATTCATTATTATCTTGATGCTGTTTGCAATATAGGCGGTCAGACTGGACACTGTAGGATGTTATATATATATTTTTTTTTTAGTTGGTCACTATTTGTTGTGTATTTCATTAGAATCCCCCTTTTTTATTCATACAGCTTTAACTGATTTATAATGCATTTGTAAATTACTTATTAATAATTAATGAACATATTTATAAATGTTTTATAAAGGGTACCTTAATGTTAAGTGTAACCGAAAACTGTTTGTCGTCACTGTTTCTATAGTATTCATAACCGTAAAAGTAGAAACGTGGAAGAGTGAACAGTGATAAGGCTCATGTCATTTGTCAGTTGTGTGTTCAAGCTGACGTTTGCCAGTGTTAGTACATATATGCATCTAAAGATATATCGTTATTCCCTCTCAATTTGTCTTGACTTAAGTTTAGTTTAGTTAATTTTTTTGCACAATGTAAAATGATATATAAACATTTAGTTTTAAGAAAATTAAAAACAAAAAAGAAAGTACGATAATTCTGTGATGGGAGAGGCGAAACAACCCCAAAGGGCTTATCTGAAGCCTCCACCAGTAAACACAATTAAGATAAAATTAAGCCTAATTACATTATATAATTATATAAAACATTAAACACCAGAAAAAAAACCTCCCAGAATGTACAAAACTAATAAAACAATTTTACAAAACATACCCTTTTAACATTTTACTCACTTAATACCAAAACAATATGCATCAGAAATCAAACAAAACAAACTTTTTTTCAGAGCATCCAAAATATCTTCCTTTAAATATTTTTGTAAAGTGATAAAGTGATAAAGTCTCCCTGGAAACGGGTTAAGATACATAGAAAAATGAGAGTGAAATGGATAATAAAGGTGTCCTTTTCTGTACGGTGGATAATGATGGAGTCTGGTGGAGTTTTTATGGAAAGGATCCATCAGGAAGACATATTGAGCCTGCAGTTGCATGAATAGGTTGTTTGCAGTCATGTGGTTTTGATGTCTGGCGAGGCACAGCTGTAGGGCAGCAAGTGATTTTCTCCATAGGAATTCACTATCACAAACTAAAAGTACCTATGTTCAACGACCTGAACAACGACCAGGTGAGCCCAAATTTCTGTCAAACCTTACTTGAAATAAATACTAGCTTCTTTCAAGAGAACGAGAACTTATTAAATGGATAAAGTAAAAAATCTCGCCTTAAGCATTTATTTTCTATGAAGTGTATGAAGTACATGAACGTACCAAACATTTTTATCACTAATATCAAACATAAACATGATAACAGAAATGTTATAGACTTCTATGGGGGAGAAACGCTTAACACCAGGTTTCTCACTTTAACCGTTTTAATATGGACTCGTTCTTTGAACAGCAGCTAGTGTTTATGATAGGGTTTGTCAAAAATTTGAGCTTGTTGTCTAGGTACGTTAAACCCTGTAAAACGTTTGAGAAAGTCATCCGGCTCGGTTCATCCCAACCGCAGATTCAGATTTACAATCCACAGCTCAGTTTCTCAGTCAATACTAGCATTTCCTCCCTTCATGAACATGAGCTTATGCTACACAGTAAAAACACCTTTCATGGTTTGATAAATTTGAACAATCTAAAACGATGCAAAACGGAGGTATTTTTAGATTCTGATAGTGAATTCCTATTGAGAAAATCATTTGCCACCCTCCATCTGCACTTCACGCAGTGCTGTTACGTCATGTGCAACCTATAGACAAGTATTGGATGGCCTGCTGCAGTATTCAACAAAAGTGGAGTTTATTAGTTCTGAAATGAGAAATGTCCCTTTCCGAGACCCGGTTCATCCTTGTTTATGAAATGTCCCCTTTAGCCACCATCCCCCCAACTCTTGATTCTGCAGGAGCTATGAAAGTGATAACAAGCCACTTTTTATTGAAGTGATTCTCACAGTCCCCACTTGCAGCTTGACCTCATATCACAGCGTGGAAGATGGAAAAGAGTGTCGGTTATGTTTAAACAATATTTTGAATTCTGCCACTGAATGGCAACAGACCATGTTGTTTTTCAGATGAGATGACAGGTCTGTGTGCGATAAAGTCTGCTGGAATTTTGTGGAGGCAATGCCCTCCTCGGGACTGTGCCTAAGGTAATGTTTTGCAAAATAGCTTTTGGTCTCATTGGACTCCAGGATTTTGAGGTTCCATAATTGTTCCAGTAATTGAGTTTTAGTTTGTTGTTTTTTCCTGGAAGTCCACAAGAAATTTATTAAGAGTTCATTTTATTGATGTATTTATCTCAGCATAATTTCTCTTTTTCCACCAAAAAACAAGGAGATCACTTATTTTATTCCCTGAAATAGTATTCAGTGAAACAACCATTTCCCGACACAACCAGGTTCCAAACCATTTTTCAGTATTTCACTTCCATAGACTCAATATGTTTTATCATCAGCAACAGAGTAAATTATTCTGCCAAAATCCTTTGGCGGTGTGTTGCAGACTATTTTGTGTTTTGAAAGCATTATTTGATTAGCATTATTGAGAGTAGCTATTTGAATTTTGTGTTTTTGGATATGAATGGCACCTGAACTTAAATAAATTGTTATTTTTGTATGTAGATAAAATGTGAAGTAAAAAGACTTCATAATTGATAAAAAATAAAACAATTGATAAACAAATTGACTGATCCAAAAAAGCCAGGTAACATGGTCATGCAGGTTGGAGAGGTTGGCATCATCCTACTGTAAATGGTCATTTCACAATTTTAGATAATTTTACAAGAAACAAAAACAATAAGCAAACTTATTTTGACATAATTATTACTACATTTTATTTTTGATTATTATTATGACAAATGTTATTAAACCTTTTGAAAATCTAGACTCAATTAAGTGGTCATGCATTCAATCTACGACAGGACGATTGTTTGTTCTAATCAGACATAAATTAAAACTAATGTTAGCCAACATCACTTTAAATGCAGTATAAAATATGCAAAGTACACGTTCAGACACATTAGCATTAATAACCTATGGCCCTTGTTGCTTCTTCCCATTATGCTTCTCTGCCTAATGAGCTCAACACCTTTTATGCTATATGTGAACCCAGAAAAACAGACCGGGCACATAGAGCTGCGCCTAGCCAGGCCAGGCTGCTCCATCTGTTTGCAGATGAGGCACTAAGGTCTCGACTAAAAATGAACCTGCTCAATACTGCAGGACCTGATGGCCAATACACACCGCAATCTGCACCTTTCATTCTGCAGGTGTATTTATTCACAGACAACACATTAAGATATAAGCTGTAGTACACACCTGATACAAGACCACCATCATCCCAAACCAACGTGCCATATTGACTGTTACATTAACCTCTGTGCACAAATAGTCTGTTGGGGGAAACCATCCCAGATGCATTACATCTTTGCCTAACACTAATAATTACATGATAAAATAAAAGTCAGTGCCTTCAAAGCATTCTGAGTCTGTCTCCAAAACAGCTGGTTTGGGTTAGTGCTACGGCATGAAATAGTTTAGGAGAGATATACATTTTTACAGCTCGACTGCCGAAGGTGCATCGACAGATTGTCACAGCATGATACTATAGAGACTGCTCAATGTTGACCGCAAAGCCCTTCAGCGGGCGGTGAAAATGTATTATCAGATACGTTTCATTCATCTTGGGTATTTTATGACAGGCCTTGCTCCACCATTTTACATCTGAAGATGGTACTGAATCTGATGAGAAAGATGTGAATTACTACCAGACATTTTGTTCACTGTGATTTTATTTAAAGGTATGAACTCTGTTACATAATCACTCACATTCTTTAATATTAACATATAAAAAAAATATTAAACAGAGCCACTGGTTTGTATGAATTCAGGTGAGCTTGTGATTTCTTTTTAGATTGCTAATGTACGTAAGATTGCCTTTACTGTGGTAAAGTGTAAATTGTGAGTCTGAAGACAATTTTAGACTTTTCTGCACTTTTGTTTTCTTGCACATTTGCACCAGTTCTTTTTAGCTTGCAAATGTACTGTACATAAAAATGACTTAACTGTGGTGTTCATACGTAAACGTTATACTGTAAAGTGTGAGTTTGAATACACTTTTGTTTATCCATTTCAGAAATTTAAAATAAAGGGATAGTTCACCCAAAAATGCAAATTCCGTCATCATTTGCTCACCCTCTTGTCATTTCAATCCTGTATGACTTTCTTTCTTCTGCAGAACACAAAAGAAGATATTTTGGTAACCAAACAATGGCGTTGCCCATTGATTTTGCTTTTGTGTCTACAGTGAAAGTGAATAGGTACCACCATTGTTCCCAGTATTCTTCAGAACATCTTTTTTGGGGGGTTTTGCAGAAGAAAGATAGTAATACAGGTTCAAAATGACAAGAGGATGAGTAAATAATGACAGAATGTTCATTCTTTGGCAAACTATCCCCTCAAAACAGAAATGAATGCTACACTATTCAATACCATATTAAAGAATTTTGTTTCTATTTTTGTAAGATTTTTTCTGAAATAACTGTATTTCTGTATACTCAAAAGTGCACCCTAACCACCACACTGGACTTGAATTTAGAATAGAGAAGAATGAAAAGCTTTCCAGTTCTAAGCCAAATATGTGAAGCAAACAAAATGGCCCAGCAGTATATAACAGACAATTAGGACACATATGGCCATTTACAGCTTTTATACTGTACATTCAACAGATTTATTATATAATAAATCCCGATTTCAATTCTACATAAATATGATGACCAGTGTTTGAGGTTAAACTGTGAATCCTGGACCATGGCTTGAGTTTTATGTCCAAAAGGTATTTAAAATATCTTAGGTATGTTAAACAACATTTTACACTGAATAAACTACTCCTCAGGGACCTTTTAGAGGACGAGCAACTGGGTGGTCTATGTAATAATTTGTCTGAAAAAGAACCCTGTTGTGCATTTTGTGATTTGGATGAAATGGATGGTGAGTTGGCAGGCCGTTAATTGGTCTATTACACTCACCTGCTGCCAGCTAATCAGCCATGCTGTGCTGAAGAGCTACTCAGAGAAACATTTCATTGTTGGAAACCTGTGGCCAGCGGCCTTTTTCACCAAAACTGAGATAAACAAATTGTTGACAGGTAAACATGTTTGGTTTTGGAAATTTTCATGGAAAGCTTTTGTTCCTCTCATGTTCATTTAAAGTGATAGTTCACCCAAAAATGAAAATTCTGTCATTATTTACTCATCTTCTTGTCATTTTAAAAATGTATGACTTTGTTTGTTCTGCAGGACACAAAATAAGATATTTTGGGGGGGAACTGTAGCCCTTTAAATTTTCAATTACAAAAAAAAACAAGCATTACCATTGGTTTTGTACATGATATGCATTGAAATTGAATAAAGTATATGAATGATCAAATGTGTGACCCTGGATCACAAAACCAGTCTTAAGTAAAAGCCAAAAATACATTGTATGGGTCGAAATGATCAATTCATCTTTTATGCCAAAAATCATCCGTGAGGATATTTTGTAAATTTCCTACCCTAAATATATAAAAATGTTATTTTTGTGTGTGGATGGCCTGCTACAGCGCCAATGGACAACTTTAAAGGCGATTTTCTCAACGTTTCAATTTTTTTGCACCCTCAGATTCCAGGGTTATAAACATCTGTATCTCCCCACATATATTGTCCTATCCTAAACAACTCCTACATCAATAGAAAGCTTAATTATTCAGCTTTCAGATTATGTAAAAATCTCAATTTTGTATAAATTGATCCATAAGACTGGTTTTGTTGTCCAGGATCACATATGTTGTACCATAAGCTGTTGTTACAGTGCAGTAATTTGTAAAGCTGCCAGCTCTTGGTTTTATGAAAACCACAGAAATATGTCATTTTCTAATATCTAATAACCCTAAAAGCAGACATAAACGCATGTGTTTCTGTTAACCCATCATTAAAAGGATAAAAAAAACCTTCTCTTATTATGCTGTATAAAGAAATGACATTGGCAATGGCAGAAATTACTTTGCAACAAAGCTGGCAGGCCCAGAACATTTCCTTTGCGCAGTTTGACACAGAAAACAGGAAATCATTGAATGCCTTGGTCCATTAGTTGACCTCAGAGAAGCCAATGAGCTCCATAAAAGCTACACACAAGTACACCAGAACACACACATGTAATGCCCAGGGAGCTTTGAGGAAGGTGTGATTTTTGCAAAGGCAGCCAGTGAAATGCAGTTATGCGAGAACACGCCTCTTCAAGCAAACAGAGGTACACAAGGAGAGGTCTTGTTCTGGGCCCCTCACACCTCCTTTCTCTGTGAGCGAGAGAGAAAGATAAGCAGAGAAAAGAAGACCAAAGTCTGCAGATAGGTAGCGTTCTGAGATTTATTATATTAGGAAAAAAGAGACTATAGAAAAAGGAAGATGTAACTTTCACAGCAGCAAGCTTGCGTGTAGCATTCAGATGAACCTTAGCTCCTTCAAAAAAGAACCCAAAGAAAGTAATAAAGTTGGTGTTATCTCTGCTTTCCTTCATCTAAAGCAGTGATCCGTGAAGTAGTAAAATATTTTGCATTCCATTCCGAGTTGGATACAGGATATTTCGTCCTTATCTCCTGATTTCCAACCATAACGCTAATCCATTAAAGGCCTCCTGGAATTTACCATGTAAGGAAAGGAAACAAAACTCAACTGGTTAACAAAATTGAGGAGGATAAATGATGCCATACACCTGGTGTACGGTTATTAAACGTGTAAACTGTGTTTTAGACTCCTGTCTGTGTGAGAGTTCTCTGGAAAGTTTTATGGTTTCAGCTTGAAGCCTTGACTCAATAATGCATTTCAATGTAGAAAAATGAAAAAATGTTACAGTAAAACTGGATACCTGTTGAAACATTATGTAGCAGATTTATATTACCATCTATCAAATATCTTATAAATCTGTTTATGGTTTCAAAGAAACAACATAAACAAACGTCACTTCCGTGCACGCTTTTGTTGCCCGACTTCTTGTACACATCCGAGTCCCTGTAGATTATTTCTGATAACAAGCATAATATTATATAATATATATTATATAATAATATTATAATACAATCAAATTTAACTAATTGATTATTCAATACAATTATAATACAATCAAATATTAATATAAATTCATATTAATATAAACACAATAAAATATAGAACGTCGATTTACACCGAGTACAAACAGCCAGCCTTGTTGGCAGAGACTACTTGTAATAGCTCCGCCCACCAATATATAATTGGAATAGAGAAAGTGTGATACTGATGCCATTGAAAACAGCGATTCCAGTGGTGGGAGGTGTAAAGTCTGTATAGCTTTGGCACTGGATACCAGGGTTCTATACCACCTCTCGCTCAAACTCCGGGAACAGACATCAACACATTTTTAAACAATCCGGAACATTGGAATGATGTAACCGGTAATGAGAGCCAATAGCATTTCACACTCAATGCTGACGCAATGACGCTGTCTGTCAGAAAGACAAAAGACAACGATAATTTACTATAAACGCCTTTTCTGTTAGTAAACATTGTGATGCGTTTTTGTGGGCGGAGCTTTGGTGGAATTAGAAAAATCCAAAATCCCAGGGAGTGCAGATACTTAGAAACAAATTAAAATGAAAACTGGTGTAACTTGGCGCCAGATTTGAAAATCGAGAAACAAAGCAGAAACCCTGAATATGTTTGTATGTGTAATGTAAATACAGTTATCACGACATTTTGTAATGAAAATCGATCCACAACACATGCTATTATTGCAAAATAATACACCAAAATGTAAATTTTATTATGACGGCGATAGTTTTGCATAAGATAATTTTGTATACGCTCGCATTTGTCGTATTTGAGGAAGGGACAAACGACATAGCCTACGTATGTTGTATGAGGATATGATGTTATACTTGGTTATAAACAAATAAAATATTATCATTATATTAATCGTCCCTAGTCAGAGCGATCAACAAACCATGACTGGAAGCCCTGACTCAATAATGTGTTTCAAGCCAGGGCCGTGTGTCTGATTAAACCATCTACCAATATTGTAAAATATGCAAAGCTTTGTGAAATATTTGCATGGGAAAGTTGTCAAAAATGCAAAACATCACTGTAATTCAGAAACGTTGTAAAGACATCCTGTATTTTTGACAGAAGTTAACTTTGAATAGCTGCCAGCTGCCAAAACATTTTTTACATCATTAGTTATATTAACTGTCAGTATAGTTGTTTTTTGCAAAGGGTTTGAGGTTCCATTGCACTTTCCATATTGAATGAAACACAGAATTAGATTTCCTGCTTCAGCTCCTGGCACGAGGCTGGTCTTCCTGCTCTGAACTGTAAGATCTGTACTAGCTCTGTTTTGGTTGTTTATAGTGACTCAAGCTTGTTATTCCTGCAGTTAAGACCTGATGCCTTGTTGATACATTGCTCTACCACACAGGACCTGCTCCAGCAAGTTAGACAATGCTGGTGAGTAATTCCCCCTTTGCCTTCAAGAACAGAAGACTCCATCACTGATATTTGTACTTGACATGAAGTCTCTTTAACCTTAGCTGGGTCGTCAAGGAGACAGGCATATTTTTACCCTAACATGTTCACCCTTTATAACGGGCTCATTCCATCTGTCTGGTATTCCCCTACTTTTATCAGAAGCCCAGAGGACTCGTCTGTAAGCAAAAAGACTGCCAATGCCTTAACGGCTGCCCTGCCTAGTTGCCAGATGAATTCATGCATTATATATCCTCTGAAAATGGCAATGTCTTATTTTAGCAGCCAAAGAATGACTTTTTAGTTTATATCCATGGCTTGATCTGCTTCTCCTACAGTCAGCCTTTGTTTTTTATCTTTGGAAGTACCCTGAGCTCTGAGGTAAAGTAATTGTTGTGGCCTTTCCCCAAAGTTATAGAGTCTGTGGGTGGGCGATAAGCTGGTGGTGTTTGGGGTGCCAGTCAGCCATTCTGTCCAATTATGCCTGTTTGTCTTGGCTTTATATTGATCCTGTAATCTGGATAAGTGCTTAGGCACAATTCATGGGTACAACAGACCATCTCTGACAAAAATAATTGACCTCATGTTGAATGTTCAGTTTGGTTTCCTCTACAGTCCACTCAACAAAAAGAAACATGTAATTTGCACCTTTAGTCTGTTAATGTTTTATATTGTAAAACAATGTATGACTGTTGTTTTCATATAATAAATCACAGCTGATTTGATTTCCAGTTCGAATGGAAGGTCAAGTTGAGCGCTTTGAATTGTGGGATGCATAATTTAGTGGCCTATATGACCCTGTTGGATATAGTACAGCACAATTTGGGAGATTCGCCATAGGTCATCTAGGGACTGTGCATATAGAAGACTTACTAAGCAATGAATACATACTATTAGGAATAGTATGTTTTTCGGAATGTAGTCATTTTCTCTGTTTCAGAATGTTAAACCATTTCAATTCCTGTTCAGTTGATCTGACGTAACCTCGATTTGAGCAGTTGGAGGTGAGATTGGAAGATTTGCATTGTCATCATGGAAAATGAATAGTGTATTCTTAAATACGGTGCATTGAGGCTCTCAAATGTAGATAGTGGATGAAGTCCCAAAAGTGAATAGCAGCTATCATTTTAGTAATCTGTGTACTCCACTCTTTTTAAATCCAATCTATCAAAGCATGTTTGCATTTAGATGTTACCAAAAGATGCCATTTTAATCTGTTTTCTCTCTTTACGAGGGTTGGCTCTCTGAGTAATGCACCATGGATCTTTATTTAACATGTGAATTTACGAAAGTTTTCTATAAAAACAATGGTTTGATCTTTTAGGGATTCTGTAAAACTGTAACCAGACTTTAGTAAGCATGTATTTGTTAAAATGCAACATTGTTTTTGTTGGAAATTCTTTCAAAGTAAATTAACATCACATGGGCAATTTAGGGAATTTAATTAAGGTTGAATCTTTAAGTTCATTTGTATTAATGAGGAGGAATGCTGAACAGTGAACTTCTCTGTTTGCATTCATTTTAACGCAAACCTTTTTAAAAGTGTCTTTGTTGTTTCTTTGGAAAGTAGAAAGCCATGTGCAGTCTGTACAGTGTAGAATCATACAGTAGCAGTTCACCCTTTTAAAGTCCCGGTGAAATTAAAAATGGCGCTTCTTATTTTTTCATGAAATATTGCAGGGTTTATGGTAAATATCTTATCAATGTGGGTCATTTTCTTTTAAAAATGTATGTACCGTCATAATCTTCATCTACCCTCATAATCTACAATTCGCAGTGAAAAACGCAAGCCACTCCCACTAATTTTCTCCTTTCAAATTCCTTTTCCCTCAGAAATGTTTCAGAATATGGAAGTACAACGATTGCAACTTTCAGTTGATGAAGATTGAATGACTAAAAAGAATCTGTACAGATAAAATAAACTGAATTTTAAAAAAGGAACACACACAAACATATTTGGCTTGTTTGTATTTTGTATAATTATTCACTTTAACACATTGCGTTCCTGAACATCTAGTACACTCATAAAAATGAGAAGAAAATGTGTATGATTGATTCGACAACAGGTTGAAACAACCTAGCATAGGTTAATTTATGACCCATCGATGGGTTGAAATAAATCAACATTTTGACTGCCCATAGTCTGTTCACTTACCGCGTCATACATTAGCTCATTATTTTGTTTTAGTTATGTAATGAACTTCTGAGTAATTTCACCTAAAATCTTCTGTTCTCGTTGTTTTTGAAAGAATTCTCTCGCTTCCACTCTTTACATCCCTCTCTCCCTCTGTGACACAATGGTCTGTCTCTTTGCAATATGCTCATGTACATTTACATTTAGTCATTTGGCAGACGCTTTTATCCAAAGCGACTTACAGTGCACTTATTACAGGGACAATCCCCCTGGAGCAGCATGGAGTAAAGTGTCTTGCTCAAGGACACACTGGTGGTGGATGCTGGGATCGAACCAGTAGGGCCTAAACTCACAGTATATGAACCTTTAACAGTAGAAATAAAAAAAAATTGGTTATTATAAAGTCATTGATGCACGTGAGATTGAATAATGTGTCATGCAGACCCCTAGCATACGCATACACTTTACATCTTTTTTTCCACAATTAAACAGAATGGTTGGAAACACCAAAAATATGACAGGCCTCATTATCAGATAGCACTCGGGTGACATTTTAACATTGCGTGACACTCATTTACCAGCATATCATGGTGAGTTCTCAGAAAAACAAAAGACAGACGATTCCCATAGGAACACTACATCTACCGTCCACAACCTCTCTCTCTCTTTCTCATCCACTCACACAGCCCCTCACACAATCCTTTCCTCACTGCTGCCCACCGAGTCATTTGATAGTCAGATCAATTGATTAATCAAGCTGTCAGGACTTTTTAATTGCTTTAATGCGGCGCTCGAATCCCAAACATGATTGACGTTAAGCTATAACAGCCCTGCGGCACAAAGATTGCTGTGTAATTTTAACATTAAAAATAACATTTGAATTCCAGGCATTTTTCTGACACTCTTTAAATGCACTTTGACGGTGGGCAGCGATGAGAATTATATAGCCCGTGTAACCTCACAGCTCATATTACTCTGAAGGTATATTTTTTATTTTTATGTTTTGCAAATGAACTCACACATTATTGTTGACAGTATTGTCTCTTCCTATCTCCATAAGTTTATTTTTCATTATGTGGGAGCACATCTGGGTTTTATTAGATGAAACCCCAAAGCATTTTTTTACGTTCATATTCAGTCTATATTATATGTGCCAGCCAATTTTAAAGAAATGCACTTGAGTCCCCTTTATAACAAATCCACTAATGTTTATTCATGAAATATTTAACGGTGTCCTTTCATCCAGAAATAGACTTACAGTGGCACAGCCAGATTTTTTACATTTACAACATCAGATAATATCAGTATACTTTTAATTTGCCTTTTAAATGAGGTCATTCTCATGGTCTCTGGTGGTCCACAGTTGAAGCGCTGTCATAACTTAAGAGGCAAAGTTCATATGCTGTTTGCTAACTGGAGTCATTCTGGAGTAATGCTCTTAATGAACTGTTTCCTTTTTGCAATTTAAGGTGTAATTGGAGGCATGCGAAAATCACCACGGGATTATTTTTCAAAGTTTTAAATCTTGAATTGCTGTTTTGTGGTCAATATGGTGAACTTGCTCTTACCTTTTATAATTGTGTTTTTATTAATCTAATCCCATCCATGTTTATGATGAACACATTTAATATCATAGTTTCAGTTTTGTAAAAAAATGTATCCCAAATTAACATGACAGAAATCAATAATCATTATTCAGTGTTTTGTAGTTGTAGGACGCGTGTTTTTCTGTAAGAAACATCGATAATTATTCATTTTGAAACAATACAGTATTGTGAAAAGTGCGGTACATTGACAAGCAGGAATGGGTGCTTTATGGATGTTTCTTTATATTAATTATTTTTAAGTTTATTTGAATTAAGTAGATGCTCTAGCCAGTTGAAGCTGTAGTCAGGTTTAGATATATAGAATAATATGGAGACAACATCTGGGTTTTTTTTTTTTGGTGTGCTCCCGAACTACTCCATGGGGTGAGGAGCAATACCTTCTGGAAGGTTCATTAGCTTCCTATTTCACTACTTTTATCGAAATACATTAACACGAGAGTGACTGCTTCACTTAAAAGTTTCCATTCATTTTGAGTTTGGAAAGTAGCTTTACTTTAAAGAAATCCAGTGTATCATTTTTTCATTGCTTTTAAGTGCAAATAGGTTTTCAAATAACTTGAAACGGCCAAATGAAGTTTTTAATTAATCCAAAATCGATAGTCTCTCCAAAGATTGACTCACTTTGCTTATTGTGTGGTTTTGAGTAGTAGCAAGTCATTTTGATGTTTTTTACCCTGTATCCATATTGCATGTTTATTCATTTTGTTTCTGTCGTGTGTGAACATACCACCATACAGTATTCTTTATGCATTTGTGTTCCTTAGAAGAAAAATGTCATACAGCTTTGGAATGAATGGGGTGAGACTAAGCTCTGCGATATTTTTACCGTTTAAAAGCAAACGTACCAGAATATCAGGCTTGACCCTAAATGACCTCACTGAGGTGACTTCAAAACAACAAATCTATTCAAACTCGCAATCAAATCACAACCCGGTCACCTAAAAAAAGCCAATCGATGAATCATTTTCTATTCTGGGGGCCTTCGGTGTATTTCTCGTGACAAAAGATGCATGAGATCTGCTAGATCAGTCAAATCAGTGAGCAAATCCACTCTAAACAGGCCTAATGTCCCGTATGAAGCAGGTGTTGAGCAGACAAAAGGCCAGACGTAATGGATCAGAACCTAGCAAAAAACAAATCAATTGCCCTTTCAGTTTGTATGGCTGTACTTCTGACTGAGGATGTATAAAATGCAATAGTCAGATTCTGCTGATGTAGTGACTCATAGCCTTTTCTCACTCATGCAGAAAACTGGCTGCAAAAGCCACCACCCGCATTCTGACACGATTAATCATTATGTTTCTGATTAATTCTATTTTTCATTATTCATTACTTTTTCAAATTCATGCGTGTGAATAAATCTTACAGCTGCCATATTCACTGAAAGTAACTGTCATAAGCCTACGGAAGAGTTTTGAAGCTAAACCAGCTTTGCAGATAAACTCCACAAGAGAGGTTTGTTCACCAGAAGTGGAGAGAGTGGAAAAACAACAATGATATAATCCCATACAGCATAAAATATGAACCATATTGCGAAGGCATTTTATACTCTATTTCACTATAGTGCTTATGAACTGCAAATTATTAACACAGCGTTTCTAATAGAATGTGATTTAACAGAATTACTGAACTCAATGGACCAATAGCATAGCATTGAGAATTACTTGAAGTTGTTGTGTGGAATGTTTTGGAGGACCTATTAACAGAAATGCAATATATAATAAATAACTATGTCCTAGAGTTGTATAAAGACCTTACATAATAAAGCGTTATGTTTTTATTACCTTAGAATGAGCTACTTCTATCTGTACACATTGCAGGTCCCCTTACATGCAATTCGTCGTGTTGTTTGTACAGTAGCTCTAAACGGACAAACTGCTATACAGAGCATACATTATCTCCTGCGTCAAAGAAGTGAAAATGTAACACCATCTTAGTTCTGTGTCAGCCGCTTCGAAATAGAGGTCAAAAGGGTGGAGTAAGCCATTGGTTGCAATTTGCAACCTCACCACTATATGCCGCTAAATTTCATAAACTGGACTTTTAAATATCCTAAACACGTACAGTACTTTACCATTTAGATCAACTTTGCTTTCTATAATACACCCAAAGCAGTGCATTGTTAATTGTGTGACGGGACACACAGGAAACAAACATGAAAGACAACAACTTAACTAAATCCACTTTACAGTGCAACAAAGGAACATCCACAGCCAACTAGATCCACAGAAATAAGGAACAGGTAAACATCCACAGGTACGATCAATGATAAACATCCATGCGAGTCAATGGTAATTATTTCGGGAACATGAAACAACTAACAGTTTACAACTGGACCTGATGTGAGAGTGCTGGTTAAATGTGGTGTGGATGATTGCGTGCAGGTGTGACTGTAATCAATGATAGTGAGTGAGTGCACAGAGTTCTGGGAAGTGGAGTCCATAAGAAAAGTCAGTTGAGAGAGTGCGGGGAAGTGTTACAAATTGGTTATGGTCTCTAAGGCTTAAAGTCATTTAAAGTCATTTTAATAGACAGTTCACAGCATACTTCACCTTGCAAGCCCCAAGCACAATGTTTTATTATAGGATAATAGCATTCTTCTCATTTTCTCCTTTTGACCATCATAGCAATTAATACAGTAAAGGATACATAAGTCTTGATTATTAGACTTGTTCATTTCCAATAAGACATTCAGAGCAATCATACACTAAAAAAAAGTCATACCAAAAAATTAGCTTTCATGGAATGTGCTCCACTGTGATGGAATAAATAACCTGGATTACATTTTTGGTCTCCACGGAACACCAATAAGGAGATTGTGATGGAAATAAAGGAAAGCGGTAGAATTGGAGGTGAGGATTTTGTTTTATATTGGAAATATGAAACGCACTTTGTAAAAAGTGGATTTAAAGTGTCCGAATCTGAACATGCCATGGTATCATTGTGCACTTTCAGAGGAGATGTGCTAATCTTATAATTGAAGTTGTGCTTTTGTAGAGTATTTTCTGTTAGACACGCCTTATCACAGGCCACCAACACAGCTGCCGGTAGAAAAATATTAAAGACAGTTTTTCATGCTTTTCCCCTTTGGCAACTCAAGTATGCAGAAAAAAATATTGCTGAGGATCATTGAAGCATTATGCAAAATAATACTTGATGGCATTTTGTTTTGTTCAGAAGAAAATTGTATTTTTCCTCAGCTGTTGCACTTAGACCTCTTCTCAAGCTTGTACTATTTTACATAGAACATATAAATGATATATAACTGTGTTATGTTTTATGAAAATAATACTTTCTAAGACCCCCTTCCAGTTTTTTCAGGTGAAAAAGTGCACCTTTGATACACTTAAATGTACTTAACATACTCTATTTACACGCACTAATTTTGTACTTCATATACAAAAAATAGTTAATAATAGTAGTAATAGTAAACTTAAGAAGATGTCTTTGTACTTAACTGTGCTATTTTGAGACACTATGAATAGAAGCAAAAACAACTATTTAAAGTATACTAAGAATAGTCACTTAATATAAATAAATGTGTGACAATGGAGCACTTTAAGCATGAACGCGTACTAAAAAAGTGTACTTGGTGCTCTTTTTTTACCTATGGATTTCATTCCAGCTTTTTTGTTGAGTCAACTGTTCCTTTAGAATTGTGAAAAGAGGGCTGATCATACGAGGGGTCTTAGATCACAGACTTTACTTGCGGTGGTGAAAGCTTAATGAAATGTATTGGCAGCATATTCAAACACACATTCCATTTCCACAGGTGTACAAACTCTGCTGTGCAAATATCCTTTCATGAGCAAACTAAACAGACCCCGCTCCACTTCTTTCCCTGGACGGTCCACTTTTCATCTCCGGCTGAGTAATGAGATGGGTGTCCAGTCTTTCACAACCTCCGCAGTGTCATTGTGGTTTAGACATGTAGGGCAGCCATTTAAGGACAAAAGAACTAAATGTGTAAACGCGCACAAACACGCATTCATGCACACATTACGTTCCCTGAAAAAATCCCAGCATAGAAGCTGACATTAGCGGCTCGGATTGCTCGTAAATTAGACGGTGGATGTTTTTTTTGGCTGAAGGGGGCCATCTACAATCTAGCTTCAGCAGAATGACAAAAACCAAGTTGAGCTAAGCTTTAATTATACAGTGGAGAGCCAAAGCCCCGTCCTTGCCCTTTATAATCACTGTCATTTGTCTATTCAGTCATTTACCTTACTGTATTAAAGCTGTAATTGCAAGACCACAAGCGGTTAGATAGCAAGCTGACTATGTGAGCAAAACGTTATTTATAACAACCTGAGAATGTAAACATGAAGTGCCTAGTTATCATTGTGTGAAAGGCACGTTGAATAAAGTGCCAAATCTGATGTCTGAATCAACGAGATTTGATAAAATCATTACAGCCTTAAAGTGAGTTCACCCAAATTCTGTCATTAAAACCAATGCAAGTCAATGAGTACCGCTGTTGTCTGTTTACATTCCTCAAAATGTCTTCTGATGACAGAATGTTTTATTTTTCGAAGATTAGTCCTTTAACATGTAAACAGTTTCTGTGGAGGTATTCGGTCCTGAGTTTGAGGTTAAAGAGATGCAGTTAATGTACAAAACCATCTCCTGCATGGAAGCAAGCGAGATTTTTGGACTTAAAGAACAACTCCAGTTGAGTTTATGTTGTCTGCCATTAACTTCTTTCCATTTTCTTTCTGCATTTCTACGTTTCTGCGTTTCGGCATTTCTTTCTGCTTTTTTTTCTTTCTTTCTTCCTTTTTTTTCTCTCTTTCTTTCTTTCTTTCTTTCTTTCATTCTTTCCACCCCTTAACTCTCTGAATCAGCATTTAACATTCCTGTGGTATGTTTTGGCTCTGTGTGCTTAGGGTACCTGACGGACTCATTAAAGCCCATAAATGCAGCTTCTATGGAGTCTAATAGAAAACAACATAGGCCTAGAGGGTGTCCTATACACTTAAAGACGTGGAACAAAACTGTAAATCTGGCGGTTAGTTTGTGTGATGTATCAGTCTATAAATCTGTCTGAACTGTTCTCACATCAGCCTGCTGGGGTTTTATTGACTATATTTTACCTCTTCTGTTGTCTGTGATGACAGTGAGAGAAAACCCGCTGAGATTTGACAAAGAGATAAAAATAGTGACCGATAAATTGCCGCTTTGGACGCCATGGATTGGTTTACAACACCTGTGTAATAGATATAGAGACTTAAGGAAAGGTGTTGTATATATTGTAAGGAATAAACCTGAATGTATACAATCAAATGTGCAAGTTAGTGTTTTGCTTTGTGAGTCCTTAAATACCTTTTGGAAATGTACAGTAGTACAGCTGTTTTATAGGAGACAAGAGATAACTGAAGTCTGTCCAAAATCCTAAGCATACAAAGAAGAAATTATGAAAAGAAGAGTGTCAGATGCTTTTCTATGGCTCAAAATTTTGTACGTGTTTTTCTGTTGACCACGCCAGGTGTGTGCTTTGGTGATGTTTTTAAAGACATGAAATTTAAAATTATAATTGTACTTGTTTTACACCGTGGAGAAGTATTTATTATAAACATTTTATACGTGCTCAGTTTTTAGTGGATGAAATCAAGACCTGTCCTACGTTTTTTTCTCATCTCAGAAGTCATTTCACTCAGGTAAACATCACAATAAAAAGACAATCGCTGCCTCCATTACAAGCTGACTTTAATGGTTATTTAGCTCATACAGTGGCATTTGTAGTGCAAAGGTTGATTCCTAAGGATTTGAATCCATAAATGCATCATGATGCTGTGCCATACGGTGCACCGAATTACGGACGACTGGAAATAAAAAAAAAGACTGAATTCGACTATAGGTTTAAGTTCAGGCCACACAAACAAGTTGGAAATGCATTAGGTGTACTAAACAGCAAATCAAATCACATGCTTTCTAAAAAACATCTATTTTAAAACACGTTTCATGTGACTTCAGCACTGTCACTGCTCAAACTTATTCATTCAAGCAGGGACCACTAAATATCTCTATGGTATTTCTTGCTCATAGGGCCATGAGATGGATATGACCCCAACCATGAAAATGTTGTGTCAGGCCCTTTGAAATGTAATTGACAGCCCTGAAAACAATGTCTTGTCTGTTTTGTAAGTAATCTCGATGCTATCATTACTGTAGCATCAGAGCTCCTGCTGTGGCTTAATAACAAATATTAAACAGTCCTCGGAGGCTTTTAGCATCGGCAGGGAAGATGTGCAGGGTGCCTGTAAATTGATTGCTTATAGTAACTGAACTAAATAGAGATACATGTGGAGGAATAAATCAGTAATTATATTGCAAGCTCACATTTCTGCAAGTCTTGACAAAAAATAAAGTATTTTATATTTTAAAGCTTTCTATTTAAATAATATATATATTGTGTGTGTATTTACTGTATTATTTGATGTAAAACACATTGTAAATACATCATTTGCGTTCTAAAAGGGAGAGTACACCAAAAATGTCATTGCAAAGCTGGATATCTTTTTATCTTCTCCAGAACACAAAAGATATTTTAAAGAATGTTGGCGACCATACAACATTGGGGCCCCAGGCTTCCATTGTAAAAACATAAAACCACTGAGACATTTCTCAAAATGTTGGTTTTTAAACATCATGAGGGTAAATAAATGATGTCTTAACAAACTTTTAGTACTAATCTAAGGTCTTATTGTTCTCAAGTGTCTGTATATGTCAAAATGCAAATGTAAAGATATACAATTTGAATAACAATGCAAAATCAGAAGGGAAACGCAGAATGTAGTGTCTATTCACTGTGATGCGATGTTGACAACGGATCAAGACTATCTCCAGAAAGACCATTTTGAAAGTCTTTAAATAAAAGTGTTGGAGAAAATTACAAAATGTTTCTCGGCTATTTCAAGGTACGCAATTGTCTCCTAGAATCCTACTTTATGGTCGCAGTGTATTGGAGTCCGCTATGGCTGAGAACTCATTTAGTTGGCTACTCTGAATGTGTGAACTATCTTCACACTTGCTGATACGAGCGTTCTCATTATGCTTCGCTGTACAGCAGTTCTCTCCAAAGCGCCTATGAATAAATTTGATCCCTAAGCAGCAAAACGACTACATTATGACTGCACTTCCATCATAAAATCGCGTTTGGCGAGAATAAAGCACAAGTGTGTGACGGCAGGCACCAAAGAGGAGATTGTACATAGATCTGTTGCGTTTTGAGGTTATTGCTACTAATAATGATACCCTGTGTGGAATATGAGTCTATAATGAAGTTACACAGGAAGCCAGCGCTCAAGTGAGCGCAAAGTTAGTTTTGAATTATTGTTCAACTGCTGTATATAGACTGGTTTTAGGTGGGAGGAAATATTTTGTGTTAATGTTTTGCGGCTTTTCTGGCATTTTCCAGGTCGCACCCACCTTCAAAAAGGTTGCAAAAGGGGACACACTCTGACAAATGTTTCTGAATGCAGTGTGGCAGCAGGGAAAGTGTTAGGGTAGAGTTGAGAATGTGAACGCAGAGCCCGATGCATTAGTGTTAGGATGGAGACAGCTGTTTGCACGCCTCTATTTTTCATTTTATTCATGTCTTAGAATCCGCCCGCTCAAAGACTTCACATCTTTGAGACCTGTACAGTGAAAAAAACGGATTTTTTTATCAGATCAGAAACAAATTTTTTCACGTATAAAATAATCCGGTCAAATAACTAAAAAGACAGCTGATGGACACTAATAGGAAAACCATTTTATTTTACGTAATGTTTCTGGTGTGATCAAAAACGGTTAAATTAAAGTAAGAGACTGCAAATTTACAAAAAAACAGGAGAAAACTGTAATTTTACATAACAGTGTGTTAAAACGTTTAACTCCCAAATCATTTCATGCTTTTGTTGTGTTGTTATGTTAAAATATATATGTAATTTAGTGTTTTTTTATCTTTTAAATATTTCCTATATGTGCTGACAGGTTAATTTGATGACTAACCTTCCAGTAAGGTGCACCCATGCCGTAAAAATCCTTAGGAGCGTTTTTTTATCCAAACTTTCCCATCTGATCTCTGAAAATACTCCCACACCCAATCTCACTGACCCTTCATTGCACATGTGCATTATTCTCTCAGAATTCATTTATTACTCTTTAAGCGGTAATAGCATATGGGCGGGAAGGAAAAATTAGGGAAGTTCTTGTGTCCTCCAGAAAAACTCTAAAATTTCTTCGTAAGTCTTTGATATGAGTTTAATGTTCGTTTTCAATGTCACTTGGTTTTAGAGGGTTCGCCAGGAGGAGAAGATTTCCATTTGGCCCATCAATATTGATTTAGGGAATAATCTGTCATATTAGTACGGACAAAAAAGTGTGGTGTGTTGAACAGAAGGGGAACGTTTAAGTGTGAGGATTATCTCACCATAAATCCCTATCATTGTTTCAGAGGCTTTAAGCATTAAAATCTTGAAATTAAGGAGAATTTCATTTATCACAACTCTTGCAATGAAACCATGTGTCAGTTTTTGACCAAAATACACATATTGGGGGAATACACTCAGTATAGACATTATTTTGAATTTATTACTCTCATAGTGTGAAATTTTCATTACTTTTATTTCACTGGTGCTTTGAACAATGCACTTTATTCCATCTGTCTTTATTTTTTAAAAGGTCCCCTTTTGACAAAGATAAATCCCATTACGGCCATGTATTAATTTCAAGTTAATTTTGGTTTATTGGAAAATATGTACGATTTGCATGAATAAATGAGAGCGTTTTGGAGGCTCTTTACCATGGGAACCCATTTCTGTTAAAGTCACAGGTGTGTGTCTTTCCTTTATAAATGCTAGAGTGTTGTTTTGGCAGGTGCTTTGTGGTATGCTGGTTGTAATTTCTTTTTTGTGCTCAAAAGCTGTCCACCCAGGCTGACATGAAACAGTGCAGCATTCTGCTTTTGTACTGCGACTTTAAAACAGTATTTTGTGTTCTGTTTGCGCTTTGAAATCACAGTGCTTGTCGTGTCTCTTCAAATCATTTTGAGTTTCATATTTTATTGATGGTTCATATCTAGGGCAGATGCCTTTCGAGTGCCACCAATATGAGACATTATTATTTATTTTTTGTTTATGCTGCAAAAGGGTTGTGAAAATAGTAAACATCACAACCTGTTATCTATTTCTCCCATCTCGTCAGAGGTAGAATTGAACTTTTGGCCAGCGGCTTGTGCAGTAGTACACAACAGGAAAAACTCAAGACAGAGAGAGTCAGGAGTAAGTTAATACAGGAAGTCATCTCTTTACAACTTTTTTTGTTTCCCACAGAGAGGAAGTGAGCTGGTGTTGGGACGGGGATACAATAATCCCTTCAACTTTATTGTTTTCGCTTCCTGTTTTTTAATATTAATGTAGAAGTTGTGATGTACAAGTTGCGCTTTAGGTGAAGCGCAGTCTTGCAGTCTTTATGAGATGCTTTTTCAGTTTGGTTTTGTGTATATATATATATATATATATATACACACTCCCCTAAAGGATTATTAGGAACACCTGTTCAATTTCTCATTAATGCAATTATGGTGTAATGGTGTACCCCTTAGTGCCAATTGGGCATCGTTTAAATGCCACAGCCTGATCATTGTTTCTGACCATGTTGATCCCTTTATGACCACCATGTACCCATCCTCTGATGGCTATTTCCAGAAGGATAGTGCACCATGTCACAAAGCTCGAATCATTTCAAATTGGTTTCTTGAACATGACAATGAGTTCACTGTACTAAAATGGCCCCCACAGTCACCAGAACTCAACCCAAGAGAGCATCTTTGGGATGTGGTGGAACGGGAGCTTCGTGCATCCCACAAATCTCCATCAACTGCAAGTTCATAATAATCCTTTAGGTGAGTGTACATATATGAGTGTTAGAAACAATAGTATTCAACATTTGAGACCACGTCGTGCTATGAACATTACACTACAGTCACTAAGTAGGTCTATGGACACAGTAAAATGGCAATGAATTTTAATAAGGTTCACTTATTGAAATGTATTGTATTAATGCAATGCATGAAAGCAAAGAAACGTAATGTTCACAAAGTCTAGGACCTTGAAATGACAAATACATAAGGGAAGAGCTTGTCCGAGTTTTCTTTTTAGAAACAGGAAGTTTAATCATATTATCAGCTCTTTATTTTCATCACATCACACTGTGTGAGCGCAAGACGCTCATTTCCATAATCAAATCAACACTAAACAGAGGAATGAAACCACATCACTGCTTTTTTGCCACAATCAGCCTTAATTACACAGTCGCCTAACTCAATCACAGAAAAACACACGCTTCTACAAACTGCTGTGGTTTAAAAAAGCCCCAAACATCAATTAAAGATGAAGATGTGATTGATTGCTTTCACTGCAGGTTATATTTTCAAGGTCTGCCATGGAAAGGGGACATGGATGGTACTGTTTGTTCCATTTACATTTAATGATCTAGTGCACAGTTTTATCCAAAGTGTCTAAGGGATGAAGTAATTTATCGTATAGACCACTTCACAAGATGCACACACTGATCCAGCAGCACTTACAGTTTATTTTTTATTTCTTGCATATTGCTGCTATCCTTCTAACCTTGTCTCTTCAAATTTCGTGATTTTATTTTTTGTCATCCTTATTATTTACCCTTTTTGCTTGTCTCTGAATTTTATGAATATTTAACCAGTTAAAAGTAATAAAGAGGTCATCTGACTTTTTTGTGTTTAAGTGCTATAATCAGGTCCCTGGAGCATCTACCAACTCAGAAAAGGTGAAAAAAACAGAGGTGAAAACAAATGACTAAAAAAGCAGTAAATAAGAGTCGAGAATAGATAAGAACATTGTTTAAAAGAATCTCTGGGTGAGAGCACAAGAAGTTGGTTGTAAAATGTAATGAAAACACAAAAATTCTAGGCAAAGAGTGACTATTCTAAAATTTGTGACCCTGGACGAGAAAACAAGTCATAAGAGTCATAGTTTTGAAATTGTATTTAGACATATGAATAAACTGAATAAATTAGCTTTCCATAGAGGCATGGTTTGTTAGGATAGTAAAATATTTTGGCTGAGTTACAACTTTTTAAATCCGGAATTTGAAATTTGTCTTTAAAGCGGAGGTTACACACGCAGTTTCTGCCAATCTCATATTAATTCACTACCTATAAAGTATTACTGCATACTTTGTATCTTAGAAGAGTATTTAGTTTTAATCAAAATTATAAATGACGGATACAGCTGTACGATTAGGGGAGAGCGGGGTAAGTTGTCACACGGGTAAGTTGTCACACTGTTCATTACTCCAACACTAGAGGCTCTATCTCAAAAATCAAATAGCCACTTTGTGTGACTTCTTATTCTATAGTCAATTTCCTGTTCACATTTGGTCAAGATCGCTCTAATCTGATATTAGCACAATCTTATTATTTTTCTGCTCAAAAAGTAAAAAATTTGCACTTTAAATTTTATGCAATAAAACTTTGTTAGATATGAATGATAAAAATTATTATCTTGCACAAAATAGAGGAGACATTAACGTGTCTTTTGATACTTTAGGTGACGTGCTATGTTGAGCTAACCTTAAGATTTAGCCAACATTACCACACATGTCAGTTTGGGACAAGTTGTCTCAGTGATTTTGGGGCAAGTCGTCACATCTGACAACTTGCCCCAGTACAAATATATATAGACATTTTAGACATTTCCTGATCAATGGGCCACCTGGCAGCAAAGAAGGGGCAAATTCCTCTGGATGGATGAAAGACACGCACTTTGTTGACCTCCTGAAACATTTCAGTGAACATACAAAGTGCTCAAACGAGAAGCCCTGTTTCCTTTTGGACAACCACGAGTCTCATCTGTCCATTGATGGACTCAATTATGCAAAAGAAAATGGCATCATCATGCTGTCATTCCCACCCCACTGCCCAGATCGGCTCCAACCATAAGACAGGTCTGTCTACGGGCCACTAAAGAGGCACATCAAAAGCGCTTGTGATTCCTGGATGAGGAACATCCCAGGGAGGACGATGTCAATTTATGACATTCCTGGGTTTGTGGCAAATGCCTATCCTCTGGCTGCAACCCCCTGAACATTCAGGTTAGCTTTAGGGTGGCCGGGGTTCAATCTTACAACAGAGATGTATTTCTGGAAACCAAGTTTACACCATCCTAGGTCACAGATCGCCCCATTCAGAACCCTGCCAGGCCCCAGTACCAACTCTGCTCTGTCTAGCATGCCCAGTTATGCTTCTGCTTCCACCAGCTCACCCTTACCCAGCAATGCTATTGCTGACAGCAGGCTACCAACTCCAGAGGACATCCGGCCATATCAGAATGGATCTATGTGCAAGCCAGAGAACGTTTGAGTTAAAGTTCAAAGTAATGCGTTTTGATTGAAATGTGTACAGTTTGGCTTGAAATAATTGTTTTTTTCGAATTCTCTAA
The DNA here is from genome assembly GCF_015846415.1 of Triplophysa dalaica. NCBI lineage: Eukaryota > Metazoa > Chordata > Actinopteri > Cypriniformes > Nemacheilidae > Triplophysa > Triplophysa dalaica. Next base: position 8,440,980 of record NC_079566.1, on the reverse strand, counting down.
GCATGATTGTTTATATTTCCACTTCTGGTTTGAATATAAAAATGAAAATCAATATTCAAAATTAAGTAGTTGTGTTCTTATTTTTAGATAATCTAGTGTGACAACTTACCTGCCGATGGGGCAAATTGTCACAAGTGCACATCCTCTATTCAACAGTCTACAACTCCGTAATGAGATACGATATGAAAATGTAATGAATACAAATTATGTTCCCAAGAAGTCACTCTTTCATTTGGTATAACATTTATACCGCTGTGATGTATGGTGCTCAGTAAATGTTACTCAGTGTAAAAAGTGTGACAACATGCCCCGCTCTCCCCTATTTCCAAAAACAGTCGAGCCCCTGGTGGCGTGCAGAGAGGGGAACTACACCATCGTATTATCCCTGCATAACTGTTGATTCACTATAAGTGTGTTGTTTACATTATACACGTACATGCCGATTGCCAACAAAACATAAACATTTGACGCAGTTTTACTTAACGTGTGTAAAAAACTGTTGCACCACCCCTTTAAGAAGAAATGGGTTCGTTTTAACACTCTCTATTGGCTTTTTTTGTCACATTCATTTTCCATAGTTCTGTTTGATGAGTTTACTAGCATTCAGATATGTGATGAAAATGAGTAAGTATTTAAGTGATTGTTCTTCAAACTTGAACTTTTAAAAAGTAGTTTGTGCAACTGCTCAAAAATCTAATGTATGAAAAATTAAGGCGAATATGTTTATTACACTACTAACAATCTGCCATGTTCTCTCACTTATCATTCAACCCCTCTTTTGTGTAGATTCTAGGATTTGAGCATTGTTCTGTATTATCGCTGTCTGAATTCTATATCTTTCTACTATTTCCACACCCTCTTACACATTGTGAACTTGTGAAACATCTATTCCAATTTTCAAGGTCTTTTTTCATCAAGAACTAATGACTATCTTCTTACTCCAGTGATCACAACTACCTCTAATAGGGTTTTATCGATTCGCCAGAGCTCGAGAGACGACTTTATTATAAAATTTAGTGAATCAATGCAAAAGAAAATGAACGGAATTAGAGCCCACAGTTAACTGATATAAAATTCATGGAAAAGTAGGCGGGCTCTGTCCGTGTGCGTATTCGATGGGATCTAGTTTTTTTAACTCCTGCCACCCAAAAATCTAAAATCAAATGCTGGAACCACATTAATCGAGTATTCCCCCCCAAAAAACGTATATTCACTCATAGAAGGTGACATGTCTTCAAACACATTTTCTCTGCAAACATTTGTGTTTGCCTTAAGCCAAGAACATGTTGCTCACTTGCAGGCAAACCTTTCCTGCAGGTGCACCTTAAAAAACAAACAGTGGTTTCTATGGCGACGTATGGTTACCGAAAAATCTGGTCAACTTTGTGGGCGATAAAATAACACAGCTGGATCAGACAGTAAGCAGACCCTCATACGTTGGTCGTCCAAACAAATTCAACTGCCAAGTCTGAACTTCAATAACTGTCTTCTCTTGGGTCATTTTCAGTTATTCCAGTGTCTACACATGTGTCTCTGAGTACATTCTTAAATTTCTTTGTCTCAACCTTGCTGTTGCCGTGGTAATTAGTGTGTGGTTTAAGAAACGGGTGTTTAGAAAGGCCTGGATGAGAAGGTCCAGGTGTGTCTACAGACTTTCCAAGCACTGGAGCTTAAAGCAAATGAGCTCTTCACACATGCGGTCCGTCTTGCTTGAAGAAACACACTCACATGTGGATAATATCGTGATTGAAAGAGCTGTTAGAGGAAAGATTTATAAAAAGAACCCTATAGCTGATTCAGAATGATTTGACACTATGCTCTTCATTTTATTGTAAAGAAGAATATTCATCAGATTTTTTTCTTTTTTAACTTAACTGAGTGTGATTTCTAAGCAGTCATTTGATCAGTACAGAGATGTAATTGGACGGTTTGTGTAGAGCTCTTCTGATGAGAGCATTTTCTACCTTTGACAGAAAAAATATGGATAAATCATGGCTGTTTGTGTTTGTTTGAGCAGCGCGTTCACACTTTGCTTTTAGACGCTGTTTTCAAGCATGAGATCTCTTTGGAGATGAGTCACGTTTGACTTCCTATGATTGTGTGCTTGTCTTTTACTATTTGTGTTTCCAGCAAGTGCTCGTTTTTACTTTTGATAGGTACGCATTTTTATTTTTCTTCTCGTCTCCCTCCCCTCCTTCCCGTTCCTTTAGTTTAGTACAAGCCTCTTCTTACTATGATTTCTCAAAAAATCTGAATGTTTGTTCCAAATCTAATGCCCTGGAATCCAACCCCGCTGTGCTGACAAGTAACAATGTGATTTCAACTTCTCATTCCCTTTTGATCTAGGACTAGTAAGATCTGTAAGTTTTACATATATTTATACGTTTGGCAAACGCTTTTATCCAACTTGAGACTAGATTCAAGTTCTACATTTTTTTTATTTGCATGTGTGCTCATTGGAATCCAAATCCACCATTTTTGCAAAGCTAACACTGCATCTATCAACTGAGCTACAGAATGACATTGAGAATGACTTATGACATTTTGGGCGGATTTGTGTATTAGTATAATTGTGTTAATGCTATAATGTCATTTACTAGAATAAGGTTTCGTTCAGATAATGTTTGCTCATGAATGAAAGCTTCCAGCTTCAGCAACTGGGGACACTTAGGAAATTCAGAAAGCTGTTCAACATCAACAAGAACCAACAGCCTGCTTTTCTGCACAGTGTCTATAAACAGTGATGTAAGTTACAGAGTAACTGACCTGAATTGACAGTTTGTTTTCTGAAAATGAGTATGTGTCTTTGTATATTGGGCTTTTTTTGAAAATGCCCTTACAGATTTGAGAAAATATATGACTAAGGGCATTTTGAATAGCTTGTTTAAGTCCCCTGTGGTGGAAGAATGAAGGTTTTAATGTTGTTTATATGTCTGTGTGGTGTTGTTACTGTGCTTCGATGTAAACCATAAATTCATCATTTTAAACCATTGCAGAGGACTTTCTCCATAATATTGCAGTTTACCAAAGACAGTTTACGACATCATAACCCTGAAACCAATCACTTTAGCAGATTCGAGTCATATAGTGCGTTTACATGCACAGTCTAACTCCGATTATCCTTAATAAGCTGATAACATGTAAGGTCATGTAAAGGCGTAAAACGGTTTTCTTTTATCGGGAGAAAGCTCATAAACGGAGCTCGGCTGCCGTCGCCGTCACACGCGCACCTGCGTTCGCATGGCTTTAAAAGCTATGTACAACCATCACATCTTATTTAACCGATATAGTATATAACTTTGATTTGTGTTATGTTTTTCCACACTTTTTTGTACTAGCATACTTGTACTTGTATTCTGAAAAATGGTGATTCATTTAGTCCGAGATTGGGTTAAGATTGAGGTTGCCCCTCACACAAATGTAATGTAGCTAAATGTATACTATTGACTTTGCGCATTGAAATTCTATTTGCGTATTTGACCAATAAAACACTATAGTAGCACATATAAATAATCAAGATTTGATATTAACACAGAAAAACTGCCAGCCAGGTAGGGCCCTGTGTTCTCAAACTTGCACTGGGCACCGCTACCATGCTTGGTATGGCCATGGCCCTCTAAGTTGTCTAATAATGTCAACTAGCTTCTGTCAGAGGTTGATTTGAATGGTTATATAAACTGTTTTATAAATACATACATTTGCATGTGCACAGAAACAGGATTGTTAGTGCACCACAGATTTATTTAACTGTTCCAATAACTGAACTATAATAAAGACAGGCCTACTGCTTTTGGAGTTTATTTTGAAGTGTTAATTCTCTGGAGTGGAGAGTGAGCATGTACAGGTTTGTGGGATCGAAATCCTGCAGTGTGCGAGCATGATCGCTTTGAAAAGACCTCAGCTTCTCACTTTATGATGGAGGATGTGGCGTTTTGAAATTTGAAAACAAGCCAGGTGAGAGACGCCAGAGAAACTCAGTCTTCATTACATCTCACTCTGTTACGGTTACCCTCGAGTAGGAGGGATTCCTCTGGGATTCATTATTAATGTTGAGCCATTTTCACAAATCATTGTGATCACCCACATAGGATTAAAAACCCACATCCAGCAGATGGGCAATGAGCTCCGGGACTCCATACATCAAGGAAAAATAAACCCTTGCACTTACCAATATGATGCGGTCAGCATCTAATTATTAAACCACAGTGAGGCCATATCAGTGCTTAACAGTGCTTTATTAAAAAATACATTTCAACATTTTACTTAATTAAAATTGGTACAGATACACGTTTTAGTGTTTAGTAGTCGAATGCTTGATTTTGATTGGATTCCTGTAAATACATTACATTTCACTTGTGTCCATACTGCGTGTCGTAACCTATAATAATATTATAATAGGGCTTGCTGAGGAAAGGTGTCCTGTAATTTTCAGAGCGTTCATATTTTCACCTGGCAGACAATAAATGAAACAAAAACTACTTCAAAGGAGTAATATGAGCCAAATCTAGAGAACTGAATATATCAGAGACAGCACCAACAACACTGCAGTCGCATCGTAGGAGCAAGTTTGGCACAGTTATGTTAGAATTTAAATATGTGGTTTAATTAGAGACTCACCTACATCCAGCCTTTGGTGGATTTTTATCCAAAAAGCAATAAATAAATACATTTATGGCCAGTTTTAATTGGATTTCTGTTGGCAGGTTGTTCATTAGCAGGTAACAGTTTGCCCGGTTTTTTAGATACAAACACAAAATAGCAGAAATAAGTTAAGATGGGCTTCCTGTGTGTTTGTCATGTTGGCCGATTTAAAATGGAAAACGACAATTTGGCTTCACTACCCTATATTTTACCCAATTAGACCATGTTTTACTTTTAATTACTGCACATCTACAGTTTGTCACAATAATAAAAAACTCCTCTTCTGGGTGTTCTTCTAGTCTTCATTTTTCAACATTTTTAGGTGATTTTCCACCTCACTGCTCTCCAGAGGCAATGAACCAACTTCTCTTCTCCTTTCATATCAGCTGAAAAGCTCAGGCAGGGTCACCTTGACCCACTCGCAAAATAACACCATCACAACCGCACCAATCTGCAGAGCTTCAGTCTTGACAGAGAGGTGTGAAATGTAGCAGCACTTAGGACACATGTCCTAAGATAGGCCAATGAGAATCGCACAAAATGGGATTTTTCTCATTCATAGCCAGAAGCTCCAATCAGAGTGTAGAAAGTAAAACACCAAGATAGATAACATGAAACAGCCCCTGAGGTTGGTTCTCACCACCTTATGCTGTAGTTAGTTTTCTTTTTTTTTGAGCTGGGATATCATTATCACTGCTCACGTTTTAATATCTCTCCTGGGATATTTTGGCCGGATGTTTTGATTTGATCGACTTGATGTCTGACTAACTGAGATGAAATTGGGAGCTTATTATTGGTGCTTCTCCTTGTATTATGCCTATTTGCAAGTCGCTTTGAATAAAAACATCTGCAAAATGACTAGATGTGAATTTTAATTACTTCCAAATGCCGTTTTATTCTCATCCTGATGGATTGCTTGACCTTCTTGGGGTCTCGAGAGTTTACGTTTCTAAACCTCGGCAAACCAATTAAAATATTGTTGTGACTAAATTGCACCACAGATGCTTTCATCAGCTGAAGATTTGGCCAAGTTCATTTAGATGCTAAAGAGCAGAATCCTTGGACTGGTGCTGCTCTTCTCCTGAAAGGCGATGACTTTTCAGTATGTCTTTCCTATGTTAGCTGATACATATATTTGAGGTTTAACAGAAGAGAAATGAGACGAAAAAAAAACTTTTTCTCTCGATCTCTCTTTCTATTCTCATTTCTTTTGTGTGACACCATATTGAACGTCCCTCACTGCTCAACATCCCAGAGTGTTTGAAGAGGAAGAGGGAGTAAACACAAAGCCTTCCTTGCTGGAATGTGCAATACAGATCCCTGCTGTCTTGATATCTTGCCAAAACCTCTTCCTTTATCGGTTTCATATCTTTTATATCGTGGCTTTCAGAAACAGCTGGAAAGAGTAAAACCTTTGTAGCAATAAAGAAACGTGGCCTTTGGCTAACCTTGATTGTAGTCATATCGGAAGGAAACATTAAAAAGACAGCAGCTATGATGATGATGATGCAAAAATATAGAGCAGGTACTGGGTGGTCTGACAAACTTCAAAGCAGATTGTGAAATTCTGAAATTGCTAAATAATATCCGTACAGTTACAAATGCACATTGGTCATAAATATGCATTAGCTTCCAATATACATTAGTGTTACGTTACTGTACAAGATATAGTGGTGTCAGACCATAAATCATTTTTTAGTCTTTTTTTTTTTTTCAAATGATCTGTTTATTTATTTTTTCTGCCGCCTTTGATCTTCTTTTTTTTTCTTTCTTTTATGGTTAATTTTTTTTTCTTTTACTTTAATTTACTGCTTAATTTTTTTATTTTTAAGCACAATCAACTTGCCTTTACAATTAATTTCAACTAACTGTTTGCCTAAAAGTGAATTTATATAACATCTTAAAGTTGAAATTGCTCAACTTATTTTGATAAGTAGTGTAAAAACGTTTAAATGACTTGTAATGTTAAGTTGATTGTACTTAAAAATGTTTGAAAAATTTCAGAAATGCAGAAAATTTACAGTATTAGGCAACATTTTTACCAAAAATGTAATTGAGTCAATACGATTGAAGAGGAATGGTTTCTTACAAAATAAGAATTTGGTTTCCTTAACATCATTTTTTATTAATCACACGGAATAATAACCTGAATCATCAAGTTCCTCCAGGTTTCAGTTCCAAGTGACACCAGTGACGCAAATTTTATGTTAAAATTCAACAGGATCAGCACTACTGTGTATTCTGCCCGCAGATGAGCTTTGTTCCTCTAAAATAACAGGCACAAGCTCCGGGCTTCTAGTTTGCCAGCGTTAGCAAGTTACCAATTCTCTTTGTGACAATCATATCAAAGTACCTGTGTGACTTGATCATAACAGGGAGTTGGGCAGTCAAATAAAAGGAATCAGCCTGCTCTTAGTTGATGGGCGTGTAAAATATCTCTCAGGGTGCTGAAAAGCAAGATGCAGCCCCAAGCCAATGAAATTTGAGCTTGTGTAGCCCCAACAGAACTCTGGGAATTCTGTGTGGGCTCTGTGCTAAATCAACTTGGCAGCAACGGAGCACAAATATTCTCAGAGAACATTTTCAACACTGAGCTTTTGCTGGCACAATAGACAGACACCCACATATAGGCTACGTGATTATGAATTTATGGAATGTTTAGGAACAGAGGACCATTTTCCTTTGTCAAACCTTAAGGTCCTGATTGAACAGAGGAGAAGCTCTTATGGATTTTGGAACGGTTTCGGCTGTGCTGTATTCCTAAGTGAAATAAACTTCGCTAAAGCAATCAACTGTTGATATAGAGAACAATGGAATAGCATGCTGCTTACCACACAGTCAATCCGCCTTAAGAGGGCTCGAAACAATTGAAACTTTTTCCTTTCATCTTGAAGCCAGTCCTTTGGAATCATCACTGCAGAAAGATTTTGTCTCCAGGCACAAGCCACTGGGGGAAATGATATCCATAATGAAACATACACTTTAATTAAACAACAAAGACTTTGGGCATCAAACCAATAAATAGGCTTTCTTCTTACCTATTAATAAAGCCCAAGATCTCAAATCGTAGCGGTGTCACAGCATTAATTGAATCTTTTATTTATTTAAATTTGCCTTTGAACCGTCTCATTCTATATTACCAGCATCATGTGGTGATAAATCTAAATCCACAAAGGTTAAGATGGATTCAGCTGAATACTGCACATCGACTAAATGAAAGCATGTGGGGCATTAGACATACATCTGAGTGGATGCTATGTGAACACAACCCAGGATCATACATTTCCAATTACCCAGTCACCCACATATACACACAGTCACAGACACACTGCCCATGGCAACCTTTCCCTCAACTATGCTTCTGCAATAAATAACGCTTCCGTCCTCCCACACAAAGCATTAAAAATGGAACAGGGAGTCTTTTATGAACTGATTTACTACTTAATTGTTTGTATTTGAAAAGCAAGCACCGGTGTGCTTTCACTCAATTATAGTAATGAAGCAGATACGCTGCTTGGTTGCCAGGTATTCATCTCAGTCACCACAAACATGATGAGTTGGAAAAACAAAAACGTTTTCACGTCAAAAAATATCTTTTGTAATGGGGCCATCTGGTGGTAAAAAGCAAGAGCTGTCATTTAACAGGATGACCTCTGGCAGGATGTGTGACAGTAGTAAGGTATTTATTTAAGCACATTTTTAAAGTACCTGTACTTTATCACATAAAAGTTTTACTTTATTCCATTAAGAAGCATAATATCATATTTTTCACTCCAATACATTTTATAAATGCGTATTGTTGTTTTTTACCTTTAACACTCTAAGTACTGAAGTACAATTGTTGAGTAAAATACTTGAATAAATATTAAAAGTTCTAGATCCATTAGTAGATTAATATGATATGAATGTTTAATGTTCAAAAAGTATGATACAGTATTGTGCTTTAGTTAGTATGTAGTGATATAAAAAATTAATACACTTTGATAAAATTAAAGTGAAAAATTTACTTCAGTAGTTTACACTTAACTACAGTCCACCGTTGTTTTTTCTTCTGTGTGTTTGTATTGCATTTATATTTAAACATTTACCAGAGACTTATCCAAAACGACTTACAAATGAGGTAAACAAGAAATTGAAACAGAATAAGTGTAGTAAAAACAAGAATAGAAAGAGAAGATAAAAATCTTCTAAAAAGATAAAAATAAAAAGAAGTCCGTACTAATCAGTCAAGTATTGATGGAAGAGTTTTCAGCCATTTCTTAAAGATGGCTTCAGAATCTGCTGATCTTAGCAGCGGGCAGATCATTCCACAAATGTGGGACAGATCCAGATTCTTTCCTTTTTGGGATGGCACCACAAAACTTTGTTCGTTTGCAGAGCGCAAGGATCTTCCAGGTACATAAGTCTGTATTAGGGAGTGAAGAAGGGGGTGCAGAACCAGTGGTGGTCTTGTAGGCCCAGAGCTGAGTCTATAGGGATCTAATGTAACCTAATGAAGAGAGGAGTGACCTGTGCTCTCATCGGTTCATTGAAGATCACTCTTGCTGCTGCTGGATCGTCTGTATAAAGGTTTGGTTGTGCAAGCTGGGAGTCCAGCCAGTAATTGCTGTAATCTTTGTGCAGGTTTAAAAACTCTGAATTAGAACATAAACACAAAATGTGACACAAAATATTGACACAGAGATGTGAAGAAATGAGACATAGAGGCCAAAACTGTGAGCTTAAAGATGATAGATTTTGTTTATTCTTTTCAGACTATGTGTCTATGTAGAAAAAAAATGCATTATTACATTATATTTGTTTGCAAAATTTTGATAATTTGCTGGACAAATTTACTGGATTTGGCTCCAAGTAGTTTGAGCACTTCCAAAGCATGCAACATAAAGTGATGAATAAAATATTTTAAAGGGCGATTTCTGTTCACATGCATATCACATGGGTTCACAGCATGTTTCCCTTATTCTCTCCTTTTCCCCCGATGCATCCTCACCACTTTCGTTTTCAAGCATAAAACTTTCTTGGTCTCAGTGGATGCATCTCCACACTTTTAGACCCCCCGGGGTCTCCGTCCCTAAGTCAGACTCCAGGTTCTGAATGACAGTAAACTCCCCCAGCAGACAGGACGTCTACATCAGTATTCCCTCAGGTCTTTAAGGTCCTTAAGGGCTACAGATAGATCATCTTTACAACACAAACATACCATCAAGACTCCGCTGTTATTAGCTCTCAGATGTGGTTTAGTATTGTGAAATAGTTTTTTCCACTAAGAATATTCTTCTGTTTGTTATGTCTTTGTGCTAGATGCCATATTTTTGTCTAAAAAGTTCAGCTTTTTTTCACCAGTAGAGGGCACTTATGCATTATGTTTGCTTTTTAAAAACGTCGGATTGAATGTGAAGGGTTTACTGATGGCATTTCTGAGGTTCTGATGTTTTTTATGGGATGTTTTTTATCACTAACAGTACAAGTTCACACATTACTTTTTAAAAGATATGTTTACAGAGCACATAATAATTTAAAATAGTTAATGTAAAAATCATGTCCTTTGCTGACAGGTTTGAGGCTTGTGTGTATTTCTTTGTCTTTGTAGACCTTGAGGTGGCTGGTAGACTTGATCTGTCCCTGTAGTCTTTTACTGGATGTTTGGGTGTCTACTATTGGTTCAGGACTTGTCTTGACTCCAACTCTGAGTGTGAGGACGATCCAAATCTCTTGTTCTTAATACCCACCTCTTAGGGATTGGCTTCCTTGCTCATCCTCACCATCACCTCTGCAGAGATGAAACTGCGGCTGATCGATTGGTCTCTTGGGGGGTCATAGGGGGCTATCTACCTCCCCTAGCCAATCTCTTTCTGGAGAGCAGAGGGTTCAGAGAGGAATACACTTTTAACTTTGATCATCCCATCATGGCACTTCTGCATGGTTACTCCTGCAAGATTAGATAGCGCGTACATTTGCATAATTTCGTTAAAATGTTTGCAGAGTGATGCAGTAACTTTCGAGGGAGTAAAGCACTTTTAATGTGCGGGCCTCCTTGAACCGGACTGCTCGCGTGCCTGTCTGATGAATGGGCTTTCAAAGCCGCAGGTTTAAATTACCCCTTGAGATGAGTTAAGCGAGGACGCAGGACACCACAGTACTGATAAAGAAGATCGTCTGGCCCATTACGTAAGGCTGGAAACTACGGAGACTTAATCCCGAATCACAAGAGTCTTTAATCAGAGTCAGTGTCATGACCATAGACCGGGTATATTAATACTCAACCTCATTTGTGCCAAGGAAGATCCTACATGAAGGACAGGTTATCTAAAAATCTGATTTGTTTTTTAATTATTTAAAGTGTAGAATGTATGTGTGTAACAAAGAGAGAGAGTGCACATAGAGTACAGCCAGGGAACAAAAATATAAAAATTTAATTTAGCTTTCAGTCAGTATTTCTGTATATATTTTGGCAATTCCAGTCAAGTGTCTGTTGAATTTCAACAAAAACAAACCTCAGAAATGACAGTCACCCAACTGCATTGTGAAAGACTGACAAAATGCAAAAGACTCATGATATCATATATCATTCCATAATGATGCTGTCCCTTAAAACTTCCTGAGATCTTCACATTTCGTGATTTAAATGTTTTGCCATATACCGTTATTATTAGTCACCGTTTATTTTTTTTACTTTTTTTTGCAAAACTTCTAACCTATAAAACGTATTAAAAAGTGCTTGTCAACTTTTAATTGTTCAATTATTCAATAGGACAGCAACGATATAAAATTTTGAACTGATCCTAAAATTCATAGTAAAACCTCAATATTGTGTAGTTTAATTGTGTAGTAATTTGAACATGTCATTTGCAGCATTCAAGATCTGCAAACACTGCATCTTGTTTTGTCCATTTCAATGATCTGCGAAACAATATTTCTGTGTGGAATTTGGGAAAAATGTTGTCACAAGTTCACAGAATAAATTATTTTACTTAAACACCTACCTAAAATGAGTAAATTCAGAAAAACTGAAAATTATTTTGCAGTGGTCTTTTCTGTGGCTGTACATACTGTAGAGGAGTTTGAGTCTTCACAATATAGCAAGAATTACTGTCAAGGCATTAAATGTTTTTTCTTCACACCCTGAAGAAAGGATAAAGTATCTTGACTCCGCTCCATAAATCTGAATCTCGACTGGGACGTATTCTGTGGCTGGTCCACTCATTAGGTGAAGAAAGACATGAGGAATAACAACGAAAGAGCTGGAATCCAGAATTCAGTGCAACGTTGTCTTACTGTTTGCTCTGTGTGGAAACCACGTCTGTGAGTCAAGGGACGTTCCATCATTGAGTCTAGACTGGAATGTTGTATATTTTCTAATTCAAATCTGCGGCGTCTGCCGTCTGAATTAAATACTGTATGGCGCTTCTGCGACACCTCAGATAACAATGGCGCAAATTGGGTTTGATTCAGAGTTAATAGAAATGATCAACACAATCGTTCCCATATATCATTCATATTAGATTGTAAAATCAACAGCAGTTAACAACTAAATGACTACTAAAAGTATTAAATAATGAAGCTCCATTCCATTGGGATTTCAGCAAAGGCATACCTTTTATTCAAGTTACAGCTGTCAGATAAGAAAGGCGCGGCATAATTCAGAGGTTAATAAGGGACCAAATGGAAAGGTTACTCAGCTAGCTTTGTGCTTATCATGGTAAGCCAAGGCATTCTTTACATGTGTTACCGCATAAATGAGGCTCTTCAGGCTGAAGTACGAGCAGTGCCTGTGCTCGGTGAACCCATGAACCTGCTATCAGCTGCACATTCTTGTCAATAGTGTAAGAGACACAAGCACCCGCTATGAACACACAGGACTGAAGAATACTCTTCATTTGAACCTGTTCTGGAAGAAGGTCTTTTGAAGGACTGAGGTGATATTTGGAAGCGAACAGTATTTGAACGGTCCTTGAAAAAGTGCCATTTGTAGGAATCTTACTCTGGTTTCCTTAACAACTCTCCTTTTGTGAAAAACGTATTTTCTTTCTGGGCAGAAGCAGAAGAACTATAAAGCAATCTTTGGGGACCAATCTTAGACGTTATTTATACATTGTTTATGAATAGGTGTGTGTGGTACTGCGAGTGTTCCTGAAAATCCAGGACGAGATTTAGACTGTCAGATTGCTATTCAAAATACTGCACCTAAAAAGAAAAGCTAAACTAAACTAACAAAAACACTCGAATTTATGTTTAGATGTAAGTCTAACACTGGTTTCCTGTTTCAAGAGTGTTTGGTTTGCCTAAAACAGCAAGTCTATTGAAAGACCAGAGGTTGATGAGTTTAAGTCAATCAAAACTACAAAGCAAAAGTGCCAATAAAACAATTTTATACATAATATACATTTAAGCATATTACATAAATGGGCAATTCCAGCGTTATGAAAGTGACATTTTGCATTATGGACGTGACAAAAAAATGCTCAGAGAATTAATTTGTTACGATTATATTGAACTATCAGTTTATATTTTACTAAACACTTGTTGAGTCTAAACATAAAAAATATAATAATACCCAATGAATGGAGAAGGGATGCCTCTTTATAGAACATAAAGTTGTTACTTTACATTCATTTTCATGTGTCCATTTATGAGGAATGTGTAGCATTATGGATGTGGCAATCCTGAAAATGGTACTTACCTGAAAAATCATGCACCAAAAATAAATCAAATGCTTTACAAATTTGAAGACAGATCTCACATGGGTATTTGAGCCAAAATCTGTGCTGTTACTACAGTAAAACCGCTGGTCAAAACTAATTTTTTTCTTGTTAAGTTTGACATTTTCACGAAATTGCTCAAATACATAAATACAAGTACATTTTACATTCATGCTAAAATACACAATTCACCACCTTGCGATTTTAAGGCTCTCTCTGCATTCTGAGCAGATTTGAGATATTGAGCTTTAAAATGTTTGCATTCCATAACAGTACATCACATAATATAAATAAGAATATGTGAATAGCTTAATTTTGATAATTCCAAGGTGATAAATTTGCTTTTCAGGTAAAGTAAATGTACAGTCTATTGTTTACACATGTTTAAATAACTGCTTTTCTAAAGTTGCGTTTGTCTCAAACAGGAACAGCATTTGCTTGTTCAAGCATTCTGAAAGCAATTGTGCTCTTAAAGTAAAGGTTAAAGGGACTGAACGCATGCCAGCTAACATATGCTGGCAATCTAATCAGAGTGACATTCTGAACAAGGTTAGATTCAAACAAACAATAATTACAATGAGGTTGGTTGACATGGACATGGTAATAGAAGTCCTGTGTACATTCACTAAATGACAAGCAAATGTAAAGTCCTCATTAATATCTAAACCTCCTAAGCGGAACGCACATTCGCAACCAGTTCACTGTTTCTTCTGCAGAACTTCAGAAGTCTGGAAAACATTTCTGGCCTCTATCTTCAGATAACAATGTAAGTACTACCCCTATGACACTTCCCAGAGAGCAGGTTTTCCCCAAACCACACAAAGACTCCATTCACAGTTGGAATGAAAATACAGATTCTGAGCAGATGCCATAAGCTCCGGTTAAAGGATGAAAAGACTTTGCTGTCGTCTCGGTGAGGGAAGTCCCTTAGGAGATGTCTCTGCATTAGGGTTGTCACGGTACCTTAAAAATATCGTACGATACTATGCCTTGCGAAATATCAGGATACCTAGTAGTATCGCGATGCTGTGCCATGTTCATAATTAAAATCTACAAAATAGACCAAAATTCCTTAAAACATAGATCTAAATGAAACATGCTGTATTTAGTGAACTGCTTTATACGGCACAATACAATATTTGTAGTATTAACTGTAGTTATTAAATAAGTTGTAGCAAACACTGTAGTAGGCCTATGCTATAATATTTATTATGGAAAGTTTAAACACACTAGTGTCTATTAATTTAATATACGTTTACTGTAGTAACTAAAGATTTTTTTTTAACATTGGAACTAATTCAATCAATATGCCACAAATTGCATTTACAGCAATGCTTATAAAGGAAAATGTTAGGCTTTCTTTAAATGTGACTAAAACGTCCAGTAGGTGCCGTCAATTTTTTATGTCAGTGAATCATTGAACCAACTCGTTCAAAACAGCTGATTCATTCAAGAACAAAACAAGTGTCTTGATTATTGATTCACTGAATCATTATCTCCTCCGAATCGTTTAAAACATGAGCTGAATTCGCTCACTTGTTCACTCATGCATTATTCCCTATGGCGAATGCTATAGTCCATTATATGGGGAAGAAGTGAATGAAAAGGAATGAACAATTTCAGACACTGACGTAATATATCCTGTGTCTGACAGTAATGTTGCGGACATTCTTCATAACACCTGTGTAGCTTTTTGGACTGTTTTGTAAAATGGTAAAGTTCATTTTTACATTATTTGCCACTTTTAATTACTATTACATTTATCATGTTGAATCAAATTACTTAATATATTTTAAAAATTGCTATATATGTATACCATTCGTTTAATCAGTTTATTCTTAAAAAGTAGAACATAACTGTCAACAAGAACAAATACAAGTGTATAAATGTTTATTCGTGGAATTAACGGTCCCATTGAAATATGAGTGATGTACACTCAAAATCATAATGCATTGTGGGTAAAAAAGTAGTGAACAAATGTAGGGGATGAGTTGTTTACTCAGAACACCGCAAAAAGACAGATGCAAGTGTTCAAATGAAGGTTAATGCGCATATGCAACATTGAGGCACTACGATACTACCTTTAAAAAAAGGGCGGCATTGCTGGAATTTTGAAGCGGTAGCATATCGTAGCACCAGTACACATCGTGCAACCCAACTCTGTATTGGGATCTTTTAAAGACGGTTTAAATATAATCAAACTTCAGCAATTTTCAAGAGGAGGATGACATTCATGTCCAATGTGATATGGAGTTAAATTTGTTTAGAACTCAGAAATGAGTGACATCTTCGCAAAGACACACGCTTGTATACACAATTTACCGCTGGTGGACTGTGGCCAGGATTTGTGTAGTATTAATGATGTCACACAGACGGTTGTGTGCTTGCTGGGGCCAAAGTAAACAGTGTGTAACTAAGGGCGAATATGTCACTGGACAATCGAGCCTGGCTCATAGGACCCCCTGATGAATTGCCCATAATGCACTGCATATGGGAGCAATACAGCATAATTACAAAAAATGAGGATGCATCATTTCCTGGATTTGCACAGCGTTTGTCAGACACGAGCTCTGTCAAAACAGTCAGCCATTTATAGTGACAAATTGGTTATTGAATGTTTGCTAGAAGGTGGAAATCGGTCACACCTCGTTCTGTGTGGACGCAATTACATGTTATAGTAATAAATTACAGAAAATCAGAAAAGTGGTTAACGTTTGGCTGGTATGTGCTGAATCTAAACTGTCTGTACCAATATTTGAAAATAATTTTCTTCAGGGTTTTAGATTAAATACATATAGGCCTATAGGCTGATGGACTGCTCACCACTGTACTGCAACAGAAATAGAGGGTGTAAAAACATCTGGACAAAAAAAGGACCAAAAAATAACACCTTTTAAAAAACGAATTAATTGCAAGGACAGGTCGTGTCTAGTTTTATCTGCATGAGCCATGTGCGTACAGTCTTTAAAAGGGGTTTTACCAGTAATGGACCTAATCTCCATCCACACACTGTAAACCTATTTTTGATTTATCTTATCTCTTTCTGTAGCTCTCTCACTCGGCCATGTGCACATTTGCCTGTGCCAGCTTTAAACGTCTTTAAAGTAATAGTTAAACCAAATATACAAAATTCTGTAATCATTTACCCAAGTCATTTTAAACCTTTGTCTTTTATTCTTCCAGAAAACACAAAAGAAGGTATTTTGAAGAATGTTGTTAACTGGCACCCTGTTCACTTGCATTGGTTTTCTGTCCAAACAGTAAGTGAATGGATGTCGGCGCTGTTCGGCTACCATCGTTCCTCAAATATCTTCTTGTGTGTTCTGCGGAAGAAAGAAAGTCATGCAGGTTTAAAATGATAAGGAGGTGAGTAAATGATGACAGAATTAATATTTTGGGGTGAAATATCATTTTAAGCTGAATAACATTATAGTGCATAAGCATTGAATTTGCATTGCTTTTTTAAATGCATCTCTTTGGAAAATGACAGACACCATGCAACCCTATAGATGAACTATGGCTTTAGACCAAACCAACAGTTTAAAATAAAATGATCAGTGCCAACCGCTTAATGCGGGATTTGTTTGATGAATGCATGCCTGCTGGAATATGATTAAAAAGAGCAAATGTGGGCTTGATTTCATAGTAGCCACTTTATCATCAACTTTATCTTCACTCGCCTGGTCCAAGAAATTTCTCAGCGGACTTAAATTTCTGGAACCATGAGACTGGTACCTTTTAATGTTGAAGTGCTTGTGCTTGAGAAAAGATTACTCTATATTATGTCAGTACTTTGATGATTAATAATTCTTACACAACTTGCATTTTGCCGTGCAGGCTGTTGACTAATAATTCTTTGTTCATGTTCATACCTTTGAGAAAAGCAATAAAAATGTTTCTAATTATAATTTTAACGTAACGTTGTCTTAAACGGCATGCAAAGCCTAAATAAATCTAAAGTTTTTAGAAAGCCAGTTCAAATTTCACCGAGCATACACATTGCCATGATAAACCCTTTTATCTGTTCTCATGGAGATGAGTCCAAGCTTTTGTTTGAGTAATCAAAATGCATGGGAGGAGTGCACTACTCACAACAGCCATTGGGAGAGAGATTTTTTATTTCAGGTCTTCGTTGAGTGGAGGATGCTGGGAATTACAGCTAGGGTGCCAACTGGGTTAGAGTCTATAAGGCCACACGACCCCAGCACAAAAGAGCAGCTAAACATGGGCTCCCAGCAACCAACCTTTCATTCGTCTCTCTGATTTAACCCCGGCGGTACCATCTCTCAGTCTTAATAGTAAAATGTGCTCAATGCATCATGCATGTTTGCACTGTATGCATATTTATATTACAAAAGAGTTGAAGCGTAATAATATATTTCTGCAACATTTATTCTTAATTTAATTGCTCACAAATTGTTGGATTTTGATTATTCTAATGTATTGATATTAAACGAATAAAAACTACAAAAAAGCTCCATCTATAGAATATAATGTAAATGTTAAGTGTGTGTTGCAGTTCATTTTATTTTTAATGCATGTTGCAATTCAAATTGGCTTCTGATATGCAGTTCAGTTGAAGTTGACTGACGGGTGCTGTCTCGAGCTATAAATGAAGCAGTATGTCTATAGATGTTTGCATGAGCTGCTCAGGAAATGCCTGTGAGCTTGGAATTGCATGTGAAGCCCACACTGCCATAAATTAAAAAGGTCAAATAATTGTTACTGCGTGTACACATCTGCTCTTACTCTTCATTTGACACAGACAATATTTTAAAGCAACGTAAACTTTTATTGCAAATTATGCATCAGTTTGTGTGAAAGTAACATGTATTTTCCGTAAATGGGAGCATGCACTCAGACACACCATAACTGTGTGTAAATCCATGAGAATGCACCAAAGATCATCTTGTCTTAAGGAAAGAAAATATGAATATTAATATGAATAAAATAATACTTGATTAGTGATTTAGAAATGTTAAATATTTCTTTGTATTTTTATGTCTTTGTTTTTATTCTAAACAGGGTTCAATACCAAGTTTTCATATTTTCAATATAGACATTTGACACCCATTATATTTACCACTTATCAAGTACCCCAGACTTGCCTTTACAAAATACGATGTCGTTTTCAAAATATCCACTAGGGGGAGTTGGTCGTGTTTGCTTGGTCCTGGTTACAGTATGAGTGTTGACATGAGACTTTTTAGTGGACATATTCATGTTTAAGCATCTCTGTTTTGTTTTTATAGCTACAAATTTTTCGGAAATGTTTTTTGTATTTATTTATGTACTATACCTTTAATATGTCTAATGCTTGTAACTTTGCTTCAGGCTTGGAATTGTCTGCAAGTCAAGGATGTAAACATCTTCACTGTGTACCAACATGCAATCTGTTCACACTGTTCCTCCCTTGGAACACTATTCCATAAGATATACGCAGCAAGTCGAGAATCAATAAGACCTATTTTAGCCATTGCTGACAGTGTACTCTTCAGATTTATGGTTATTTTGTGCTACAATCCCCAACAGAGCAGTTTATTACTGTAATCACTGTCTTCACTGCACATGCCAGAAAGCAGTGATTCATCCGGCCTTCTGATGTCTCTCTGCTCTGCTATGCATGTAAAAGATCGTCTTGCACACACAAGCTACTTTAGCTGACAGCTGCTATCGGTTCAGAGAGTTTAGTATGCGATGGCTCGGTCAGGTGTGACCATCTGTGTCCTCTAACCTTTGGTGAGTGCTAATGAGCGAGACAGTTGTGCGACTGTTCGAATTGGCCAGTTCAGGCCTGGTCCCACGGAACTCGTCTCTGTGGGCCAAACATCTTGTGTTGAGAGCTTTCCTGGCAATGGGAGAGGAACATATGAAGGTGCTTAAAGAGGAGATAGGGACACCTTTAATAGGGTCACTCCAAATGAAAGTGTGAAAACAAATTCCTTTATGAAAACCCCCTTTCACGTTCACAAAAGGGTGTAATGGTCAGTAATCAAAATATTTATGATCAAATGACCCTGTGTCACATCCTTGTGTCATTCATTTCTATTGTAGGGACACAAAACCAACGCAAATCAATGGGTGCCAGCACAGTGTTTTTAAAAGTCACACAGGTATAACAAGAAGATGACAGATTTTTGGGGGTAAACTATCACTTTAAGGACCTCTTAAGGAACAAGGAGATGCGGTTACATGATTAATTTTAAGCAATGGTCTAATTTCTTTACATTAAGTCAATGTGAATATGTTCAGCAGTGCTCTTGCTGTGACTCTGGCACGATTACATCATTAGCGAGAGCCACGTTAAGTGAGTTCAAGGTTGTTGGCTCACTCCATCACATTTTTGCGCTTGTCCTTCATGTGACTTTTTTTACTGCATTTAACAGACCCATAAAGCCATTACCGCTCCCTGTTCATTGACAACACAGACAAATATTTGTGAGACACGTCAAGGCAAGTGGAGCGTACAGTCAAGGACCTTCAAAATCTGTGTCCAGCCCTTTCAGAAGTGACCCACTGGCCCTTCAGACTGTAGATCATGGCTGACAGTGGACTGTCTGAGAAGAGAAAGAGAGTGTATTCTGGCATATTTCAGATTCCAGCTTGACTCAAACGCTTCCCGCACATCAAAGATGTCGTCAGTTTTTGAAACTGGCACTGACCTAGCAATAAACAGAAAGACGGTTGTCGTGACCTGACATCCTATTAATTTGCAATGTTATTTTGAGAGAGTTTCCCTGTGACCCAGAGAAACATCATTTCGGCTTGTGCTTTTGCCATATATGGGTTGTTTGACATTAATCTTGAGCTGATACTTCGGTATTTAAATGGTTGGACTTCACACAAAAAAAACCTAAGGATAAATGTCTCTTGAGCTTCAGAAAAAAAAGTTAATATTGTATGTTCTGAGCATGACTTCAAAACATATGTTGGACTTAAGTGTTGGACTTTGCAAATATGATTTACAATATAACATTAGTGCATTAGGGAATATTGATAAAGGACATGTGGACTATGTACTGTTGGCATTGAGAAAATCCTTTGGGAAATCCTCTTTTAGTACATTTATCAGAAATCGAAAAGTTCTTCCTTTGCTTCCATGTTACCTGTTTCTTGGCATTCGACCTGCTTAAATCAAAACATCTCACTTCATCTTACTCTCCATCTCTGACCTGTTTCCATAATGTTCCTGTCAATATTTATTTTTCTTTCCTGTAAGAGATTAATATATTTAAAGTCATGGTGCCCAGATTCAAACCTGGAAAATATGAAATCTATTCTGTGTTGTATTTCCTCTCACAGGATGTGATCTGTTTCATGTTTTGAAAGGATGTCAGATGGATATTAAGAGTACAGATTTTCTTCATTGCAATATTTGACTTGTCTTTGACCCTTTACTCTCTTAAATATAAAGGTGCTTCAAAAATGTATTCGATGGCATAGAAGAACATTTTTTGTCTAAATGGTTCCATAAAGAACATTTAACATCCAAAGAACCTTTCACAAAATGTTGTTTGTTGTAAAAAAAGGTTCTTCAGATGATAAAAATATAAGAAGAATTGGTTCTTTAACGAAGCATATTTTTGAAAGGGCACTTTGATCTAGAAACACTGTAGTTGTGCTCTAAATTTTCAAAATTATTTTTAATTTGCGCCATTTACACAAATCTTAGATGTTGCAAATATCTTCAACCCATTCTTTAATGACCTTTATACTGTAAGACACAATAATTCATAATAAATGAATTTAAAAGCTTACAAAGGGATTTCTGTCTAAATTTGAAATTAAATAATCTTGAGATAATTTATTTAAAGAAAAAAATGACTCTAAAAACATTAATAAATGTTTTTATTCTATTTTAAGTTGAATTAAAATCCATTATTCACATTTGGAAATTATTTTGATGATAATGATATTTTTATTTTAGTGTTATATTATTCTTATTCTATTTTTTTTTAGCAAAATTCTAAATAGTGTGTTCTCACTACCATAACCAGGTTACAAAAATGCTTAGTTTTGACACATTAAAGTAATTAAAAAAATAAACAAAACTTCCCTTTTATCAGACCGTGTGTAAACACATCGGCTCCAGCTAGTTTTGAGAGCCTGTCATTATTTTTTTAACAAGTAACATAGTTACGCATCTGTGAAAACTAGGAAATGTTCCTGCTAACAAGCTCTAGTTCGGTAAACTGTCAGAAAACTAAGATCAACAAATACAAACCAGTTTGATTGCCTGACCCAAGGTCACGGGGTTATGCACCATGTGTTGGGGCGTTTGTGCCCCCCCCCCCCTCTTTTCGCAAATTAGTTTTTATTTATTTTTTCATGCTAATGGACTTTGAGTATGTGACACAAACTATGATATAGTCTATAAAATAACATTTTTGACTATAACATCTTTTCTGAGTAACCACAGATGGTCATTTCACCTGGAGGCAACCTTCCTGATTATTTGCAGCCTATTATATGTTCTGAACGTTTGTGGTTAGGCCTTCTAGAGCCAAATGTAATTTTCCTATCTAACCAGTAGTTTCTATAAAATAAACTGGTCTATTAAGGCATGCACCCAGCTCAGTTTTTAGAAGCAATAATACTTCAGATATGTGATGCCTGAAACATAACTTTTTAAACCACAAAACAAATACTTAGCTTTGTAGCAAAGATGTGTTGATCAGTCATGAAATGCACTAAGGTGCATTGAGATGAATGGTTTTAAATCTCCAAAGTGGCCAAGGGCTTTATAGAAAGTGTCACAGCTTTGCGAAAAACATCCCAATTCTCTTTCTGCAAGACATAGAGAGTTGCTGCACAATATCATGATGCAGAGGTCCTCTGAATTTTCTTGGGCTCAATTTCATAATCATTAATCTCTATAAAGTTTGCAAGGGTCTATAAATGTCTATAGCAATAAGACAGACGCCTTGGTGGGATAAAGCTGCTCTCAGCACACTGTTCACTAAAAACATTATTTTCCCGTTGATGTCCGTCATAGCATTTGTTACAGGGATTTCACCCTTTGACCAGAAACAAAGTATGATTTCCTGGCTCAGCATTCTCTCTGGAAATGCATTAAAGTGCAGTGAAAGGTTGTATAATGCAGAGAATAATGCATCGGAGTGCTTTCATAAATTTTTTTGATTAACAGCTCTTGTGTTGGATTGTGTTGAAAAGGTCAGTTTGGCTCTGTCCCATTTCTGTCTATGGATTCCAGAATATAAAAAGGAAAGCACAACAACGGAGATGATGGGTGGCCTTGGTTTATATTGTGAAACAGGAATTACAGAGTATCTCTGATACAATACAAACATACAAACAAATCGAGGTCAGAATGGTTCAGATCAATCCTTCTTAATGGTGTGAAAACTCATAGATAACCACAGGAAGCATTTGATTTGAAGTTATTGCTGCTAATAGGTGTATAATGTGATGGCTTTTCAGGAGCACAGTTGTTATAAAAAAACCTTAATATGATAAATAGAAGGGGGGCACGGTGGCTTAGTGGTTAGCACGTTCGCCTCACACCTCCAAGGGTTGGGGGTTCAATTCCCGCTTCCGACTTGTGTGTGTGGAGTTTGCATGTTCTCCCCGTGCCTCGGGGGTTTCCTCCGGGTACTCCGGTTTCCTCCCCTGGTCCAAAGACATGCATGGTAGGTTGATTGGCATCTCTGGAAAAAATTGTCCGTAGGGTGTGAGTGCGTGAGTGAATGAGTGAGTGTGTGTGCCCTGCGATGGGTTGGCACTCCATCCAGGGTGTATCCTGCCTTGATGCCCGATGACTCCTGAGATAGGCGCAGGCTCCCCGTGACCCGAGGTAGTTCGGATAAGCGGTAGAAAATGGAATGGAATGGAAAATGATAAATAGATGAAAAATCTATCTCACTGTGTTTCTTCATGAAGCATTTGAACGCATTTATAGGTGTTGACTGAAGATGAGAAAAATATTTAAGTATTATATCTAAGTAATATTACCTGTGCTTATGTTATATTTGTTATATATAAGTTATCCAGGGGTCACTGGATAGAATTTACAAAAAGTTGCAAAAACATACAAATGAAAGAAATGTCTCTTAACACAAAGGTTGGTCTGCACATTCCACGAATGGGGTCAATATCTAGGTGGGGTAAGAGTGAAAACACAAGCAAAGCTATTGAATCATCTTGGTTTTACGAAAGATTTCACAACAGAGCTTATAGTGTCAAACATACGTCAAAATACTGTATGATGAGGCTGTTTAATAGAAATTTTGTCAGCTGACTCACTTTTGCTTGACATTCAGTTTTCAACATATTATAAAGAACCAGATGTTATGCGATAGCAGATTAAAAGGTTAACGGTATGAAATAATGGTATTCAAATGACACAGAACATGTGTCACAACATACGTCAATTTCCCCTGATGTCATTGCACAACAATCAAAGTTTTATACAATAAATTACCTTTCAAAGAATGAACGCTAATGTCTCTCTCTCTCTCTCTCTCTCATTAAAGTTTGCGACCTCATCTCTTGCAGGCACCCTGGACATCCTTCGACACAGGAGGGTGAAGCTGGCAGTAGCTGGTATGTCTTGTTCAACTTGACAGTACATGAGACACCTGCCACAATACAGTAGTTGATGATGACTTCATTCTGCACCGAGATCTGGATAATGTAGCAGTTGACACCCAGAGCACGGAAAAACACCATACAAGTAATAAATGATCTTCAAATATATTTAAAGTGAAATAAATAATTACAATGCCTATTTTTTCATGAAATATTGCAGTGTTTATTGTAAATAGTTTATCAATGTGGGCCATTCCCTTTTTAAAATTTGTGGGCCCTCGTTATCTTTAGTTAAAATTTGGACTTCCTTACTGTTAGGACTATCCATCTTAAATGACTTATGTTAGACTGCTTGGGCGGAGCATCTCTTAACTCCTCCCCTTCATCTGTCAGTCTGCTGCCAGTTCCATTTCAAAATGCAATGGCTATTTTTATAAATCCAATCAGATCACAGAGAAAGAAGAAAGCCACGGCCATTCGAAATTCCATTCTGAAATGTGTCAAAATAAAGATGTAAAATGACTGCAACTTTCGCTGCGTCCGAAATCGCATACTGTGATAGTACGTACTGAATTTGAATTGAAGTATTTACCTATCGGCTGTTAAAACAGTACGTTCTATAAGTATGAGTGGGAATAGAATGAATACATTTCGGACATACCGCAATGTTTTATGGTCATGTGACCCATATGCTCATTGACCCATGACGTATTAACAACAACCTATACTTGAACGTTGATGAAAACGAAATTAAGTCATAGTAAATTAATTTATTGACACTTACATTGAAACAGAAATCCGCCTTAAAGTTTTCCACTGTATATTTATTTGATATACTTTTGAAATTTGTCCGTTGCTCAGCTCCCGTGGCATCATGGAATAGAGAAGTGTCCATCCGATCCACACTCACGAATCATGGCGGAAGTAGTAGACCAACCGGGTATTTCTCACCTACTGTTTTTAGCATACTGAGGTTTCAGACATGGCCGTTTCTCAATATGCGTTCTTCGGCGGTCTTGAGTCCATTCCGATACTCAAGAACACAAGAACAGAGAACGCATGAAAGCCAGATGTGTTCTCGATATCAAGTCCCAGCAGTCATTGCGGCATGTCCATCCAAGTTCGTTCTTCCGAGGCTGCCTCACAAGACCGATCTCAACGAGAACACAAGTCTGTTCTTTGCGTTCCTGGAATTGAGAAAAGGCCACTATTCATGAATTATACTCATTTTTGTCTACTATATAGTATGGAATTGGATATTTCATGCGCAGTAAGTATCAATATAAGTAAGTATCAATATAAGCTCTACAATCGCTGCCCTCAGCAGTACGTGCTTTTTGTTATTTTGTTATGTTCCCACAGTGCCTCACATTCAAGGTAACATATATCAAGTCGTTCGAGTGTGCTTTAGGGAAGCGTGTAAATGAATACGAGCACCACAAATATTTCATCGTGCCAATGTTTGTGTCTGTGGAACATAAAAGACTGCGTAGTTTTCATGCTACACTCCAGATGGGGCGCAGTTGCTGTGGTCAGTGGCTCTCTTCAAAAGTAAATATTTACACGTAGATTGTATGAAGATGTAATGCACACTGAAGGATTTAGGAGGCCGTTTGTCTCTATCACTTGTCAAGCTTTGACGTTCCAGGTGTTTACAGTAGGTTCGAAATGATCCTTGCTTAATGATTTTTAGAGTAGGTGAGATCCTTAAAAAGTTTGTTGAACTCAAATGTGTTTATTGACTTTCCGATATTTGTAAGTTGGCACCTTTATAATATGTTTGGGTAAACACAAAGCCTCTCAGTGACTGATAATTGCTTCAATTTACAACAATCGGGGCCGAATGGTTTGACAAATCATGTGCGTGTACATTGACCTGCATGGTATGCACAGAGCAAGCGTGCACCGACAGTTACACATGCAAAGATATGTGCATGTACTTCCACAGATTCGACTCAAAGCTGGCATGAAAAAAAAGATAAGGTGAGAATTTTCTTTCTTCTTCATCGCTCTGCTGTCAGTGACCAGAACCTGATGTGTTGCTTGAGTTGTGTACATTTTTTGGCTGCCCGGGCTGCTGTACCATTAAAGGATTACGTGGGTGACAGAATTGACAAAACCCCGTCCTGTCTTCTGTGAGGTCTGCGATGCCTAATGATGCACTCATGAGACAGAAACAGTCTTTATCAGACTCTTTACTTCCAACGTTCATGTCATGAGGATATGAGAGTGTAGACGGACATTTACTTTTATGGCAGTGTGAGAGGTCTTGGATTCCCAATGCGTTGTCCAAGTGCTCATAACAAAGCAGATGTTCTGAGTAACTGTGTGTTTATTGAATGATGCTGATCATATCCTAACCAGAAGACTCTTGAGTTGTATTTTAATGATTAAGTTATGGACGTGACTTAAAAAAATGCTCAGAAAATGTATTTGTTAAAAATATATATAATACCTTCTCTATATTAAACCAACTGTTTATATTTTACAAAACCCTTATTGATAGAGTCTAAACATCAGAAAAGCGTAAGTCTATGAAAAAATTTGCGATAAAAAAAAGGGAAATAATCATGTTTTGTTTGACACGATTTTGGGAGACAAAGTTTTTTAAGATTACTTTGAATTATGATACACAAACCTGAAGCAATAAAACCCAACGAATGGAGAAGGGATGACTCTTTATAGTACAAAAAATAGTTACTTTATTTAAATTTTCAATCTGTCCATTTATGAGGAACCCTTAAGGATGTGACAATCCTGAAAATGGCACTGACTATGAAAAATCATCAAGGGCTTTTAAAACTTGAAGAGAGACCTCACATGGGTATCTGATCCACCAGATGTTGATATCTGTGTTGTTAGCATAGTCAAAAATGTTGGTAAAACCTTTTTTTCTTGGTCAGCTTGACATTTTGACGGAATTGCCCTTTTACAGAATTAATTGTATACAGTAAAATCAAGTGCAGTATTAAAAACTAAACCTGCAGTAAATACATTTAAAAAAAATGTAATGCGAATTTGAAGAAAAATTCCTGCTAATAAGATAAGAGTGCATCAATCTGGAGTGTTTCATATTGCATGAGTAATACCCATAAGGTAGAAATGTGTTCTCTAAACAATCATGTGTGTGCGCATGTTCGATCTGATATTCAGAAGGATAACATCTAATTTCGAGGATTATAAAAGCATAAAAACATTACTGGATGATGTCATGAACCTATAAGATGTCAATTATTTAAGGCTGAAAATCCACTACAGATGGTGGTGTGTTTGGAAAAGTAACTAAAGGCAAGCATGTGAGCCAATGAGAAATAAGGTAAGAATATAGCAGGGATAGCATCTTGCGATGTCAAACCCGTGTGTGATCTAAGGTGATTCTACACAGGATAACCACATTAACAGTTTTTAGTTTGGAGGCAAATGGGTGTCAGACTGCTTTGTGTTGCTCCTACTAAAAGATCATAGTACTGTGGTGGTGATGTGGACAAGTGACAGACCTCCATCCCCAATGCATGATAGCACACATAGGGATCTGAACACTCTGTTTAATGGATAAATCCTGTAATCTGAGAAATCTGATGAATGGAACTGTGTCAAACCACGAAAGACAGGACAGCAGATAACCACTTACATTCTTCCCTTTGCACACTGTAAAAATGGGCAGAGATAATTTACTGCTTTTTTTCATGTAAGATTTGTGACCTTTTGATTGGTCTAAACATATTGAGCATTGGTGCGCATGTGGGAAATGCAGGTTTGAAACAGTCCTGATCCTCTACCCATCTTCTCCTCATGCTCTGAGTCACCATACCGACAGAGTGAATAACTTTATGATTTTTTTTGGTTAAAATTGTTTTTCATGCTCATGTTTACATACACAATGTTTTTTCAGTGAATTAATACACACTGTATACTGGAGTATACAACATTTGTTTGTTTTTTAGTTTGTGTAAATTTAGAAAATACACTTAAAATATAATGTAACGTTATGCTAAAAGCTTGTTTATTTGATGCTGATTGGTAATATTAGTTTTGGGAAGAAATTGATACTGTATGTAGACACAAATCATGTTTACAAACCCCTTTTAGACCTTTAAGTATTATCTCAGATTAAACAGTTTTGAAGGTCATGAGAAACATAAATTCAGTCAAGGGTCCCAACGTGTCTCTGGTGGTTCAGTGTATTTCCCAGTCCATGGGTTGAGGAATGGGAAATGTGTGTTGACCTAAGGGTGGGGGTCAGATGAGGTATGGTCCAGATTCTTTGTAAACACTCTTATGAGGTGCAGCTTCTCCCGTGGCCTGCGGAGATAAGAGACCAAACACTTGTTTTAGAGCACCCTTGATCAGACAGATTACAAGCACTAACATAGTTGAGAACTTAAACATTTCTGGCTTTGAATGGACAATTAGCTCCGACATCATACATCAGCTAGCACATGGGATGAAGCACACACAGACAGCAGAGCTGTGGGGGAGTCAGATCATCTGTAAAAGTTTGTTTTGGGTTCAAGTCAAATTTCATTGTGGCAGAAATCTGCAGTGAAGGTCAGGATTGTAGTTTAGGTTTATTTGGTTTGTCTGTAAACCCTTTTAATGGGAAATCGCTTGCTTTATATTAAAACACCTTGCCGCAAACATGCAACGTTTTTCAGCCTTAAAACTGTAATTATTTTCTCTCTATCTCTTTCCCTCCCTCTACACAATCACACATAAAAACTCATAAACGCAAGTTAACAACGGACCCTATATATTTTCTTATTTGTTAAATGGTTAAAAACAATAGCAATGATGTCATAATGCTGACGATGCCCTCACTTCCATTTCCTTGTGACATCACACGTCTCTGGACACGTTAATCAACACTTTAAACATAGACGTGTCATATAGCGTTTGATTGAAGGGTACAAGAGCGCACGTTCCATAATCTTGACGTGAACTTAACTGTCAGTGAGGAAGACAGACTGTTGCTTTGACATAACCAGACCTCAGTAAATTTTGTTGCGTGTGCCCGAGAGAACCTGCCTGAGAGGAGAGCCGTCTACAGAGGGTTCTTAGCCTAATAGTCCCTGGTGTCATTCCTTCAGCAGTCTTCAGTTCATGACATCATATCTGTCGGCATGTGCCACACCGGGCTGTTTAAAAAATCAATCAAACCGACTGTCTCAAAGAATTAGACTACGTGTGAGTTACGTAGCAGACTAAACACGTCCTTTCTTTCATAGGAATGTGACCGTATGCCTCTCTCTCTTTCATTCTTTCCCTGTATTATATTTTTTCGAAACAATTGTTGGACTGAGCGTCCACTTGTGCATCTGTGAGCATTCTCGATGGTTGCATGGTCACAACAAAACATTCCTCCAGCCTTAACATTTAGTATTCACCATTGAAATGCCACTTTCTCAATTGGATGCGTTGAGTTCGCCAGACCTGATAATGCTATCAAATGAGATGTTGAGAGCGTTTAGTGTGACAGATTTGAATAAGGCCGAGCCGGGCCTTGCAGCCCCCCTTGGGGACCCAGTGAAATGAGAGGCCTCGCTCATAGATGGGATGAACAGGTCTATTGAAACTGGAAGAATGCGACTGTGTGACATATTAGTTCTTGGTAATTATCCATTGAAATGCGTTGGCATTGATTCAGCTCTATCATTGACAGAAAGCCCCTGTGAGCAAATGTTTTGCCAAGCCTTAGCCGCTGCAGGGTTAGGACAATATAGAGCTCATCGCTTTGTAATTCGTTCCAATTGTCATTACTATTTTTGACGCTTTTGTAATGGCTTCTTTATCTTGCAGGCTGAACGCACAGTTTTTTAAAGTTACATGGAATATGTTATGCCGCGTCATTTTTTATGATGCTTTACCAGCTTGTTTTTATGAACATAGATGACCTTTACCATTACAAGCATGTTTGGTACGTACTGTGATACTGGCTTTAAAGGCAATATATTATTCATTTTGTCAGAAATATGACTAGATCTGTCTTTGCTCTATGATGAAAACTTCGGGATCCCGTGCAGTTCAAACCAGCGGCACACATAAATTTGTTGTGTCGCTGCGTGTTCTGTGTTTACATTCCAGGAACGACTTTGGTGCGTAGATTACACAAATCAATTATGACGGTGTAAATATCCCCAGCTTGTGCATTTCCATGAAAACTTGAGGAAACGCCAAAATCGCATACTGTTCATCATGCTGGTCTTTGAAGTACTGACCTACATTACTGCACTGTAAACATGTTCAGAGCCCCCCAATGAGAGCCTTAAGTTTTAGTTCTTGGTCTCTAAACTGTGTTTTGTAGTTACATGTTATCGTTGCAGTTCAAAAAATTTCAGTACACGCGTCTATAGTTTTGATGGGGACAGGGTGGAGGGGTGGGCGTATGGCATAGCAAGATGAAATGCATGGTTATTCTGGGCTTGTTATCTCGGAGCAAAACCACGAGGAGGAGGGTGGTTATAAGGATTACAGCATTGTGTTGTTGTCTTAATAGTTTGTGTACCAAGGAGAGTTTAGTCTATCTGCCAGCCAGGTTGCCATAGTAGGTGGTGAGAAAAACGCACAGGGGGCTTTAATTGGAACTTGACCTTTGACCTCCCATCTCCATGCATAGTATCCCGCCAACTGCTGTGTTGCGCTTTGAGACAAGGTCTTTGTTTTTATCTTACAATAGTTGAAAGTTGGAATCTGGGTTGCAAAGCCGGGTCCAAGATCGGTGTAAATGAGAAGCTGTTTCCTCTGGTGAAGTAGCTCCTCCATCAGGCCAGTGCTGGATTTCGTTTTTGTTTTTGTGAAAACAAGAGGGAGATGCTGTGAATTGCAGGCTTGTGTTTTGGATGAGAGCAGAGTTTCACAATGTCACATTCCAGGGGCACTTTGACACTTTCTTTTGGAGGGGTTGAAAATGAAGTCGAAGAGAATAACTGTTTGCCGTGTTTCTCATTGGTGTCCAACTACGAAACATTTGACATTAAAGAGATGGTTCTCTCAAAATTGAAGAATTCTGCCTTTATTTATTCACCCTCATGTTGTTCCAAACCTAAATATGAGTCTCTCTTCTGTGGAACACAAAAGAAGATATAAAAAAAATGTCTTGTGTCCATACAATGGATGTCAGTCTGTGTCAATGTTGTTTGGTTATCAGTGTTCTTCAAAATATCGTCTTTTGTGTTCTGCAGAAGAAAGAAAGTTATACAGGCTTGGAATGAATGAGTAAATGGTGTTGGCAAACTCCTATTAATGCAATCCTGTAATGTAAGGGTGGATATACTGTATATATATATATATATTCATAGAAGTAAAGTGAATAATAGATAAAGTGTAGGTTACTATGGGCTACTACAGAAATACAGGCTCAGAAAGTTGAAATGAAAGTAAAATGATCCTCAAGCACTGAGAACATCCTCTGTGCTGGGGTCCCACTATGCTTCACTTTCCTTTTCTCTCTCTCTCTCTCTCTCTCTCTCTCACTCTCTCACACACACACACACTCACCCACACACACACTCAGACACACACATTCCTCTCCAGTCAATGTGAGGGGCAGGCTCAGAGCATGCTAGAAACCCAGAGCAAAGTCATTGAGTCGCTAGGTCACACACAACAGAGTAAGAGAGAGAGAGCGCGCCAGGGGAGGTCTGACAACATGCTCTAGACTACATCTTCATGGACCCTGTCTTGCTTTCTTCATAACTGCACAGCTGCATTTTACATGCATGCGGTCCCAGCGCAACCCACATGTGAAGTTTCTCAAGACTTCAGCTTTTCCCCAGAAGACCGACTCTTTATTAAATCTTTACAGGACAGGAAGTGTTTGGTGAGTGACAACATCAATGATGACCTCCAGGCATCCTCTTCCCCAACAGTCCTGTATGGACATGTTCAGCACGTGCCCCATGGCGCCTAGACATCTCTGCTCATACTGATTCAACCTGACCTTGGAATTAAGGTACAGAGCGCCAAAGACACCTTGAACGAACTTGACCTGCTGCTTTGATATTAGTGACCGTATCTCAGCTCGTGCCATGCGGTGGAGTTGGTTCTTCTGCCGCTGTGCATCTCTGGCAGCATTGCTGGCGGTGGCAGACTGCGCAGGGGGTGAGCAGAAAAGAGGAGCTGAAGAGGGAACAAGAAGCTCCACGGCCAAAACAGGCACTAACGGCAGCGGTCGGAAATATCATCGGGTCCAACACGGACAGTGCAGCTACACTTTTATTCTTCCAGAAAGTGACGGAAGCACCGGGACTTCTTGTCGAGAGTTTAAAGCGGGCGCTCAGTACAATGCAAACGCTCTGCAGCGGGACTCTCCACAACCTGAGACGGACTTCTCCAACCAGAAGATCCAGCAGCTGGAACATGTCATGGAGAACTACACACAGTGGTTGCAAAAGGTAATTTCAAGTTTTGCAACGGATAATCACGCAATTATCAGCTTGTAGTTTTGTAAGCCGAGAGCAGCTAAGGGACAGCTGTTCCCAGATCCAGTAGAGCGAAAAGATAAAAAGAAAAAAATTCAATTCTGAACTGTAGTTCAAAGCTCGGTATGTGAAAACTGTTTATCTGTCTTTAGCTGACAAGGATCAGCGCTTTTCCTGTTTTCTGTGGATTTTCGTTGTTCTGCTGTTATGTGTGATTGTTTACGCAGCTGTGATGCTTTTGACTGTATTTCTAGGATGATATTGCGGTTGTTGCTTTGGCAAGTTACAAGTTTGCGTAAGCGAAACAAGACGAAATCTTTACAGACCTTTGTTATTTTAAGAATGATCTTCACCACTTTGGCCGTCAGAGACCAAATATTTGTGACCATAGATCTCTCTGTTCAGGTTGTGTGTGCTTTTGTAACTCGCGCCGCTCGACGTGTCTGCTGGCAGGGGTGTCTCACTCCATTGCCTAGCTGATTTCGCAGATGTTCAGGTGGACTCCACACGTCGCATCGATGGCACTTTGTCAGTCACCCAGTGGGTAGTCGGGTGCGGTGTCTCTTTAATGACAGGAAGTATGACAGACCCTTGGGAGTGCTTGAAGGAAGAGCACAAGAGATCTGTCCTCCGATTATGGGCTAAACTTTAACTCTCCTGGCAGATAAAACATCACTGCTTTCAAGAAAAGTACCTGTTGAAGATTTTCTTGCTTCCATAATATATTTTAAACACATTTAAATCGTGTTTGGATAACATGGATCATCAGGTTTTGCATTAACCAAATAATAAGACACTTGGAATGTCAAATAAAGTCACAGCTGCTTTGTAACAATGAAATTTGTAAAAGCACTACATTAATAAATTTGAGTTGAGATAAAATGTTTTAATGAACAAAATGTAAAATAATAGAAAGAACCATTTTTTATATAAACTATTAGTATTTTTTTAAATGGCAAATCTGTTTAAATGAGGACATACAGTACTGTACATTTGTATGATATTTATCACTATAACATTAAAGTTTATAACAAATATGTGTTATAAAGATTATTTAACCGATTTGATATTTTCATTTTGCATTTTTCTAGAATTATTCATAATTTGTTTCTTAATAATCGGCAATAATAATTATAATAGTTTGTACATTACTGGTCACTCAGTCAGAGTTGTTAATGATAATTGCTCCTCAAACAGAAACAAACCTAGCCTACAGAAACCCCCAATGGGATTTGGCAATGAAAACAATTCTAAATTTGAAACTTACACTTGCCGAACTGGACTATCAAAATCATAGCCATTTTAAACAAAGTTTTTATCAATATTGTGATCTTGGTTGTTAATGTAAAATGAATAATTGCAAACCATCTGTTTATTTACAAAACATGTAGAAATGTGGATTACATGCAGGTTTCAGAATGAATTGTCCGTAACATTGTCCTGAACTGTTTTTCACAAACTTTTACGATGATGGTACCAGTTATAGAAGTATCAATAACATGTTACCTAAAAGTTATTTTTAAAAGGCTTTGAAGTTTAACATGTTTGAGTTATATTAAAGTATCCCCTAAATAGAGAATATTTGGATGTTACGTAACAATGCAATGGGGGTTCCTGTGGTTCAAAAAATTATAATCCAGCATGGTGTTTTAAGGCACGGATCATGACTGCAATGTGACCGGTATGATAATTAATCTTAAACATTCCTTCCAAACGTTCTGATCCCACACGCCATTCTCAACATTTCCATTTTCTTCATTTGGCGAATTCGTCCCATGAATTTTTATGACGGATTGGTATTTGTAGACACATGCGTGATCCTTTTTTAAAAAGGGAAAGCAAAATCATTTTTGGCTCTATTTTAGACAAGTGTTAAGAGCTGCTGAAATAATATTTTGATGCAATGACTAAAAACAAAAAGCAAAAGAAAGAAAAATAATAATCTTTATTGAACGTTTACCAGGACTTGCATACTATCAAAAGAGGGAGTCTGTCAGAGTTTGTAAAAAAGGAAATTTGGCGGTGTATGCAGTCTGAATTCTACACCAGTGAGTAACCGGCTTATCATAAAATATACTGAAAGTAGGAGTATAAAAACATCTACTAACATTAGTAATGCCACTATTCCTGATCACTCCTACAAAACTATGACCTGGACCATTTTGTATTCTTGTAAGATAATGGGGCAAAATTTACCTGCACAGTTTTCATTTGAATAAATGATATTTGTCTCATACTTTATAGGAATCAATTCGTATTCTTTTATATTTAAAATGAATCCGGACCACAAGAAAACCTTGCCTTAATAAAATGAGCTATATATTACGCAGTGCTAATTCAGTCTAATTGTTCTAGAGGAACATGAGGATGCAGTTAACATATTTCATCAGACAGAAGATTAAGTGTCATGGTCCGGTCTATCTGTCTTAATCAAGTGAGCCGTGACTGTGGAGTAATTCTTAATACCTTTCAAGCCGTACACTGATGAAAGACTGCAGATAGTGACCGGTCTGTTGCTGGAGGTGCGGAGGGGTCTGTGTGGGGTCGAGTCCGACCAGGCGATGCGTTCACTGTGGAATTCTGCTTGAGCAGGTCCCGATAACATTCTTGTCCAGTCAAAGGTGGCTTCTGTTTGTCCAAGGATTATCCCAAGAGCAGGCATGGTCCATAAGAAGGATTGGATTGACTCTGGTCATTTGCTAAAGGAAACTGTCCACTTATGGATATGGCTGGCTAAACACTTCTAATCTTAAACATGGAGTCATGATAAAAGTCTGCTATCTGGTGTTTTGAGGAATAGTTAATCCTAAAAATTATGAAAAATTATTATTTATATATTTTTTTATCAAATTCATATTATTATTAATATTTTTAGGGAATTGTAGATCATCCTGCTTCCTTATTTTACTATTTTTTAAAGTTAATAAATTCTATTCTTTAAAAAGATCAGACAAATATGCAAAAAAAACGGAAGGTGGCAAATTCTTTTTTACAGCACTGTACATCTCACAGAAGTGAGTACCCCCCTAATTTTTTTGTAAATATTTTATTATATCTTTTCATGTAACAACACCTGCAATACAGCTTGTATAACAGTATACATTTGCTGTCCCTTCAAATAACTCAACACACAGCCATTAATGTCGAAAATGCTGGTAACAAGAGTGAGGACACCCCTAAGTGAAAATGTCCAAACTTGGCCCAATCAGCCATTTTTCCTCCCTTTAGATTCAGAATTTTTATTTTGGGTACATACAGTAAGTCCTTTATTGAATAGATTTTTTTCAAGTATTAGATTAGTTTAGTGCAAAGAGGGTTTTAAAAACACTCCTTATCACACTTTAAGCCTAAATGTTCTTTCAGAGACTATTAAAGTCTGACTTTGTATAAAGCCGAAGGAATTCAGTTCCGTCAGCAGGGCTTGGCCTGAGGTCCATTTTGGGTTGATCTCAAGCTTCTGCCAGTGACATGTGGGAGTTCTCAAGGGAGTAGAAGTGATAGATCTTCACACTTAATGTGTTCAAAGAAAACCTTCTTCAGTCTCATGTTTCTGCGGATGGTGCCTCTTGCCAAGCGGCACTTTAGATTTAAAAGCACATACGTCCGAACCTTGGCCCTGTGAAATTCTCATTGTTCTGCTTTACCCTCGGCATGGCTGGCGGTGACTAGATGAAAACGGAGAGGTTAATCTTGGTGCTTAAAGGCCAAACGCTGTGGTTTTCCTCCACTGAGGGCATAAATGAAGACTGGACCATCTCACGGCCACACAGCATGTCTAAGAAGCCAAAAGTTGGACTGGGCTATTTTAGGGATGACTTTCTTAGTATCAAAGTTTGTTTTTGCTGATGGAAACGGCCAAAACCAACAAGCTAGATGAAGTGAAGTGAAAGCACCCTTGGCGGACTAAACAGCTCTTCCTTCCTGTTTCATAGCTTTTACACGCACCAGAACAGCGCTCCATTTATCAAGGCACCACATTAGATTCAGTGTCACTTCTTCAGATTCAATTCTTGCACAATGTGAACGCAATGCAGCACTTAGGCATGTAAGGGAAATAAAAAACATACTCAACTGTCACCATCTTTCAGGGCGAATGAGGAAACTGCAGCCCACGCTGAACGTTAAGCACAATGCAAGGGTCGTGTGGTTGATTTTGATAAACCATACTACCCGCTTTGAAAGTCATTTTCCAGAAACGTCATGTCATCTGGGTCTTTAAGCTAACTCTGGCATGTCTGTTTGATATAGGGCAGAGAAAACTCATGAAATCAATACCCTGCTAACAAAACCCAAGTGAGTAGGTCGCTTAATGTCATCTTAATTTTGTAAACAAACCAAATCTCCTCAACCATATTGTAGGCAGCATTATGTAGTTATGAGGTCAGATTTCCATCTGTGACTCATGAATCTTGCACAAGCTTTTAAGATTAATGTGAGTAAAATCTTTATTTTTGGGGCTTTTCACTTTTCTCGCTTTTGGGGAACGCCTAGGGCCGAAGTCCGATGGGTCCCTCACAAAAATGAGAGTATTCAAATATTTATTTTGGGATTCTTGTTGCCCCAGAGTATTTTAATATTTTAAATCTCAGTGTTACTGTTGGCATTAAATATATATCCCCTTCATTTTCTATTACACTGTGGCAATGCAGTTTTCCAAATCGCTAAACAATGATCAGGATTGCTGAAATTAATATAAGCAAAGATGATTGTTTTGGACAGGAAACAGAGAGGAACATTATTTTTAAACCTGAGCTTTTACTTTTCTTAGTGCATGTGACGGATAAACCTAATTTTACAATAGGCCCAATTTTTTGGGCTTTGTTAAGGATTTTTCACTTATTTAGGGATTTATTAATGCTGCGTGTGGAAATGTGGAATGTAGTTACTAATAATGTGCTTATTGTCAGTTGTTTTTCTATGCCTTGTAATGTTAAGAACTTAATCCAGGTATCAGTCAAATCTAATTCAGCAGTTCAAGAATAACCATATATAGGTATAATGGCCTTTCTATTATTAATATAATGAAAGAATATTATTATTATTACATTAAAGGGATAGACCACCAAAAATGAATTACTCATCCTCGAGTTGTTCCAAACCTGTTTAAATGTCTTTGTTTGGCTGTACACAAAGAAAGCTTTGATAAACACAAAAGAAGATATTTTGAAGAATTTAGGAAAACAAACAGTTCAGGGCCACCTTTGACTACCATTATCTGACTACCGCATCTCAGTTGCTAACATTCTTCTAAATATCTTTCTTTAGCCCTATTCGGACCGGACTAGTTTTACCAGAGGAGGTTTGAGAAATTTGTGTATCTCAGACATACTCGGTCATTTTAATAGACTTATTAACAAAGTTCATCATCCACATGCTGCTTTGAATGACATTTCCTCTTGGGATGTGCTTCTTCTGAGCGAGCTCCCAGTGCGGACGTCCCACGTAGCCTTCACAATGTCTTCACTTTCCATCATCCCAGCGAGGATGAGGTTTTAAAGAACGATGTTTCAGTTTATCGGATAAACCTAGTTTACCTTCATCAGCTTTTCCATGAAATCAAATCAAAACATCAAATGTTAGGATGAAAGAAAGCTATGATTGACTCCAAACGCCAAACTGAAAACTAATGAACAATAATGTAAACGCCCCTATGGGAAAACAAGTCAAGTACGAACAGGAAATCGAAAATGTGTGTGTGTCTGTGTGTTTTAAATTGTGTGGGGCAAAGGATTTAAATGATTTATATTTTCCTCCCTTCTTATCATTCTCACATTACAGTTTTTGTAACACTTGCACTGTGTCTGAGCCGCAGGTCTTCTTTTTACTAGATGCAACAGTGCCAGAACTAAGGGAGTAGTTTGTTTTATCTGTATTTTCTATCAGTGTCTGATATTCTTGATGTTCTGCACAGTGAGGTTATGCACACAGAAAGTTAACTGACGACAATCTTACATTACGATCAGCATTAAAAAGATCTAATGGTCTGTATACGATTAACCTTGGAAACAAGTGCACAAAGCATAGAGGGTGTTTAAAAGGGCAATTGGTGCAAGGCATTTTCTTCCAATATGTGTTTTATTGGGATACTTCCAATTCAAAGAAGAAAGTCTCATGCACTATTAGTTAAAATGAACAATTGTTAATGCACAAATACAAGCAATTGTACTCTCCATAAGTGGTCCCGTGGTTGGATATTATGAGTTTACTGTATAGTTTAGTGGTTTCTAGCCGCAAATTGTGTGACAACCACAACCCCTTATGAACCAGCCCACCACCCTCGACGCGATAGTCCGAACCCCGGCCAGCATCACACTTGCCTTTTTCTGGGACCACATCCAGGCTTCTCACATTTCACCCCATACCTGTTTAAGAAGGGCTGCGTATAATTGCTAAAGACGGAGATGTAGCCACTCACTACCCCCACCTTCTCCCTCCTTCTCATCTATTTGAAAGCAACTTGAACTGCTGGGTTAATAGTAGCAGGTTAAAGATCATTCCCCATTATGCTATGGGAGGTGGAAAATGACTGTGGCTTCAGTAAGTAGGCACTGTTTGTAATTTACCTCCAATTACTCATGGGATGTAGGCATTTTAAAGGATTGATGTTGGCGAGAAATGCAATACTACAGGTAAGAGGTTTGACTGTTACAACTAAACTAAACAGATAAGTCCTGTAATGCTTCTGTAAGTGATTTTGCAAAACAAAGTTCATTAAGAATGGATTTAGAAAACGTGTGTAATACAGTTATTTTTAATAAGGAAATGTGCAAAACTTCTTTACAGCCATTGCATTTCCAGTGCATTGCTAGACAACACAATCTCACTGGAATCCGTAACTATTCTTATGATGCTAAGTCGCGTAAATCGTAATCTTATTTTTTGCTCTGTTTAAGAGTGATTTGCGGTTGTGACTGTTAGGTTTGGAGGCGGGGTTAGGTGAGGGGCTTCAGTATTGCTTTTCCCTAATAATCGTATGTTTTTGTATAATTCACATTGTATGAATTTAAACAAATTAGCCAACTCGTGAAGTAGTTACGAATTCCTTTGAAATCAGGTTGTGGTACAATTTTCATATAGGTGTTTGCTGTGATGTTAGGTGGCTTCAAGAGCTTCATTACAATGATCCTAGTTCAAAGAGCCAATCCACCAACACTGTTTGGCTATGGGTCATGTTGCTGTACGGTTGCTGGGGGTTTTCTGAAATAGATGGTTGTTTTAGAGGCAAGGCACGTCATTACATTTCGCAGAAACGTACAAAGACAAATACTTTT
This sequence comes from Triplophysa dalaica, assembly GCF_015846415.1. Taxonomy (NCBI): domain Eukaryota; kingdom Metazoa; phylum Chordata; class Actinopteri; order Cypriniformes; family Nemacheilidae; genus Triplophysa; species Triplophysa dalaica. The sequence goes on along the minus strand of NC_079566.1, from coordinate 8,401,404 downwards.
CTCTATAGAATAACACGCACAGATGAATCATACACAATAAGGCCATGAACATTCATTGTGAAAGTTCAGTTAATCCGGTCAGTTTTGATTTCACGTTGATGTCAAAACCACACAATCAAAAGTCCAGAAAAACATATTTTTTTAAGTTTCAGATTCAAGTCTGAAGTCAGCGCAGATGAAGGATTTTTAAGAACACAGATGGGCAGGAAGCCACATCTCGTACTGCACTCCTCTTTAAAATGCATGAGTGAAGTGCATTACTGAGTGAAGTGTGTTTGTGAATGGATCTCTGGCTAGTGTCTGATGTTCTGCGTGACAACCGTGTATCATTAACAGATCTGTTTCTCGTGTGAGAGGTGGGAATATTGCCACACTAATAGCTGTTTGAGAGCTTGCGTGGCTAGATGGGCCTTAATAGTTTTTTCATATACAAGTTATTTATGTACTTGTCTACCAATGCAAAGGTCTTTCTCTTTTTTTCCGATGTCTCCTCCTTTCTCTTACTCCCTCACGCTTTCCTCCCATCAGTCTATTTTTATATCCCTGTTTTCCCTCCTCTGCTTGGCCACAAAACAACTTCCACAGACACAAAAGGGGCCTCTAAATTGTACAGTGTTGAATGGTATGACAACACAATGCCACAAACAGGCTCGTCTGTTCCGAGCTCCTCACGGAAAGTTCAGAGAGGATAACTTGTTAGGGGGGGTGCGGGACACAGATTCTACAGACTCTCTATCTAACGATTCTTCTTGTCATCAGAAAGTAGGTTAAGCAGGGACTGGAAAGCGTATTAAAAAAGTGTTATTAAATTATTACCGCATTTGACAGCCTTTATTATGTCACATAATTTTACTAATAGCATGTTAGATATTTAGTTTTTGTGTTTCATATTCCTGTCTTTAAAAATGACTGAATTATGAGAACTGGAATGTTTGGGATATTTGTGCACTGTATTAACATAGCTTGTGGAGTTGTGTTGGGAATTGAAAACAGACATGACGTTTATTTCGTCTTCTCCTCTGAATTCACCCAAATACTCTGGCTGGCAGTATCTCCTGAAACTGAAAGTATATTTAAATATGTTCTTTGTTTACTTATGAAGTAAATTGTAACATATAGCATACCCACGGCAAAGACATCTAATCTAGGGCCCATATTACATGCCAAGCTCAATAATAAGCCATCAATCACAGTCAAACTTAACCTGATAACCAATTGTACCCAAACAAAGTTGATAACATGCTGTTTTGAGTTCTGCACGAGTTGTCCGTGTCATTTTCCACTGGAACTAACTGTGCTTTGTGCTTTGGTGATGCCTGTCTTCTCCATGCCGCTGAGTTTTAAAGGATCAGGGTAGAGTCACGGTGGCAACGATGATGCATGCCTCACCCTTGCCCAGCGTTGGAATGGCAATCCGGGCCCCATGGAAAGGTTTCATGTGAGGGACTGTTGTTCTGGCCGAGAAGCGCTTATACTACGTGCAAATGGGCCACGCAGACACAAAGAGTGTGCAGTCATAATTCCTTCATATGACATCATTGTAACTGCGGATAAGCGGAACGACTAGAGGTTGTTATAATATTGTCTTGCAAGCCTCGCTTGGGTTATTTATGAGGTTTTTATCAAAATCACTGTACTTAGAATTTTATATCAGCATGGATGTCCTTGAAAGGAATTTTTTGAAGGATCTCCCCAAAATGGACTGGGAATAGACACCTTGCGAACCATTTTTTGAGTTAATATTTCTCAAGGTCCCTAAGTGATTCCTAACTGGGTAGAACGCTTCCAAGGGGGATTACCAGACCAAGTCACATTCTTTTTGTGATCTATCTTGGCAGAAAAGTTCCCATGTTCTGAGCTCTCATTTTGGGAAAGCTGAGGTCCGCTGTTTGCCTGGTATAGGGCATGAGATTGGTTTCCAGTATGATTTGTTTGTTGTTCCCTGCTTTTTTCTTCAAGGTTCGGGTAAATGCTGACATTTCCTCTCCCATACATTCAGATACACATAATTAATCAGGGTAATTCGGGGGTATCAGAGCAATTTTAAGAAACGGTTTTGAGTCGCCTAGACGTATAACAGAAAAAATGTTATAAGTGAGGCCTTGTAACTAGATGATTTGAACAAATATACAGTCATATACAATCTAATTTGGAAACTGTTTGTCCAGTGTCAGCAGTATTTCACATGAGATATGCAGAGGAAACGTGAATCCTGTTTGACGCAATAAGCTATTTGCTACACTACTTGTCATGAATGTTTTGTTTTTATTTTGAGTACGTGAACTTGAAAGTTAAGAAACGAATTTAGGCACAAAAACATTTGCAAACATAAATAAAGCAAAGGAATGTAAATAGTTCAAGGCGATTTAATGAGACATTCATATACTGTACACTGCCTTTCAAAAGTCTAGGGTCACTTATTATTTTTAATATTTTTATATCAAAACCGTAAATAACAAATGTAATGGGAATTATTTCATCAAACAATTTTATATGTAAACATATTTGAAGTATCCTCTCTGCCATTTAAAATGAGAAATAATATTGTCATTTTATTCTTATTAAAGTTCCCATATATAATGGGCTAAAATTGGCAGCGTTATATATATATATATATATATATATATATATTTGCTTTGTAATAAATTGTAAACAATTATAAATTTCTCCATACATGACTTTCATCTGCCATCATATCAAGCCTTCATCGAATTTGAAATCAAAATATGCATAAAAAGTTTCATAAAAGGTGTCTGTCATTGAATAAACACTGTTATATTATTCTCAAATGTGCACATAATCACTTCCCAAAGGTGGGAAAGTCCTTGTGTGCCTTATCGACTCTAGACGGACACTAAAAATCCAGTTCCAGAGTATTGATAATAATAACAAGCACATGTCCCATGCTACTTCATGCTATCAAAATCACAGAAGACAAAAGCAAACATTTCTCTTGGACGCTCTCCTCCCATCTACACCGAGTCAAAGCAAACAACCACTCTGTCTTCCTTCTGTGCTGCACGTAACTTCACGTTTCTCAGACAGGATACAATAAATTGAATTCTCCTTTGGTTAACCTCCACAGCCCGCCCTGCATTATTGGGTTACAGCACACCAGGATTCATCAGATGGGCTCTTGTTCTACGTTTTTGGTATTTATAGATCAGTGTGTATCATTTTCACTGGCTTCACTGGAGTGCTCATGGCTTCCAAAAGATGATCGATGATAAAGAAATTATGGATTCATGAGTAACATTCATGTTTAAAGTTGAGTATGTGCTATTTGAAGTACTGCGCTAAGTAAAAAAAGGTGTTGTTTGCAGTGGCTTCGTGAAGATATTGTTACCAACACTTTTGGCATCATTGGTTGTTCAAGCTGTGTTTGGTAAGGACAGCAATCTTGATTTTTCAATCCAAACAGCTTGAACGTATTTTCACGAAGAGCGACTACATTGTGTGACACTTGTGCGGTTTATGAAATCACATTCTTTAGTCTTTGTATAGTACACTTTTTAATTTCACAGTCAAATGTGTGCTATTACCAATAAGATGTGCATTCTAAGTTTCCTTGACCTTTTTCTTTTCTCTTTCATTCCTTTTAAGTCAAGTTGTGTTTAGACTGAAACACTTTGTTGACTTTGAAATGGGAGCAATGTTGATTTTTTGATATTGTGTTTCGTGCCAGTTAGCGTACATATTTTGCAGCCCAAAAGACAGTTCAACAAACTTCACAGACTTTAATACAACTTACACCATGTTGTTTAGATTTCTGTCTGAAGTCGCAAACCTCATCTGACACAGAATGTAGTAGCTCACATGCAAACAAAGGCTTCCACGAGGATGCGTGACAGTGATATCTTGCTTTACTTTAGACTTTCTTGAGATCACAGCAATAGGGCATATCTCAAATCAGTGCCACATGGGAATACATTATATTTTACTGCTACTGACACTAGAATTACAACATCGCTCACTGTGGCATGGCACCCTGGCAATGTTTTACATTTTTTGAGAGATGGGTAGTTTAGATTTACATTGCGTACATAAATTGTAGTCTCCAAACTGTGTATAAACAATATAATAGGGTGAAACGAATACAGTTGCACCGAGAGCATGCCAGTTTCAACTAACATCATGCTGTAAGTGTGTTTTCTCTGTGAATGTTTGACATTGCGTACTTGAGCGTGTTTGTGTGCATGTGAAAGGATGCGAGAAATAGAGTTTGTTATTTAGAAGTGAGTGTCAGTATTGTAACTCTGAGGAACTGGGTCGTAAATGTTTAATGTAAGCTTTAACTTTCACAGCACAGTCTAGGACTAAACATTTTGAAGTTCACTGTTAAAGAAGATTTCCCCATTAAAAATTAAAGAAGTTGTGCTCCTGGTTTTAATACATTTCGTTTTGCATACATCATGGTTTGCATACGTTTCGTCTCGAAAACCTAGCCATCAGTGCAGATACAGTAGTAATTCATGTTAATTTTTACAATCTGTAATTGCTCATTCCCAGCAGCCACCGGTGTCAAAAAAGCTTGCCGTAGCCCTTTTTCTAAACGCGGCAGACGAGATAAACCAGGCTTCGGACCATAGTTTCTCCTGTGAGACCTCACTTGTCCTGGTTGAGCTGTATCCAAAGTGCTGTAATGCATCACACTTTACCTTATGCTTGAATGTAATGTATATATCCCAAAGAGCTTGTGTTTAAATGTGCAATTACACCCTTTCACAGAGAAAACACTTCAATTTAAGTTAGTTGTCTTAATTTTAAATAAATTAAAATGTCTTTCGCAAAGAGATACAATTTTATGTCAATTAAATTAGCGATGCAAATTTGAATAAGTTACTTCCCAGCACTACATTTGTCCAACTCTTTATTAGAGCTAAGTACAGTCAGTTATTGCTTTAAACAGATTGTTGTAGCATTAACAGACTCATAACAGTGCTTTTAAGTCTCATAAACTACAGCAGACAGGAAGGGGAATGAATGTGCCACTACGGCAGCAAGAGAGCAGAGGTTGGCGTCACAGCACCAGCCATAGTCGTTATCATTGACCTCACCGTTCATCATTTGACCCGGCCTCTGTAATTCACAGACCTCTGCATTTTACAACCCTGTGTCAACTAGCAGTTTGGGAGATATTCCATTCGACAATTATGTCCGGCACACAGATGGATGATTTAGTGGCTCTTTAAGCAAGTCTGGTGTTATGACTTTTTAAATGGGTAAAGGCGTTTTGTCACCCTCACCGCTTGAGTGATGTGTGCTTTTATGATTCTGGGAAGAAATGTTTCCTTTAACTTCTGGTGTTAAGTTGTGAAACCCATGCTTTTTATTTAGTTTTCTCTTCTTTTCCTGTATTAGACATGTTTTTTAAATTCTGTCATCGGTTTAAGTCATGTGACCTGGAAAAACGACGAGTCTTATTGGCTATCTGATTTGATGTGCAAAAATGAGCAATGATCCTGTTCCACCAGTCAAAACGTTGGACACTCGACTGACTTTCCATTTGTCGTCGTTTTGAAGGACACTTTTTCTTATTCACACTTGTAAAAATAACAATCAAAAATATTTTTTTAGAAAAATACAAATTGTGCTGACAATTAAATTTCTTTATATCTCAGCAAGCTTTAGAAAAAAATCTTGGAATTGAGTGGCTACTTTAAAGAGGTTTTATTAACTTTTTTATTATTACATAATCTTTCACATTAAAAAATAAAAATGTCTAAACTTTTAACTGGTTCGTGTTTTTAAATGCTTTAAAAAATACTAAAATACAAATGACAGAAATAACATGGTTTTATGCGTATGGAACATTTCTGACTTCTTAAAATTGGATGTCTTGAACATCACTCAGTAGGGCTGCCCGGTTCACCCTCTCAAATTTGCGCACTTTGCAAATAAACACAATCAATCTGCAAGTCGACTAGTAAACTTTGCTGGCTTTAAACAGTGCTGTGATATTGATATAGACGTGACTGCTCTCGGGTCAGATTTTTGAGTGCTGATATGGCTGACCTCAAATCATTCGGTATGACCCTCTGCTGGTGGGCAGCTGTGAGATGTAAGCCAATCCCCCAGGTGCAACACCACCAGGTTCCACACGGTCATACACTTGATAATACTTGGTTATACCAAACTCACTCATGTGTGAAATACATCTTTGAGACGAAGTGCAGGTGAAAGAACTCACACTGTCTCCCCCCCAGTGAAGTTTTCTTTATTTTATTGTTGTTTATACAAGAGACCTGGTCTAGTTGTCACGCTTTTTCTGAATATTAAGGTATAGGTTTGTTTTCAAAAGGAAATTTCTGTAAAAACTTTTTTTATTGGGTTAATGTTGACCCAGGTACAGAAAAATATTATGAATTTCACAAAGGTTATTCAGTAACACTTTACAATATGATTGTATTTATTAACATTAGTATAAGCAAAAGTTTACAGTGGCAACATATTTTTACAACATTCAGTAATCTTTGTTAATTTTAGTTAAAAAATTATGATTGTTCACGTTACCATATTAACCAATGCTAACAGATTAGCATTAGCTTCGGCATTACCCATTCAATTTGTTTTTTTATTTTTACTGTTCCATCTGATTCCATGTGCCCCGAACAATATTTGTGTTGTCCTTAAATCTTGAAGGCTAATAAAAAACGACCAGATTTTATTTCCAGATTTTATAGCTGTAGCCTATACCTCATCTGTTGTCTTTGGGTTGGAAGGTTTGTTTATGAATGGAAGTGGGAAATAACTATACACCCACTAAAGCCCTTTTACCGTTTCCTTCAAGGAATTTTCTCTTGAAGTTTGTGTTTTTGTAATCTTGATTGTCCTTCCTCTGTTCCACACATGATACACTATGGAACATGACACAACCAAGTCACCCTCAGAAGGCCGAAAGAATGGATCTGTCGTCTTATGTTTCTGCAGGCCACCAGAACAGCACCCACACCCCTTCTGAAGGTGACTCCAGTAACTCTCACGCATTGGCCAACTTTGTCTCAGTTGAATCCATACATTCGCTGCCTCTTTAAACTGGATGGAAGTCAAAAATTCACTCCACAGAGATGGATTTTAATGGAAGACACAGGTGGAGAAGTTAAACGGGAAGTTCCCCCCAAAATGAAAATTTTCATCTTTTACTTTAATGTAATTTCAAACTTGTATGGCCTTCTGCAGAACAGATAGATCATTTGAAGAATGTGAATAACCAAATAATATTGGGCCCGTTGATTGACATGAGGGTGGAAAAAATGATTATACATTTTTTTATTAGGTGAACTATCCCTTTAATTTCATTTTAAAGGCACAATTCAGATGTTTTGGCACACGTTGAATCGTAACCATAAGACACCTCTAATGCCCGCAGTCTTTAAGCATTGTGTTACATGCCCCTCATATTCCATCCAATCACATATATCATGATTTAGTTGTTTATTCTAGAAAGAAACTTGTATCATGATAACTTGCCTCATAGTTAAAAATTTCTCATTTTATACTCGGGACTCCACATTCATTGCCAAGAAGAGATATAGTCGTGCGATCCTAATTCCATATGACATGAAATTGCTGGCGGCTAAGGCGGATACCGATTGAATTGTCTTAGCATTGTGTTGTTAACGGTCCATTTTAAGTTGAAGTGGAAAAATTCATCTTTTGTTGTACACTTTTCTTGTTTTATATGTTTTATTATCTATTTCACAAGATGACATCATATCTCGCTCTTAATAATTCTTGTCTCTGTCATAGATTGGAACGAACCGTGCACTTACAACTGATTTCCTCAAACATGTCTTACATTTTCTCAACATTCTAAACGTCTTCATGCCAAGTGATTTGTTCAATGGGTTCAGTTCTCCTAAATACACACAGCAGATTTAATGCAACAGCTAATACAGCAATAAATATGATGAAACCGTTAATTGAAATGCCATTCAGGTTTGCTTACAGCTCATTAAACTGCAGCATGGTGACAATCTAGTCCTCGAGACTCAATTGAACAAGACGTCTATAAAAGACTGGACCGTGACATGTCGCAGTCCTGTTAACATTTTGCTCCCTGTAGATCTTGCCACAGCATTTTGTTGCTTGTTCAGGCTAATAGATTCAAGCAACGGGATCACTCATGGTGTGGTTAGTGGAGCAGCACGGCCCACTGCAGTCCAGGAAAAAATGGAGCGACGACTGGGTTGTCAATGTAGATTTACAAAAGTGTCCTGCAGTTGGAAATGTTTCATCACTGTGGGTGTAGCTTTTTCTTGATGGCATGTTCAAATTTGCATATAAACCAGTTGGATCCCATTGCTTATGCTTAGTTACCAAAAGTTACAGTTATCCTATAAAGGCAGAATTTTTATTTTATTTTTAAGGGACAGTTCACCCAAAACATTTTTTAAATTGTCAAAAATAAAAGAAATGTCATACTTTACTCACCCTCAAGTTGTTTCAAATCTTCAAATGTCAAATTAAGAATTTTTTAATAGTGGCCAAGAACACGCATTCTTCCAAATATCTTTCTCTGTGTTAATCAGAAAACACTAAAACTAAAACTTTTTTTATTTTTTGCTTGTTTTTTCATATACTTGCTATATTCTATATACATCTCAGGTCACTTTTCTTGTCAAGTACTTGTATATTGATGTAAGAAGTTTTAGATATTTTTACTAAAAACAAGACAAAAAGGATTAGTAAGAATGTCATATTTTGCAGTGAATTTATACATATTTGGAACAACTTGAGTAAATGATGACAGAATTTTCATTATTGGGTGAACTGTTTCTTTAATAATTAAAAGATTCCTCCAGAAACTTTCTTCAAGAATTCTAACCAAACAGTCATGAGTTTCAACTCCAGAAGGTCCTTTAGTTGTGTGTAGGTTAAGGCAGCACTACATTTCGTAGCCCATCTTCAAAAATCTAGCATTTTTTTTCTGAACAAAATCCAGAAGTGATGGATTCCTGCCAAAGCACCAAGGTTTAGAAATGCGACTAGCTGGCAACCCACAGTGCAGAACACAGAGATCTAATGATAAACTGGTTGTCATATCTAATGCCCCGAATGTCAGCGGGCATCTCAGGGGGTTTAATCAGCAGAAGTACTCTTTGTGCCGTATTTGTGAAGCTTGTTCTGGCCTTGTCATCTCTCCAGCAAGAAGATTAGAATAAAAGGGTTTATGATAAACCCAAGCATCCCCTGCAGCTTGATATCTAAATCTCTTCCTTTCTGAACAAATGACCTACAGCTGCATCCACCTACCTTCAACACTGACTCCACAAGAGGTTGCTTTGTGCCTTTAGTTTATTACTAAGCCGCTCAAAGACGTCATGGAGTGAAGAACCTTAGATAAGAAATTCCTTTACAATGATGCCAACAAGGCAGAAGGGTTGAATCTTGGTTTCCTCAACATGAGGTTTTTAGTTTGAGGAAGCCGTAGCTGTGATGGGTTTGATTGCCCGTGTGTCCTTGTGCTGCAGTTGTGTCACCTTACGTTTTATTGGCCTCTTAAAAAAGTTGTCAAACTCTCGGTGTGCTCAGTGTTAAAATGTCTTTAGGACTGTTGGGGATGTCAAGTTAAAGGAATATTTTACTACCAAATCAAAATGTCCCCATGTTTTACGCATCCTAAAGGTATCCTAACTGAATATGGTTTTCTTCTTATAGTTATAATACGCAAATCATTTTGCTTCCAAGCGATAGAACGGGAGGGAACCGGTGTTGATTTTTTGAAGCTCCAAAAAGTGCATCCATGGATTAAAAAGATGGTGGTCTAGTGGGTTAAACCACTGAACTGGTAATCAAAAGGTTGGATAAAAGCGTCTGCCAAATGACTAAATGTAAATGTAAATGTAGATCTTCTGAAGCAAATCGATGCGTTTGTTTAATAGAAATATCCATATTTACATCACTGTTAATGTTGATGTCTCGAATGCGCGTGAACCTCTGGCTTGTTCTTTATTCTGTCTGTCTGTCTTTTATTGTTTCTTTCTGTCTGTCTGTCTGTCATCGGAAGATCGGTCGGTCTGTCTGTCTGTCTTTCCCCAACCATTACGGCATGATCCTAATTCCAGAATTAAAACTGACATGCACTAAGAGAGCAAAATTGTGACTAACAAAAAATTTTTGCACCTTGTGAGCGATCAAATATATAATAAACAATAACATTGTGGCAGCCTAGCTGTTGTTTTTTTCTAACGTGATCTTTTTTCTTGTCACAGATTGAGAACTACGTCAAAGAGAGCATGAAAACAGAGATGGTCCAGTTACAACAGAGTGCTGTTCATAACCATACAGCAGCAATGTTGGAGATGGGCACCAGTCTTTTATCCCAGACAGCGGAGCAGACACGCAAGTTAACTGATGTCGAGACGCAGGTACCTTCCTTCCAGGGTCCATTTCATGCCCCATTTAGTGAACCATTTTCCCCTTATGTAGCCCCTTAATACATTCTCTAACAGGCCAAGAAAAACCCTCATGCCACACTAGACTTGCAATCTTTTTAAAGTACCTTGCTACTGTTTTTATTGCTAAATGTCTTAAAGACTTGTGCATTTTTTAATGAGTCACAGCGGAATACAGTAAAGTTGCATTTTGCTGATTTGTCAAATAAGAGATTGACTTAAGAGAATATGTGGTCTTAAGTGCTACCGTATGGCACCGCGGTGAAGTGGTGCGCTCTATCCTATTTTATGTCTTTTCCTGTGGTAATGCTCAGATAGGATTGACTTACTTAATGGTTTTAAGGTCTGTGTTTTTGCGGAAGGATTACCGTATTTTTACAGAAATGTTATCGTTTTCAGGTATTAAATCAGACATCACGGTTGGAAATTCAGCTGCTGGAGAATTCACTGTCCACCAACAAGCTGGAGAAACAACTCATGGTTCAGATAAATGAAATCAACAAGATCCATGACAAAAATGGGTAAACCCCCCTGACCTCCCACCACAGCACACAACCGTACACCAAGCTTTCCAAGCTACAAACTATTGATCATTTTTATTAGTTAAACTACAGTCAGTTAGTTGGATTATGACACAGGAGCAACATAAACGGATTGTTGACCCAAAAATTACAAGTATATTATTTATTCATCCTCATGTCATTCAAAACCTTTATGGATACAATTGAAGTCAATGCACGCAGAACAAAAATGTCTGGAAGTTACAGTAGTGACCCTGATTTAATTTCCCACTGTACTGCTGAATAACCTGCCAGGACAGATGTTTAAATCTGACATGCTTGTAATTCATAGGACAATAGGATCTTAGGCCAAAACCACAATACAGATCATTACACAAAACGATTTTCAATCCCTGACAACATGATGAGCTCTTAGACTTCAACTTGGACTCACACAGAGCAGTGGGATGAAACCTCTGAGTGACGTCCACTGAACTCCCGTTCAACTTTTTCCCATGTGGAGACAAATACCAAAAAGTCTTGTATGTTTGCATTGATTTTGCAATGCACAATTTTTGTAATTCTTTCAATTTTTTTCTAAATTGATTGATCCGGTGGGACACATTAGTTACTGACAAAACAAAAAGTTCAATTCCCAGTGTTTGCTGTGGTTTGAGTCCAGCTGATGTTGGAAAAAGTGGATAGGACATTCATATCTCTTTATTCAATAAAATATCTAAAATATCAGATTGCTTGTGTTGTCGTTACCTGCGTTGGTATGGTTGCTGAACTTATATTATAGATTGTCTTCTATTTCTATCTTAAATAAATTTTGCATTCTATTAAAGGCCCCATTTTTTCAAGGTTTTCTAAGCTTTGGTTGTGTTTTTTGAGTATTTAACAATGTATGTTTATGTTTCTAGCTTCAAAAACCTTTATATTTCACAAATTTCTATCTTCCACCACTGTCTCTCTTCTCACCAAATAAATGGATTTCTTCTGGTTTTTCCAAAGTCACTCCTTCAGAAACGCTCTGATTGGTAAAGCAGATCAGCTCTGTCGTGATTGGTTCCCCGCTTAGAGTGTGTGGAGATGTCCCACCCATACCATATCAGTGAGTTCCGCTCATCAAGCTGTTGTGATTGGTCGGTCCCCCTCTCAGTGTACGTGTATTCATAAGCTTTGGCTTTCAGCAATAAACTGTGACAATAGTGTAAACTTCACTTCATCAGTTAAAAACACGGAGAGCGATCAAAGTGTAACGGAGGTCTGCTAGTGCATACGCAAACATCAATCTTTGTTACAAATCATATTTTTTCTACTGTGTGAGGGAAATGACACCGGACCGAATGACGTCAGACCGGTTATATTACCACTAATAATAGAAACGTTAGTTTTGCCTTTTATATTGGACACGAGTTGAATAATAAAACAAGCAGATTGACTAGGAGACTGCAAGCAGGACTTCAGAGGACATTTTATAGAAGTGTTGTAGACAGAGGTAGGCACACACGCACACACACACACACACACACAAAATATCAGTGTATTACAGAGAACAGCTTTCACGCTGATGTTAGTCATGGATTTTTTTTAGTCGTTGGTTATCTTAGAATGTGTGTAGCGGGATACTTTATACCAGCCGTAGGACTGTGATGAAAGTGATGGTAGTTCAGCGCGTAGCTCAGTCAAATGTTTACAATCTCTGATAACTAAACTCTACTCCAGCGGCTCTTCCTCTTCTCTGAGGAAGGTCTCGCCCACTTTTTGGCCTATTCCTGTGGGCGGAGGTTATTAAAAGCACTCGGAATAGTGACATCATATACCCGGAAAGTAGAGGGCTGTACTCAATTCCTCCCATCCTATGTAGTCCTTGACAAGTGATTTTGTTAAAGACGATATCTCTCTTGCCATTTAACTTTGAGCATTATCATTTTGCAGGTATTATTTATGCTATAATAGCAATATTACACACTGATTGAAGTTTGAAAAATGCGATCGCGGGGAATGGCCGCTTTAAGATGTTAATGTGGATTGCATTCTGCTTTAGTAAGCCAATGAATTCAGCTCAGCGTGCATGAAGTTTCCAACATTCACTTTAGAGATTTAAGACTTGGATCCATTCTACATTTAAACGAAATCCCAAAAGGTATACTTTAATTACCAGTGTGTGTGTTTGTTTGTATTGTGTGTAAGTTATGGAGATTGGCTACATACATAACAAAATTTATTTGAAACATAAATACAGTATTATCATGTTCTATTACAGTCCAGGACTCAAATAAGAATTTTTTACCTTGGGGTCCACACTTTCAAAAGCATGCAAGATGGTGATATATTATTTTATATTATGGAATTCTATACATTTTTAGAGAATTTATTTGCATTTCATGTATAAACCATCCATAGTACATAGTGTAGATAATTATAATTGATAAATATTTCTTTACAAATTGAATTAACATTTCAGTCCAAACTTTTGTAAACGTGGGCAATCTTTCACACTCTCAATCTGTGAACCGTTCACCAAAGTTACTATTAAATTAGAATTAAACTGTCACATAATTTATGATTTGATGATTTCTGTACGTTTCAGTTTTTGTACTGTACTGTTTGTACTGTACTGTTACCACAGTAACAAGCCTCCAGAGTCATTAAAAATAAATAAAAATCATTGTAATCCCATATAAATACCTTTATAGGAACAATAATTGCAATAACTATGGTATTTTGGCAGACATAATGGCATGCAAGTCACATTTTATTATAACACAATAATTCAAAGCATTGTCTTTGATTAGTTACGTTTCCCATAATTTCATCATCCTTTTTTTCTCATTGTTGCTCAGGTTCTGGAGGTGAAAATGCAAGAGTTGGAGGACAGGCACAGAGAGGAGCTGGAGGCTCTGCGGGAAGAGAAGAGCTCCCTGCAGGTTCTGGTTGGCAGACAGAGTTCAGTGATCCGCGAGCTGGAAGCTCAGCTGGGTCGAGCGACCGGTAACAGCACGGCTCTGCAGAAACAACAGCAAGACCTGATGGAGACCGTACGAAACCTGCTGGGCCTCTGCGCCAAGGATGGAGATACAGCATGTAAGCACATATAAATCTCTTTATTGTTTTCCTCTCTTAGTCTTTGAAGCTGAGCTGGATAAAAGTGTCTGTTAAATATCTAAATGTCAATGCAACACACAGATCAGTGTGTACTGACACTGAAAGAATGAGACAAAACTACAAATGTTATTTTGCTAAACAATTGTACAGAATGACGGGGAATTTTAACTAGATCCAGCGTATTACATAACACGTGCGTTATCAATGAGAAAAGCCTCTTCCTGGTAGTTGGTAAATATGCGTCTTTCTGCAGAAATGTCACATTTCCCTCCAGGCGGTGTTGCGAACCTCAACGGATGAGGCTTATCACGCTTCAGCACACTGCCTGTGGTTAACAGTTGACTGAAATGTCAAACAACCCTTGATTGAGTTACAGGCCAGACCTTACGTTCTCCCAGTGCAGAGATCAGGGATGGAGGGTTTCCTTCACACCAGCAGGAGTCAGTGTAGTGAACTCATTACCCTCGTTGTCTCCACCACAGCCCCAGCGTGGCCCGTTGGCCTCACGTCTGCCCTGTGTCTCTGTGGTCACAGAAAATTGATCTTGAATGTCGGAGATGGAACAGCACGGGTGGAAGCTCAGGCTTCTCTCTGGGATTTTGTCTTGCTGTGAGGAGCGTGTGAGATCTACTTCCTGTTCGGAGTGACCTTGACATGGCTCTACCTGTTTTGAGTTTACAGGACGAAATTCAGACAGTTTTCTGGGTGATTTTTCCAATCTGAATTTTAAAAGTGAATGCTGTTTTGGTGCTAGTTTGACTGGAAAAGGGCATCAAAGTCTTATTCTGAAAACTGTGTCCGTGGTTTTGTGTCCATACAATGGAAGTCAAGGGGGGCAATGTTGTTTGGTTATCAACATTCTTCAAAATATCTTATTTTGTGTTGTTTGGAATGACATGAGAATGGGTAAATAATAACATGTGCAATCCATTCAAGGTATAATTCAATGTTAGCACGTACTGTAGCTTCATATCCTTCATATCAATCACTTTTTGGGCGGTACACTTTGTGGTGGCCAAACTCTATAAACTTACTAAGTGCCAGTTCACATGCTTTACTTCCATGATCCGTCAATAAATATTGTAGTAGTGTGCATGTGGCTGAAAAATATCAGCATATTTGAACAACCCGCTGTTATCTTGGATTGAGACGTACACATTTGTGCACGAGCCAGTCACTCAAAATGAAAGATGAGTTTTTATTCCTGCTTGGTTTTGGGCTATGAGCTAGAACCTGAATAAAACGTTACAAATGGTTTCTTTGAGAGCTTTAATTGGCCGTGTAAAATGCAGTTTAGTTCCACTGTGGTTTGGCTTATTTTTAAGGTGGGACACGTAACATGATTTCTTGGTGGATCTTATTAAGTATAATTGTACACAAAAGTGCACTTTACCAAACAAATTATGTTTGTAATAAACTCAAGTGCAGCCTCAGCTATGTGGTTGGTCTTCTGTCCTGTGCAGCAGTGCCCAGCGCCAGTCTGAACTATAGAGGTCATTTTCATGACCTCTGACTGAATTTGTCAAACCTAATGGCTCCTGTGGGGAACCTGTCTATCAAGGTAAGAAGAAAAGATACTGTACTGTGGGTCTCTAAGGTTGTCTGTCGGGACGAAAACTATTTTTAAAGCAGTGTTCTACCAAGGCTCTAAACTGTCTTGTTTTGGCAGAAGTATAGACACGCTTGATTTAATGTTTTTAATAATGACATTTAAACTCGAAAACTATCATTTGTGCATGTACTGTGCATTTCTTTATTTAATCTGTTTTAGTTCAAAATGAGCAGATCGTACAAAATGGCCATGAAGTTGACATCTTTTTCAATTCTGTGTGTAAAGAATTAAAAGTGGATACGTCAGTGATGGTTGAGAGAATATCAAGAATATGCAGTGGCCACTTTAAAGAGGCTGAAATATACTGTAAGAGTTTCGGTTTGTTTAATTTTCTGTGGTCACTTTTCAATTCCCATAATTTCATTTGTTATTGTGTTATTACATGGTGACTCTGTTGTTCAAAAATTTGGAAAATAGTAATATGATTACTGGAAGTGTGTCTGAATGTTTGACTAGTTTATGCCTGAGGACATGTTCATTTCTTTTTCTAAATTTCTCATTTCAAATTTCTATTTGTTTTGAAAGAACCAAACCTAGCTGTTGCAGCTGTTTAAAGGGATATTATCAAGCATGCGTAAAATAGCATTACTAAATTTGTTCTCCCTTTTAAATCCCTAGTTGCTTATAATTATTGACTTTTTAGAATTGTATCAAGCGTAATAAACCTCATCAATCATCCTTTCTGCATAAATGAGCAAAAATACTGTTTTCTGCTTCAGAATTTAGTTCTCTAGAGACAAATGGTTACTTGCATGAAAAATGGCAATATGTCAGAAAAGAATTTTGGAGTTGAGAATGGTTTATGCCTTATGAAATATTTAAAAAAATACAGCTGCTCAGCTGGTGGCCTTTATTCTTAGGGTTCCTCCATTTGGAAAATCATCCTTCGTCATTACAATTTTTTATAAATAGTTATTTTGCAGTAGTAAATGTAAACCAATTCCCGCTCAGATGCCTCTCCAACTTAAAATGTGACTAGTTAGTCAACTGTTTTCAGTTTAAAATAAACTTCTTGAATAAATGTCTCAGTTTAAGTAGGCTGATAAACAGCAATTTTGTATTAGTCTGAAATTCTGTGACATTACAGACTAAAATAACTGTGTAATACCTGATAAAGGGAACACTTATTTTAATTTACTCAATTCTAAACTATTAAACTTTAGACTATATAGATGCTGTGGTCTGCAATGGCCTTAAACCACCCCGTTGTCCAATAAAATGCCATTAATATAACAAATTTATTAACACGTGTTGAAGAACAAAGATGAACAAATATGGCTCAACAGGTCTTTGCATAATGCTGCATTTTGTCATTGCTTGTACTAAGCTTGGCCGTCTCTGCTCTCTTCAGCTCTGCAGTTTTCAGCTTCTGGCTACGAGCGGTAAATTGTCGCTGTCTGACGCAGCTGGGCTTTTGTTGTGTTAGACTCCGCAGTGCGAAGTTCCCCTCTGTCAACCTGTCACAGTGGGAGATCCTTGTCGCCGACACTCAACCCTACCAAAACGGCAGGAAAAATATCCCAGAATGAAGGGTTGTCAGCCCGAGCCCTCTGTCCCACAACAAGGAACAAAGTTCCGCCTTAAGACCCCTGACACGGCCCTCTTTAACAGACACATCTCTACTTAAATACTCCCAACAAAATAAACAATGGTGTGAAAATTGAGATACGGTCTTTAGCTGCGACAGGAAAAAAATGTGAGAGGAATCGGAAGGAATTTCCAACTATATAACAAGTACACGGTGGGTAAATATAAACCACTTGTTATAACAGGAACTTGAAATTTATAGCTTGTAGTATTTTGTCCGCAGACTCTTGCTTGGTTTCAAAATATTGGCCTTGTAATTGTCTGCAGATGGAAAGACAAGCAGCTGTTGGTTCGGAACGCTCTGTCTGAGTGGAGCGGCTTTTCTATGAGAGCCAGAGATCAGCTTTTCGATTAAAAGACTTTCACGCCTCAAACGTGTCACTCACGAGAGGAAGATCATTTTGATAAAGCACCAGAGATCTGGGAAGTCACTGGTTTCTTTGAATTTCCAAATCCATCTAACCAGGTGTGAGACATCCAATGAAAGCCAATGCGTATTTTGAACTCGCCAGATGACGGGAGTCTTTGTTTATGAAATTGTTAAACATGATTTATTCCATGGTGTGCAATATTTTATAATATCAATATTTAGTATTGATATTGAAAGGAAGGGGTTATTCTCCAGTGTGCCTACTTCCCATCAGTTTACGCAATGGTTTTGGAACATGCAACAGATATTAGTAAGGCAGAAACTAGAGCAATAAATACCATATATTCCCTGTCAATCACACATTTATAAATAATCTTCTGAACTGTACAGAAATACTCAGAGAGTGCCTTTCTTTAGAGGTTGTTTCTGATGTAGGTCCAGAACATTCCAGCTTAACTCTTGTTTTATTAAATTCACAGAGGTTGGTGTCAAATATTTAGGATTAAACTGCTACACGGCCTGTCGATCTTGACAAATTGCCATCACCTGCCGGGTCCTGAGAAGTT
This sequence comes from Triplophysa dalaica, assembly GCF_015846415.1. Taxonomy (NCBI): domain Eukaryota; kingdom Metazoa; phylum Chordata; class Actinopteri; order Cypriniformes; family Nemacheilidae; genus Triplophysa; species Triplophysa dalaica. Next base: position 8,383,261 of record NC_079566.1, on the reverse strand, counting down.
TATTAAAATATCTGTAGTCTACCTGCCTACACAGTATTGCTGTCTAATTAAAACGGAAGACATCGACATGGCTGCATGGTCGTACCAGGCAGGAAGGAGTAGAAAGTGGAAATTGTTTTATTGATTTGACACATCAAGGGCAGACACACATTTTCTAATGTGCAGAACAATTTAGAGACCACTCCAGAAAATCTGGCTTCTTCCATCATACATTCATCTTTTAACTGTTAACAAATGAACATACGCTTGGTTTTTTGCAGTATTCAGGATATCCAAATATTGCAGCTGTTTTTGTTATTTTGACAAGTTTGTTCAGTTTCAAATTTATGCAAATAAATGCAAATGATCCCATTTTTTTATTTGGAATTTCGAAGAAACGTTGTCACAAGCTTTCGCTGCATGAAACAGAAATAATAATTTACTTAAACTGACGTAAATTTAAAAAATGTGTCAAATAATTTGAGAGTGGTGTCTTAAAGGAGCAATGTGGAGAATTTAGCAGCATCGATCGGTGAGGTTGCGGATTGCAACCAAGAACTCACTCCGCCCCTTCTCCCTCCCATTCGAAGCACTACGGCAACTGACACAGGAATAAGATGTCGTCACGTTGTCGCTTCTTCGCAGAAGAAGATAACATATTTACAATAGTACATATTTACACTCTGTAGAGCAGTTTGTTCGTCTGTAGAAACATGGTAAATTTTGATTCACCCTTGAAGACATACTTATGTAATTTATATTAAATTTCAGATCTTCCAGATTAAAAAACACTGGACCCTTAATTTTTTCCACGGTTGTATATAAATAGCTGTGTTTATTATGCTGCACAGCATTTAGTATTTTTGGTTTCGTCACCATTGTGTTTTCTATATCTTTAGTGGTCCCAAACAGCACAAAACAAGCTGACGAAGAACGGAAGTACCGGGACTGTACAGAACTCTACCAAGCTGGTTTCCAGAAGAATGGAGTTTACACCATCAATATTGGCCCACAAGAGACTAAAAAGGTACCAATTCTGATATACCATGAATACACACTCTTAAGGTGATTCAAAAGGTTCTTCGATGCCAAAGAAGAAGCTTTTGTTTCATAAAGAACCTTTAACATCAACAAAACGTTCTTTGTGGTGAAAAAAGGTTCTTTCCATTATAAAAAAGTAAGAAGAGATGGTTCTTTGAAGACACCTTTGACTGAATGGTTCTTTGTGGAACCAAAAATGGTTCTTCTATATAGCATCATTTTGAAGCACCTTTATTTTTAAGAGTGTACATGTCTTTCTCTAAATGTTCTCTAAATAGTTTCAGAGTTGGTTCAGTCGGTGACATTGGTTAATTGTAACCAGGTTGCTGTGTGTGTGTTCAGCTGTCTGCGTGTGTGTGAATGTGTGGGGTGATGATGTCGTTGCTCTCTGCCGACTGTGCTAGATTACAGCCAGGTGTCCCAGTACGCCACGGCTTTGATCTCAGGCCTGCTACCCTTTTTTAGCCAATTACTGTTAGGAGAAATCGCTAAGCTAATGGGAATATATGTTGTTTTAATAAGGATTTAACAACCCATAAGGTCAAGTGAGGTGGTTTGTGGGTTCTATCCGTTCTAGTACATGTCTGTGTGTGTGATTTGCGTGTCTGTGTTCAAACAGGTGTACTGCAACATGGAGTCCGCTGGGGGCGGCTGGACCGTGATCCAAAGACGTGAGGACGGTACAGTGGACTTCCAGAGGACATGGAAAGAATATAAAATGGTACGCAGCCATTTTTTTCTCGTTTAACCTCTGTTTGACTCTCTCTGTAAGTGCGATGTTGGAAGACGTGATCTGCCTTTAAACAATGCTTGTGGGCGATATATGTTTTCGGGTCATCTGTCTTTGATTTCGGCCTGGAGGAGTTAGGGGTAACCATGACTACCCGTAGTTTGACAAACAGATGAATCTTTATTGTAGCTGGAGCAGATACAGAAGAGAAGAGCTAAGTTCACACTTCACTAGAAACGATGGATTGAATGTCTGAACTGGCACGCCATTGACATTTTATTTTTAGATGGAGTGAAATAAACATAAAATCCAAAAGTCGTAACTAAAGAAGAACGTCAGTGCTGGCATTGTTGTTGGCACAGTGAATCGAGAAGTAACTCTCATTGAGAATCAAATTACTTTTAATGTACATATTTTTGTAAAAAGTGCTATTGTATTCCATACTTTATCTGTTTGGTCACAAATACCAAATGGAAAAAAAATTGATGTTGGATTTTGTGAACTGTAAAAGTTCCTTAAAGCAAAGAACACATGGTCAAAAAAAAAATCTGCCTATGCATAATACATACACAAGGTGTTCTGGGTAATTGCCGGGGCATCGCTGTGGTGGATTTGTAGTTGCTAAGGTGTTCTGGTTGGGCCCAAGATAGTTACAGTTTTTGGTTGCCTTTCCTGTAGCTCAGTAGTTAGAGCATGGCTCTAGCAATTCCAAGGTTATGGGTTTGACCCCAGGGATTGCACATACTCAAAAACAAATCAAAAAATGTATAGTATAATGCAATGCAAGTTTCTGTGGATAAAATCATCTGCCAATGTAGGTTGTGCATTTAATGTAACTCAGTGGAACTTCTTTGGCCGATTTATCATCCATTAGATACAAATTGTAAGCCGGGTCACGGATGGTAAATAGCACCCCAATTCACAATTTAAAATGTAAAGTGTTTAAATTGTTCTGTTTCCGTATTTCCTGGGAAGCAAACATATGATCTTGCCATTGCGTATACCATAATATCTAATGAAGGCTGTTGATAGACTGAATCTCAACCTGTTGATCGATAATGTGTCTCTACTATTCTTTCAATATTTCATGTAACAGTTATAACTGACAGTCCAAAAAGTCACGATTTTGACCTGGACCTGTTTGAGGTTAAGAGGCACAGCCCATTAAGTCAACACTAAATCTCATTCAGGGTAAAAGTTATTAAAAGCCCTTTCACATCAAAGCACATCATGAGTCAATAAAGCTTTTATTTATAATTTTCACTTTTGGGGGTAGTGTTTACCCACGGATTTCTCGGGTCAACTGAAAAATTGCAATAACTTCACCTCTCCTCATTTGAGCATCCGCCCAGCCAATTACTATCAGCTTCATCAACATTTTGTTTTTAAGCTTACATCAATTTCCCACAGGAAGAAAGGAGAAACTCTTCATAAGAATGGAATCAGGCAATGAAACGTTTGTTCCTTGGTTTTGGCACTGTTAATTTTACTTTGCGGGAGAGGGGGTCTTGGACGGGCTTCTTTGAATCATTCTGTTTCAGGAACGATACATAGCAACCATGTTTAGACACGGCTTACCGATGCTGAGTTGAATGAAAAACCACACACCCAGGAGAACGCCCTGTTTCAGGATATAAAATAACAATTGATTTTAATTTTTCCCTGACATTACACATTACGTTCACGGAAGGAATTTCTGCGTGTGAAACGGCGTGAGAGAGAGCGAAGGGGAGAACCGTTCTATGGATTATAAGATGTACAAGACTTCCAAAATGGGAAACCCAAGCAGAGTAAGGACCTTTAGACAACAAAACAGATTTCAAGGAGTTTTGGAGGGGAGACCTCCTCTGTGCTTTTTAAGATGTGCTACGGGCGAAAAGAGCGTCTCGTATTTACTCCCCAAAACTCTCGCCCATCAATCACTTACTCTCGGGCCTCTCCCCAATTACATTCCCGAGAGCCAGCAATTAATAGGTGAGAAGAAAACCCCAGCCAATCTGTAATGCAGTAAGAGTCACATTGACCCCAATGCCCTGGTCACATGGAGCCGTTGCCAGATGCACTTTGCCCTAGCAAGATACATTTACTTACATGTAAACACATATAGACCCGTGTTTAATTATTTAAAGGAATGAATATGCCTAGATTCAGCCCAGCGCTCATCATTTCCATCGCCGACATTGAAATGTAGTTTGTTCGGCTGAAACAAGTAGGAATAATGAGAAAAGTACAGTAATTACAAATGTTGCTCAAATATTGCTCCACCCTATAGATTTGCGGCACGTTTATTTGGTGATATGGTTCTGTTATTCTGTAGAGTAATTATTAATGTCGCTGCCAGCTGCACAACATTGTGATATGTTTCAGATGCCTTTTTCCGTCTGCTTAAATGAGCTGAACGGCTCCATTAGAGACGTGGAAGTTTTACGAAATATCTCAGTGTGTGCACTTGTGTGTAGTAAACCTTATATTGTGGGGAGTGACCAAATGTCCATATTGCAGTTGCATGATGGGAAGGACAGATCCACTGCCCAGTTAGCTATGTCAACAAAAATCTGTCATGTAGTCCCAATATAAAAAAGTTTACTTAATTTTTACCAATTTAAGTTGTGAACACAATTGTGTTGTGATACAATTTGTAAAACGTTGGGATTTTTAAACCTTTTTTTATATTAACTCTCTTAAGGACTTATCTATACTCTATACATAAGGTTTTATAAAATTGTATATATAAAAATAATGTGATGTTTATGTGTAAATACTAATAAATTGTATGTTATTATATCACTATTGGTACATTTAGATATTTTGGAATGAAAGTGTAAAATATTATTTAGTAATACAATCCTTGTTTTTTTTAACATGAAGGTATAGACGGAAATATTATTTGGCCCAAAAATATACTTCCAGTAAACCTCAGCAAAGAATCAATAAATGTTGAGTAGTTTTAATTTACTACAATAATAATAAAATATGAATATTAATTAATATTAATGTAAATGAAATATAACATAAATTATTTTACAACCAAACACAGACCAGTAGTTAACTGCCAAACTACAAAAATGTTGTTGTAAATTTCTTTCAGTTAAGGAAATTGGACAAGGCTCAAAATTTCACTTTTTGAGTCTACAAAGGACTCTCCTAGAATCTTAACACACACAATATGTTTAGAAGATTACATAAAGGTTTTTAAAAAAATCTAAGTTTAAATAAAAATAATGTATTAATAATAAATTATATCACTGTAAGTACATTTAAATATTTTGGAATAAAAATATAAACACAATTTAGTAATATAGTCTAAAACTAATGATAATAATAAAACTATAGTTTTTTTGTCATGAATGTATGTTCAAGGGTTTTTTTTTGTATATTGTGTTCTGAAACACTTCACTTTTCAGTATGGCAGATTGAGAACAGCTTCTGGTAACACCCCGAGAAACACATCTGATACAATTAGATTTGGTTGATATGTGACATCTGTGCTCATTCTTGAAAAGCCCCAGCCTCCCCACATTATATACAACATATCGTGTGTGGTTCGAAGTTCATTGGCTTTAGACATATGTCATAATTTAATGTGTTTTCTCACAGTTTTCCAGGTCTGATGTAGCTGTTAAACATCAAAACATCAGAAGCAGACCAGTTGTTATTGATAACCTCATGGATTAACATTTTCTAAGAATTCTGTTATTATAATCTCAAGCAAATGAGGAATTCCATTCTTGTGTTGATTCTGGTAAACTTAAAATATGTTGGATGGGATTTTCATTCCCACCGCCTCATCCAAGGCCATTTGTGACCCGAGTCCATACTTCTTCTGACCCACCGTCCCTCCCTTTCTTGCAGGGCTTTGGGAGCGTGTCAGCCGAACACTGGCTGGGAAATGAGTTTGTGTACATTCTGACCAATCAGAGGCAGTATGCGCTCCGTGTGGAGCTGACAGACTGGGATGGACATCAAGCCTTCTCTCAGTACGACAGTTTCCACATCGGCAGTGAAAAAAACAACTACAGGTAATTTTAGTCCAATATAACTTTTTGATCTTTTCTTTACCTGCCAGGAATATTTCTTATCCGCTATGAAATATCACTTTTAAATATATGTTTCCCTTTTAATTGTGATATTTGATTATTGTTTAGCTGTGTTTTCATTAAATACAGGATTTTTCTACAGACAACTCAGGTTAATTTCATTTTTGATTGTTTGACGTGATCCCAAAAATAAAAATCTGTCATCATTAATCCGCCTTCTTGTCATTTCAAACCTGTACGACTTTCTTTCTTCCGCAGAACACAAAAGAAGATATTTTGAAGAATGTTGTTATATTCAGTTACCAACTTTCTTCAAAATATCTTCTTTTGTGGTCTGCAGAAGAAAGAATGTCATAAAGGTTTGAAATGACAAGGGGGTGAATAAATGCTAACAGAATTTTCACATTTGGGAGAACTATCACTTAAATGCAGGGATTATGTGTGCATCCTGAATTACAGGTAAAGAAAAACTTCAACCACATCCATTACTGGTGGGACTTTTAAATATATTTTCTTTAAATCACACATTATTTAGTATTTATCTAATTAAGAATTTGGTTACCAGACATCAAATGTTTATTTATGTTATATTTATTTTTTCAGTCAATTTTTACTGACATTAAGTTAGTTTTGGAAACTGATTATAGAAGTCAAACACACCTCTTGGTAATTATAACTATATCCGGCATCCCTGTTGATATATTTGTATATTTCATTTTGTCAGTATCATTAGATATACAGTACATAAATAAAGACTTGTTATATCAATTGCCCGTTTTTCTTTATCTGTAAACTGTAATACCTGAAAGTAATGCCAGGAACAGTTCAGAAAACAGTATTATTGACCCCTCTTATTTGAATATTATTGGAAATATTGTATTGTCTTTTTGGTTATTTCTCCAATGAAAATTAGACATTCCAATGCAATAAATGAGAGAGCTTTCACATCATGCTAAGAGAAAATCAAGAAATTGGTTTCTTGCACACTTGGCAGTCTTATAGCGGCCTGTACTGGTGAGACTTTCAGGAATCTTATCAGCATTCTCCTCTCCAAAAATAGATGTGTTCTCTTAAAATGTTCACAGTGCCTCTTGGCCAAAACAAACCCTTTGCTCAAAGTGTGTAAGAGGTTGTCACCTTTGGATTATGATCTGAATTGAAACAATCAGTTGCAAGGTTTTTTTTGTTGTGTATACAAAATGCACAACCAGCAGATGTAGTATGCAGATAAAATGATTTTAGCTTTTAAATCTTAGGAGGAAACCAGTATAGTCAGTATAGCGTTGTCATTCTTGCATATTTTGCACTTGACTTTTCCTCTCTTGTTTCTTCTATCATTTTATTGGCATTATTTTTCCATTTCTATTTTATAACTTTATATTATATCACTTTATGAATTGTGTAAGTTAATATTACAGTACATAGTCTGTTGAAGTCTAAAATTTTGTTGGAATAAAATTCCATTTAATTGAATCTCCAGCAATCTCTAGTTTGTAAAATATATCATACTGTAAGATGGTGTCCAGCAGCCTTACCCATTAACACGTGTGCGTTATACTTTCACTCATGCATGTGCACACACGTCATGGGTACAGACGTGGCAAATAAACGCTCTTGAAACTTCCTTACAAATATGGTTACTGCTCATGATCCACAAGCGTGCACATGAATCCACAAAGGATCATTAAGTGTTTAATATATTACAACCATAAGCGTTTTTATTTAACAGAACCAAAGGGAAGATTTTCCAGTCAGGAAATGTTTGCCTGTCAGCCAGCCACTTGCATTTGCGTAAATTTAAAGCTATACGAGTGAAGAATATGTATTAGAACAGCAATAACTGCACAGGGGAATGTAATGCCATAACTTAAATCACGAAAAGGACTAAATGTCATGTTTATTACGGTTTTCAGACCCTAATGATTTCTAAACTGCATACAGGGTAAAGGTTGAAGTGAGCAAATAGCACTTGGCTAAATATATACCATGCTACGTGCAATAAATTTGAAATAATGAAGATCTTTTTCCCTTCTCTCTTTTTTAACCTAAGCAAGTTTCCGCAAAAGTCTGAGGCAATAATTTTGGGTGCATGAAGGGAGTTACATGAGGTGTAATCATTGGGCAGTAGTATTACAGATGCATATTAGTTTTGACACTTTAATCATTTCAATAAAGTAAATCTTTAATGTTTCGGGATCAACAGAAATGTTCATTCATTTTTAGAATTCTCAAAGTTTTTTCAGTAAGTGCTGCCCAGTATTGACTTCACACCTCTTCATGGCCATTACATTCTGGTGATTTTTTAACCTTTGCGATTTTAATTTTAAAGCACCGGTTTTGATTGTTTGCATAATACAGTATATTGAAATGTTCTCTGTGCAAAATATTAAGATAACACATTTATTAATTTTAAGATTGAGATGTTCACTACGCAAAAAAATACATGACAATTTGACATTTTTTGTGGGAAAAGTCCAGTTGCATTCTTTTGGTAAACCTCAAGTAGAGTTACTCTATCAGCTATCACAAAGTAACAGTATATGCCTCAGTGGTACAGACCACAGCTCTGCCCTCCACACAATTTTCCTCTCAAACTTAATTTAAATACTTGATTTGGACTTATGAGATGGAAACTGCAACTGATGGAAAACACAGACCATTAGTGGTAAGAATGAACAAAGCCTATGGCATAACACTTTACACATGGGTGTACCACAGGATCACTGTTGCTCTCAGATTATACGCAACAGCAATTACATTGGTCTGTTTATTAATAATATTACAGAAGAATGAAGAGACCATTTCTAATTTATTTTTCAGTTTTTCTAAATGTACTATTTATAGGTATGTGTTTAAGTAAAATTATTATTTGTGTTTCATGTGAACTACTAACAATATACATTTACTACAAAATTTCAGATTTATGTTTTATTTATTTTTGCCGGAAAAAGAAACAGGTTGAAATAACATAAAAGATCCTTTGTTATACTGTACATCAGACCTTAAATATTGCTAAAAAATAAGTTTATATTAACTTATAAGTAACATTAATTTGTACATGTATTTAGATTTACAGATTTTACATTTATGCATTTGGCAGATGCCTTTATCCAAAGCGACTTACATTGCATTGTACTATACATTGTTTCTTAGTATGTAAAATATTTGGGACAGAACCCATGCCCTTGGCGTTGCTAACGCGATACTCTACACTGAAAAAAACCACTATGCGCCTTAGTAGATTTTATGAATTTTTTTTATTAAAATATGCCTAATATAATTATGTTCCTGTTTTTAACAAAGAAATTGACCAGTTTTGGGAATAAAATCAACAAATTTTGTTAAGATTTTATTATTTTCTTTGAGCAAGTTTAATTGAAAAAATTATTAAGTAAATCCAACTCAATTTTATGTTAAATTTAAATTGGTAAAATTAAGTAAATTTATTTATTTTGTGTTGAGACTACAAAAATATTTTTTGTAGATATAAATACCTTGTCAGATGATCTGTAGTTCCCAGCATGCTGTGTATTTGACTGCATTATGAGATTAATTTTCCAGATTAACTGTAATTTTAAATGTTTTTCAGTAAAAGGAAAGATTTTTTCGAGTTTTTTGATGATTTATCTTTGAGATTTAGGAGAGTTTTGGTATTATTTTAAAGTTTGGGTTTTTTAATCAGAAGGGCGGTATTTCTGCCTAGGCTGAAGGAGGCACAATGTTATTCATGAAGTGTGTAATTTCACTCATTGAGCAGTAACTGTGCTCATGCCAGTACAGAGACCACCAGTCTCCTCTTACCTTTCCTTTACTTTGAATTGTAACTAATAGCGCAAGATTGACCTCTTTGTATAAACAGATTAAAGTGTACAAATAGACATTTCATTTGTTTCATTATGATTATGTGTGTAAATTCTTTCTTCACTTACAGTTACTCCTCTATTTTCATTTAACTAGAAAGGGAGATGAAAAGACAATATGCATTTCTCCATTCATATAATGTAATGCATTTGATTATGTTGAGTTTTCCAATGGTGGTTAAAAAACCGGTTCTTATTACAGCTATGTTTACAGAACATATGGATCCTGACGCTCCTTAATTTAACAATCAGCGAAATGGATCTGTAGCGTAATTGCTTAAAAAGATCAACACTGTCGTAATGTTATTCTGGCACCTGTACAACAATCCACATCACTATATTGGATATGATCATACAGTGCCCGTCTCCAACCGCCAGGCATTTCCTCTGTATTTTTAATAAGCCACATAGAGGAGAGTTGAAAAATGATATTTGACCATAATTCAGTGATTGCACTTTTTTCCAGTAAATGGAAGGTTAACAAGAAGTTAATTCTTTTGAGTTTTGTGTGAAGTGGAATTTGGGAGAGGCCGAGAAGTGTTGTGTTTTGTTTCCAAGGAGAACCTACATACAAAGGTTATGAGGGATAAAGGGTAAATATCTGGGGGGTCCCAGAGGGGACCAGACAGTGCTACAACAACTCCACTGGGATGGGGTCATAACAGGGGGTCAACACTCTTGTTCACGTTGTAGTCCTGGGCTGAAAGCCACTGACCCAACTCCAGTGCCCACAGTAACAGACACACAGACTCCTACCGTGTTTGCACACCAGTACTGTATATTTGATTTAGTGAAACGTTTGTGAGAGTATTCTCTTTAAAGAATGCATTTCCTGAAATAAGCTTTATTTAACCAGCCTAGCATTTGCATCTTATTGGTGCACAATTGTTTAATGATACTGGCTTTAATAAGGAGACAGAAAATGTGGTCAAAAGGTGAATGTGGTAAAGAGGGGAAATGTGGGTACAACGTGACTGGGGAAAGTTATTTTTGAAAGATGTGAACACCAATTGAGAGCCAAGAGAAATTCTTTTGGTTAGAGTTACTTACTGGATCATGGATACATTTCTGTTTTATTACTCACCATGTACTGTTCTTGACTTTTCACAATCAGTGTTAGAAATACAATGCCATGTTTTCAATGTTTTGCACATAAATACAGTTGAAAAACCAATACCAAAATGACTAAATGATACATGAATCTATTTGACTTTTAAATGAATAGTTCACGCAAAAATCATTTACTGACCTTTCGTCATTTTAAACCTGTTAGACTTTTTTTTCTGCAGAACACAAAACAAGATATTTAAAAAAGAAAATTGTTAACAGCGTTGGTACCCTTTTACTTCTATTGTATGGACACAAAACCAATGCAAGTGAATGGGTGACAGTTAACAAACAATCTTCAAAATATCTTCTTTTGTGTTGTGCGGAAAAATGAAAGTCATACAGGTTTGAAACGACAAGATGGTGAATAATTATGACAGAAGTTTCATTTTTGGGTATATTATCACTTTAACAGTCCTGTGTGGCTTCAAAAATCATATTGAGTTACTATTGTTACTCATAAAATAGTCTATGAACAGACATTAGTGATGTTATACAGCAACATGCGTCTGCTTTTAGTTTTAGTTTTAATTTTTGATAGTGGCTATAAAATCTATCTCTTAAACCGCCAAGTTTTAAATCCGCAGGTGTTGCTACAAGATCTTTAGTGGAATCGAACATTCAGATGTGAATTTTGGAGGTCTTGGCATACAGATCGCTGAAACCTGTTAAATGTCGATGCCTGGGGTGTACTGTACTTATCTTGAGTCTAGCAGAGACTATCAAAATCTCAAACCTCATCAAGAGTCATGGAAGAGACCACAGAGAATGTCAAAAGGTCTTGTAACAGACAACAAATGATTTGTTCAGTATTGTAAGCAAATAAGGTCAAAAATAATGACAGTGAAAGGTATTTTGGAGATGTTCTGTAATCTTGACATAAATTGCAAGTACGTTTTGTGAGAAAGATTTGTTTGACCTAAAAAAAACAGTTGTTAAATCAAACTTTCAAAGTAATGGTTCACACAAAAATGAAAGTTCTGTCATTTACACACTCATATAAAGCTAGTTTTACTTATTTTCTTCTGCAGAATGCCATGGGTACCAACCGTTTTCTGTGACCAACATTCTTCAGAATATCATCTTTTGTGTAAAGTCATACAGGCTTGAAATGACAAGAGGGCGAGTAAATTATGATATATGTACTAACTACAAGTTTTAAAGATGGGTTGTGACAGATAAAAGGCATCCAGCAGGAACTAACTGTGGGTTCCTCTCAGGAGCGGCTGCTTATCACACTTTGCTTAGATGAGTTTTGACATGGCCCACAGCTGTGGAGAGGAAATGGTATTTAAGTCTTTATGTTCAATCTCTTTCAAGGAATTCTTGTTTGACCAAAAGGGGTTCTGACGTATGGACCCCTATGGCACATGTGACTTAGACATTCAAGTTTTGTTTTTCCACTGATTTAAATATGCTGTGTTAATGTTCCCCATTTACAGTCTGTGCTGCTGGACTTTGCAGTATCTCATCTCGATCATTTCTACCTGAGAGACTGGTGGTTCAGTGAATCTAAATGAGTGAATCAAAAATTGTACTTTTAGCATAAGTAATAAAAAATGTTACTATATTTGGCATCGCATTTCAAACAAACTAGAACAAATCTGACAGTAAATCCTCATGTATTCTAAATACATGTCACATTTCCGGTTAGTAGCACTGCCGTCATTTCAAATGTGAAAAATAAGATGAGCAGACAGCAGAAACATCCCCTGGGATAGTGTTGTGAAAGACCATATGTGACCCTTGATCACATAACCAGTCTTAAGTAGCACTGGAACATTTTTAGTAAAAGACAAAAATACATTCTATGGGTCAAATTGATCGATTTTTTTCTTTTATGCCCAAAATCTTTTGAATATTAAGTAAAGATCATGTTTCATGAAGATATTTTGTTAATTTCCTACCTTAAATCTATAAAAAGCTTAATTTTTGCTAGTGGACGGCCTGCCACAGTGCCAATGATTAACAACTTCACAGGCAATTTCTCATTATTTAGATTTGTTGCTCCCACAGATTCCAGAGTTTTAAACTATCTCCGCCAAATTTTTCTCATCCTTGCAACCCATACATGTATAGAAAGCTTAATTATTCAGCTGTCAGATGCTGTAAAAATTTTGATTTCGAAAAATTGACCCATAAGACTGGTTTTGTTGTCCAGGGTCACATATGAATTTCTTTCCATTCTCAGTTTTCATCTGTGCTAGTAATTCCTGGTGTGATGAGAAGAAGCCCTTGAGGAACTGTATGAGCCATGCAGATGTTTAAGCTCAGAGTAAAACAAAGGCCATAGCGTGACATGCAAAAACATTGGATACACAAGAATAACTGAACACACAGGAAGTAAATCGTATGCTCTTCTGTGAATAAGGATGATTGGAATTGGCTAACATGTTAACTTTTAGAAGTTGCAGTGACTTGAGATGAGCACCGGTCAAGAGACCTGCCACTTTGGTTGCACGGTGTAGCATCGCGATGCTGAAGCTTCAAAATACCCGATGCCTCTCTGTTTTTAAAACGGTAGTACCGTAGTTAATGTTCCATGTGCGCATTAATATTCATTTGAACACTTAAATCTGCCTTTAAACTGTGTTTATCTCCTAAATGAAAGTGTTTTGAATGACTCAGAGGAGATAATGATTCAAATTAACGTTTTGAACGAGTTGGTTAAATGATTCACTAACTCAGTGGAAAATTGACGCCACCTACTGGCCCTCTTAGTTCTGCATTTAAAGTAAGGCTAATATTTCCCTTTTTAAAGACTGCTGTATCAATGAAATTTGCACCACATTTGAATTACTTCCCACGTGAAAAATTATCAAGTGTACTTTATAGTATTTACTACAGTAAGCTACTAAAACTCATAGACACTAGTGTTTCCGAGTCTTACCATAGTAAATATTATACGCGATACTACACCTGGTATAGTATCGTAAGACATGTTTATAGTACCGTGACAACCCTACTCGCCACAGAGAAATTGACAAATAGGTATGGCCACATAACATGTTTACTTTTGGTCAGAGTAGCTACGTACCTTATTTAATTTAACATAAACCAAAATAAGACTTTGAGGAACATTCAGTCTCTTTAATGGGGTTTATTCATGAAACTTTAGCAGAACAAATTTAATTCAAATTCATAAGTGAAACATCGATTCATATCAATGCAACATTACATGTGCGATCAGAAACACATGCGTTTCATGAATGTGGCCTAGTATTTTCTACTGTATCATTTTTAGACGGATTTCTTTTTTATCACATTGTTGATCGACAGATACCAAAGTGCAATGCAGGGACAAAAAATAATGTATTGAACTCTGTTCATCAAATTCTTGTTTTGGTTTGTATCAAATTTCTGTAAATGTAGCGTTTAACCTAAATAGAATATGTGAATAAGTAGAATATAGACCACTGTAGACCACTTTGCAAGATGTAAACACTGGTCCACCAGCCGTCTGGTTTCATTTTTACATTATTCTTAAATATATAATTAAATCTTTAAGATATTTGTTTAACATTTTGATTTGGTTATAAATGTTCTGTTGGTTCTGTTCAAAGTTTGGGCAGTGTTAAGAAAAACTGAAACGGTTATTATTCTGGACTAGCGTTGGACCTGCATTGTTTACGTCTTCTGAAGTGGTTTACAGAAAACAGGTATAAGTACAGATATAAGGCTATGGATCGACATGCGTTGAAACCTTGAGAAGTAAGAATGAGAAGCAAGAATGTCCTTCTTTTGCTCTCAAAATCTGCGTCCAGCTCTCCTGTTATGATAGAAACTATGCACAGCAAGTGAAACATGCTTTTGTAAAACAAGCATGTGGATATTCATTGCACTTGTGCCTTAACAAATGGATGTTAAATGTAGTCTTTACTGTGAGTAAGGAATAGAATACGTCGGTTTGGCATCAAACGTATATAGAAACCGCAAACAACCAAGGCCGTTTATCTTTGTGAAGAGACTGCAACAATACACTTCATTTTAATGAGTATGATGTCACACAACTGTGCTTGCAACCAATATGTGATGCGGGTGGCTTGAAATTGATCAGTCGGCCAGTTACAAGGAAAATCCAAATGATGGATGAAGTGTTAGGTAAAAAAATTAAATAAAAAGAAAAAAAGCCCCACTTAACAATAAAATCGACAGCCACACAATCACAGACTTGGCGTGTGATACCCAATGTTGCATCACAAGCCTCTTTTGACATGTCTAAAACATTTAAATGTAACCAAAAATATGATACATTTTTCTTTTCGTTGTCCAAGACACGATTTATAAAGCTCAATCTCCACTGTGCCGTTTTATTCGGGGAGATGAATTTCAGGAAATGATTTTGCGCGGCCGACCATGTTTCATTTGCTGCTCCATTTTTTTTCTGGCATGGTTGTGCAGTCTTGTTATTTGGCTTAATGTATGACCTAGTCAGAGGGGTAATAAAAGAGAAAGGTTGAGACCCTGGGCAGAACATTTGGTGACACAATGGGAAACTCAATGGCCACCTTTCAACCACTAAACTCTGGGCGTCAATGCTGCATATTATTGCAGCTTTGCTTTTGAACTCAAGCCTGCATTAAGAGAGGGTTGTGTATTTGTGGTGGCAGCCTGGAGTGTGAACGGTTGGATTAGAGTTACTATGTGGTTTCTGTGAGTAAGATGTATCTAGATAACATGGCAAGAGGTTTCCCAGCCTATGCACCCAAAATAGATTGAAACTCTTAAGAAATGATACATGGGTCATGCAATGTAAGAGTATCTACATAAATCACAAGGTGTCAGAGTTTTTTCAAAAACAATTTAGAAGATATTTTGAAGAATGTTGGTAACCAAACAATGGCAGTACTCATTTATGGACACAAAAATAATGCAAGTCGGTTACTAACATTCTTAAAAATATCTACTTTGTGTTCTTTAGAAGAGAGAAAGTCATACAGGTTTGAGTTGACAAGAGGATGAGTAAATGATGAGAGAACTCGTCGTTTTAAAAGTATGTCTCTCAACTCGTATTTCCCCTCTCTTCCTTCACTGTTTCAGGTTATTCCTAAAGAGCCACAGCGGGACTGCGGGCAGGCAGAGCAGTCTGGTGATTCACGGTGCTGACTTTAGCACTAAAGACATCGACAACGATAACTGCACGTGCAAATGTGCGCTGATGCTGAGCGGAGGTAAGGCACCATACATTTTCTGTTAAGCTCAGCCCTTATGATCGCAGTTATTCAGACACCGAATATCCAAGGACACTAGGAATGCTTTTTAAATCGATGCCTTTACATTTTAGAGAGGTGGCCATTTTCCATGCACTAAACAGTAAAACGAATAACTCTGCCCCAAATCACATTAGGAAAAAATACACTTTTATGTGGAGTCACAAACTTTCAAACCACAAATTTAAGTCAGTTCTGTCAGGTATGGTATCAGTGTTCCTATGGGAATACGAGAACATGAGCTTGATATCGGGCCCGATACTGATACTGATACCAATATCGATCTGTCCCTTAAGGAAACCCACATTATTTTCTCACCCTGATTTCATTTTTTTCAATGGAATAATATATATTTTTAATTTTGCATTTGTTTTGAATAAGTGGTTTGGATATTTTTAAAGAGAAAAATACCTACATAGAGGTTTGGAAGGAATGAAAGGGGATTCAGAATGATGACTTTTACCATATCTACTTCCATTATATGGACAGAAAAACACAGAGACACTTGTTTCTGAATATCTTCTTCCACAGTAGAAATAGTCATAAACCGGTCTTGAATAACATAGGGGGAATAAATGATGACAAAATGAGTATATATGGCAAACTATCCTTTTTGACAGAGGTCCTACATAAAGCTTTGAGTGAGTAGTAATGAGGTCATTGTGGACTTTCACATCCAGCCTACCAAAATGGGTAGAATATTATGAAGCAACAAATAATTGTAGGTCTCTATAATATTCCCCATAATGGTGTTTTACTAAACTAACTTCGGGAGGAGCAGGAGCAGATAATGAACTCGGCTGGTCGGCTGTCAGCAATCACAACAATCAACCTATCACTTCAAAGAGAGAGAGAGAGCGTCCCTATAAATAGTCAAGACATCTTACCTTCACTCTCTCTTCAGTCTCTAACATCCCACCACCACCCCGGCTCCTCACCTGGAGCCCCTCGTCTCCAGCAGGACAAAAAAAGGGGGGGGGGGGAGTGTTCCGGGTTCAGGCAAATGCCGGATTCGGAGCCCTCACCCTGGACAGGGGGGAGTGCTCTGAGCTCGGAAGAATGAACGAGCTCGGAGCCCTCTCCCCGACAGCATGCCAAATACGCATACCCTCAAACTACTCTATTATCTGTGTAGGCGATCTCGTGAAACGCCATGTACCGAAGTTCTTGAATCGCTTGTGTACATCATTTTAAAAGTGTTTGGCATTAAAAGGGTTCAGCCAAACTGAACTTCTGCCTTCACATTCTATGTCTGTCAATAGCTCTTCCTTTCTAGCCAAATGCTAAATAGGGTCCTGACAGTGATTAATCTCAAAGATATTTAATATGAGGATGCGAATAAATATGAGCCCTAGCAGGTTGCGATATAAATCTGACCTATGTGTGGAGAGAATTCGGCAAAGCAATTAATAAAATAAAACAGCGTCTCACTGAACGATTTTAAATTAATCTAGTTTTAATGAAAGAAATTTGGCTTAACAGTACGGAAATGTTAAAAATAGTCAGTCTTGAAACAAAACATGTTAAATTCTGTTCTGTAAGTGCTTTAATGAAAGACACATTGGTCCTCTAGTTCTGTTTTTATCACAAAATCAAACTTTTATCATTCTGTTGCCTCATTGCTGGTTACGAAGTGTGGTTAACAAGGCTGTAAAACAAGTTCCCTGGAGACAAGCAAAGCACTCACCCAAGCCAGAGGCTCGAGGTGCAATAGCATGGTAACCAGCAGATAGAGCGTCCAATCGGTTTGCTGTGTCAGAGCTGTGACAAAGGGCAGCGTCGTTGGCTCGCCGACGGCTGTTAAAATGTCACGGATCTCACTGGCATTCGAGGCTGTCAAGTGAACTTCAAGTCCTTCATGGGAATGAGACATGCCGCAGCGGGCACCGCGTGGGCACGATCTCCTTGTGTGTACGTGTCTGATCCAGTACAGTGGCTAGATTAGTATTTAATGGGCTGATAAGTGACACGGCTGACAGGCTTTCTGGGCAAAAATGATCTTTTCATGGCTAGATGATAAGCCACAACTAACTCTTATCGTTGAATGAGGAGGCAGAATGTTACATTTTCCAGCTTCAGTTAAAGGCCACTTGTGTCAGGTCATCACTAAGTATGAGACATACATAGCTGTGTTGCACAATCAGTGCTGTTTATCCTGATTATAAATGTCTTTTCCTCTAAATATCATAAAGATTATCAGATACTAAACCTGCACACCGGGCTGTGCCAGTCACTCCTCACCTACACCACAGTGACCACATAGCACCAGTGTAATGTTGGATCTAGAATCAAAGCTGTGTGTGTGCCATAGCCTGACCAAGAGTTGTAATGTGCTGCTATAAAAATAGTTGGTCATAACAAGTCAACAACAAAAATAGTATCCCATCAGGTCTAATAACAAGGGCAACCAAGCAGCACTCTGCATTTATCAGCATGCCAACAAAATGCCCCCATGGTAACATTTTAACCTTTGAATTGGGTATTTTTCTCAATACTATAATAAAGTATGCACTGAATAGATCAATCACACCAGAGTACAGTATGTAATTTATATTGTCCTGTAATGAGAAATATCTCAAAATATCTCAACGCATTACTTTTGGCCCCACTTCCATTTTCCACATAACTCATAATGTGATAACATCTAAAGATAACCCGGCCTTTCTCGAAATCCTCTTAAATGTGGTTAAAGTGTTATCAGAGTGACGTGTTGGTGATACGCAGATACATTTCCCACGTGAGAATGGGCCAAGAATACAAGTTGTGACGATTTTAGACCTCGAAAGCGAACAAAAAGCCATATAATCCAATATTAGTATGTAGGGCGTTGTCACAATAACAGATTTTCACTATAGGATTATTGTGCCCAAAAGAATTTACCCTGACGATATTGTTACGATATCTATTAAAAACAAATCAATAAGGCTATCATAAAAAACATGTGTATTGAGTTTAAGAGAGAGTTGGTAACCCTTGGCTCTTATGGGAAATGTTAAATGGAGTAATTTACTATATGATAACATGTCATCATTTACTCACATACCATTTCAAACCTGTGTGGCTTTCTTTCTTCCGCAGAACACAAAAGAAGATATTTTGAAGAATGTTGTTAACCGACCCCGTTCCACTTGCATTGGTTTAGTGTCTATACAATAGAAGTGAATGGGGGCCAATGCTGTTCGGTTCCCAACTTTCTTCTAAATATTACAAAATAAAAAAGAAAGTCGTAAAGGTTTGAAATGACAAGAGGGTGAGTAAATGATGACAGCATTTTCATTTTTGGGTGAACTTTCATTTTAAAGTCGATAACCATGATTTTAATATCATGGTTATTGCCGGTACGGTATATTGTGACAAGCCTTTCGATGTAAATGATTGAAAAATGTAAATACAGTAGCTCTATATACATTTCTTCTGTAATATATAAACTCTCAACACTTGTTCACCATTGTTAATGTTTCTGTCTTAGGATGGTGGTACGACGCCTGCGGCCCTTCCAACCTGAACGGGGTGTACTACAGACAAGGACAACACGTCGGAAAATTCAACGGAATCAAGTGGCACTACTTCAAAGGGCCCAGCTATTCTCTCCGTGCTACCGCCATGATGATCCGACCGGTCGACTTCTCATAGTCCTCCCAAACGCCCCTCGGGCCCATTTTGGCAAGCAGTTTTTGACTTCTGACTTCCTGGCCCATGACAGTATCAAGTAACGCTGTGTAAGTGGACAGCTATTTGCCACCTGGATAACTCAGGATTCTTTTGAGATAACACCTCTCCAGGAAACAGCAATTCTGTGAATAGACAGTCATCCTCGTTGTGAGACTCCACAGGAGACGGTGTGCTCTCTGGGAATCTGGGGCGGGAGCTGACTCGGCTGGTCTTTATTTTTAAATATCAGAGGTATGAATTCAAGTGCCATTCACTTGCCACTCAGAACGTGTGGATTGCTGAAGCAAGCACATCACCTTTGATGGTAGCAGACTGCGCCTACCGTCCCTCATGTTTGGACTCCAAGTGAATTTTTACAACTTGGATGTCCTTCGGTATCCTAAAAGGACCTTATCATTTTTTAATAAAAACGTGTTGCACAATTATATTCGGGTTGTGATACTTCACATTTGTATGCCTTTTTTATCCCAGTGTATTATTAATATTTTATTTTGTGCATTATTCCTGTCAACATGAAGAAAACCATAGCATGCAGTATTAAAAGGTCACTCGCAATACTATTTACAAGGATCATTTGTGGAGTGCTAGTGCCAGAAACAGCCTGTTGGCAAAGAGTGGTATACCCATCTTACAGCATGACTTTATTGAGTGCAAACCGCCATATTATTACTGGCTTTGAACTGTAGGGACCTTTAAGTGCATCATAACTTGGCATCAACACGCGAATGCATGCCAAAGATCACAGCTATTAAAGACAATACTGAGACATTATTTGTCTTTACAACAGATGGAGAAATGTCAATGACATACAGGATTGCTAATGCAGTACAATGCAAATAACAACAGACTATTATGTTTTAATTTGTTGGATTTAATACCATATTGTCTTATGTGAATTTGTCATATTAATGTTTTGCATATGTCAGTTTTGTACCACGTAGCTCTCTTTCGAAAGCTGTTTTTTTGTCTGACCGACAAGCTTGGATTTTCATTTTTATTTACTGTGTCAGGTTTGAAGGATGTCAGGTAAGCGCTTGAGCTTATGTTCATTTTTTAGTTTTTAGCAGTCCACGACTTATCACTTTACAATGTACATGCATTCAGTTTGACCATTGGTACAGTGTTTGTTTCGATTTATGGAAAACATTACTTTTTATTGAACTTTTGAGCAGAATATTGGTGAGATTGCAAACATACTGTATGTTTTTTTTAGCCTGCCAACTACCATCACAATATATCTAACAACATCTCAAGTCACAAGATTTTGTTGGAGGATTTACTCCGTTCTGTCTTTTATCAAAAAACACCCTTCTAGTCCTTCCCAGAAGGACATTATATTTCTGTACAACTACTGTCTGCCAACATTTAACTTCTACCAGCATGGAGCATTTTGCTGGAAACAAGTACTTCTAATCTACATACATAAACTCTTTAGATTGTAAAAGTGCAGAGTGGCATGTTTATGTTTTTTTATCACATTAAATACTCTTTAAGTTGGCATGTTCAAATGGGCTTTCTAGAGGAAAGCACCTGAGCCTGAATCAATGTTCTGAATAATAAAACACATCGCCGTAAATAACATTTATAGTATGGACTGCTTACAAAAACTTTGTACCTCAATAAAGTGTTACATTTGCAATGCTATTTAAACATCATCCTTTGTTACAATGTTCAGAATATTGTGATTTTATTTCAAATAAAAAACAACGTGACGTCCCACGCTCGCACAGTGATTGAATGCGCACATGTCTGAATCATTTATCACTGCTTCTGTAATCTTAATGCCCTCGCGTCTCTTTTCAGCATTTTGCCTTTCAGTCACGTCGCACTGTAGTCAAAATATTTACACACGGCAAAAGGAGAAACGGAAAGGACCGCCGTTTCGCAGGAGAATGGGCCCTGAACAAGCTTTAGAGCCATTGTATTCGTAGCTAGCTGACTGTTAGTTCTCCTCCACTCTTCCGTGACAGTATGCCGAGGTGTCAAACGATGCTGTCGGGACCCTCAAATCCCTCCATAGCTGACATTCCTGGACCCTAATCGAAGGGTTAAACAAACGACAGCGGCCTGTTAACTGCCACATATCTTTTAACACCTGAGATGACCCGCTGCATGCTCTGGAATGGGCACGGACGAGATGGAAGACCCGAAATTATGACAGAACTGGCAATGCGTGGTTGCTTCGCTTATCTAATGTATAGTTTTAACATGGATGACACATTGATATCATCCAGAGGCTGAAGAGAGCGTGGGGTTCAGTCTCGAGTGACCAAGAACGTTAGGTGAAGGCTAATGCTGAGGCCTCCACGGTCCACTGGATTTTCTGAAGACTGATCATTTCCTGTTTGCACGAGGTGATGGGGGGACAGGAAGCCCAGAGGAGGACCAGTTTTGGCTTGTTGGCGAGTAATGGGCCCGACGCCAGATCAGACAAGAACAGAGATTATACCTGCAGAGTGAACCGGGACATCTGAGGCTCTGTAGCAACATCAAACAGCATAACATGATAAATAACTATTAACATGTGGAAATAAGACCACCTGGATAAAACATATTCCGTCAAAATCATGATACCGCATATTTCCAGAAATAAAGCAGAAATAACCACGTAATAAATTACAGCCACAGTTCACCAGCGAGATTTTCACACATGTTAGATTCAGGAGAACTAAAAGAAAAATGATTCTTGTGGAACTTTGGCTCGCAGCAGTCTTTAGTTATTCCCTGAGCAGGTTTAAAACATTCGTAGGCTGAAGATTGAACTGTTTGGGTCTGCTTTGAATGATTCAACAATGCTGTGTGAACATTTTTGAACTAATAGGATTTACAAAGAACAACAGAGGTTTCAGGATGTTTTATTTTTTATTTCAGATAAGCACAGAGCAGAACTATTGTGAAATCAAACATTGTGAAGCACCGCTTATTTGGCAAATGCAAACTTTGGCAGTATCAACGGAGTGTCTTCAGAATTAGAGAAGAACAAACTGTCTGTGTTTGGTGTCTTCAGTGATTCAGTATTCAACTATTAAGTATGTGCACACACAGTTGTCTCAATATAGTGACATCTAATTTACTGAGGAAGCTAATGTAGTTTCCAGAAAGTGGAATACTCTAACAGATCTCTTTACCAAAAGAAACATGACACAGTCATTCGTGAAAAAATGTAAGCTTACTTAAAGAGGGAAAATTAAAATAAGCAGGGACATTTAACTTGATAGCAATTAATACAAAAGTAAAAATGTAAATCTAGCGTTGAAAAGTGTAGATGAACCTAATTTACAGTGTATAACCCAAACGAAGCGAAAGGGTTAACATGACAAGACTTTAGCATTGTTGATCAGAAGATGTAATAGTTTTATTCTGTGGGATGTTGTTTTAGAAACAAGTGATGAGTCGAGTAAAATAACTAATAGAGTTAATGAAAATTCACATTTTTGACTCAAGGTGCTCCATTAAAAAAAAAATGGTGGATTTAAATGACATACTGCAAGATATGTCCTGAAGATCTAAAGAAAGAAAATAATCTCTTGAAAAAACATGAGGGTGTGAAAACATAACTTTTGTGAGTGAGTGCACTCCAGGCAAAAATAAACACGTCCCTCCTAAAATAACATTGCATTAAAGCTAAAGTTAAGAGCTTTATTGCAACACCCAGGATTAAATGGCTCATTTTTAAAATGTATCAAAGGGTCAATATTTCTTGCTCTCAGGATCTTAATATTTTTAAAGTGTAATAGTGGCTATTGGCACTAGTTTTGGGGAAACAGATACTTTATCGACAGCCCCGCTGCCCAGGAGACTTCTCTGTTATTCCTGCTAAGCTGCATAGATTTAAAGCTAAAATTCGAGTCATTTAACAAAACAGCCTGAAAGGGAAATAAAAGTGTAAACAAACAGTTAGCGGTTTGGAACCCCTTTCTCCCTTTTGGAAGTCCAGTAGGTGTTCATGGTGATGGATGGATGGGGAGAGCGAGAGTGATGTTTGGTTTAGAGAGGCAGTGGACTGAGGTAATGCAGGAGATTCAGGGTGACGGGACGATGTTGGTGCTCAGAAGAGTTACGATGGCGCTGCGGGCCAACAGGCAGACAAAGGCCTGTTCATCAGACTGTTTTCTGTTGTTAAACCTAACTGAATCAGACCCAAGGGTTCTTCTCTTCTAACCCCACTCACATCAGGTGACTGATAATTTATCTTGAGAATAGTTCATGTTGTTTTTTAAGTAGCATTTTGTTTGGCTAAAGGCACTTCTGATCCTGACTCGGAACTTGGAAAGCGAGGACCAAGGTGAGCAAAAACAGTGCATACTTTTAGTCTCTTTTTTATGGTATTCTAGGATCGCTTTGTATTCCAATCACATCTCAAGACTTGAGTCAACGCCGGGGGTCATAGTGGTGACGTGGGTGCTACATTCCCAACAGGCAGACCAGACTGAGACATTTTCTGGGAAATCTGCAGAATTAATTTAAAAGCATTTAAATATATTAGATGGAGCAAAGAGGACTACATTCATTGGCAGCTGAATATTACAAAATCCGCCAAAATATGTGATAAACTGACATGCAAGTGATCTGTACAAGTTTGTTAAAGAAAGCATTCCAAATTGGCAGAGTTTATTGAGGAAATCTGTGGCCGTATTTTTTTTTAGTGTAGGCCTGCCAATACCTCTGATGGCAGTATGTGGCAGCCTTTAAACTGACTTTAAATATGACACTTGTTTTAAATATCATCTTGTTCTTTAAAGGGGTGCTGCAATGATGTGTCATGCAAGCCGACTTTTTCAATGTTAAACATGCTGTCTTCTCAAGCAAAACATGGTCAACTTGTCAAAAAACAAGTTGGGCGTATTATGTAGTATTTCTGTGCTCAATACGCAGGTCTTACAGGTTTCGGAATGTTTTTTTCGAAACAGTTTATTTAGTCCCTTTAGACTATAAACGGAGAATATAACGCTGGATTTGGAGATCGTTTGAAACTGATATACGGAGCCGTCCCAGCGTTAAAAGATGTCTGACATGAACCGCATGCGGTGAGTAATACTGATGTCTGTGTTTCGTTGAAAATGTGCTTTAGTTCAGCCTGCCTTTCCCCCCCGAACGCGGCATGTGATTTCGGAAGTAATCTTACAACTGTATCTATTTTTTATAAATGTTATCAAACTAAATACTCTTTAAAGATACAACGTATGCAATACTACTCTATAGGTACTCAAGATTAAAAGGAGATTGCCAGAAACGGCGTGCGTTTGGGCCACTTTAAAGAGACAAGTGATGACACTTAAATATTCTCCCACTGAAGATCTGAGGTAATCTGTAAAGACAGTCTGTCCTAAGGCGAAGATTTCTGTGCACGTGGATGTATATTTTCTATCCTGTACCAAAGCATAACTGTAACAGTGAAGGCAGGAATTGAATCAATCCTGCAACACATAAAATGGAGTAGCAAGACCTCTTAATTACAAAGCATTTTAGAAGAGAGATTATAAGAGACATTTTAGATTCATACAGAGTTTGGCCCTGTCCTCTATCTCAGATATGCAACTAGACTCCCAGATGTTATCTTTTTTATAAAGTAGTATTTACGGTGCTGTGCTACTCAGGAAAAGTTTTAATGGATGTATATACTGACCACAAGAGATTTAGTGTCTGACACACAGTTCTGCAGTATGAGGTCATGGATTGCTGAGTTTGCTAGCAAGTCTCATCAAGAGGGAAGCTGACTCAGGGGCAAACTAATAAAGATATGTTCTGAGAATTTGACAGAAAGAAAGAAAAGAAAATGCATTATTCTGAATAAAGAATAAGATATTGCTGCTTTTTATAGAGGGTTTTGATATTTCACTCACGTTGGAACAAGGCATGAAGACAAGGCTGTATGACTCAGAAATAAAATGCTTTCTTATTGGGTTAAACTGGTCAAAGTTACTTAAAAAAGCTATTTTATGAACTGAAAGCAATTTTTCAATATCCATCGTTTCTGTCGTGTTGGTTATTATGTTGGGCAAAACTACTAAATCACCATGGCGACCACTTTATCACGTCACGGTCTGTCAGTCTATCAATGCGGGAGTAAAATAAACAGAACGTGATGTTTTGAGATCTGCATAATTCTTACCTTCCTTACTTGTTCCAAGTACTGTATGAAAGACATCTCTTAAGTGTATTTTTCGTATATAACAAGCTGGTCTAATTGTGCGGGTCTTTCTGACAGATACATGCTCGGGGTTCCTCTCATTCTTTCTGACAGATTAACGCGCGTGCTTCCGCTCCTCGCAAGGTTGCTGCTTGATCACTATACTAGCTCATTTACTGTCTTTTTCTTTATTTATGAGGGTGCAAGACGGCCAAACACAATCAATAACATTCATTGCAACAGAGTTTTATTGCATAATAGAAAGATTTGAGACTTGCGAGCCGACAATGTTGACTTTGGACTGTTCAAAATGTTCATGGCAACACTTCATTCAGGTCAGTAGCCTATTCGTGAGGAACAATAGCCTATAAGTTTCTAATATCTGTTTTATTTTTAATTTCGTGGTTTATTGGTTTTGACTGTATTTCTGTATTTATGGCACAATTTTCTCCATTTAATATACCCTACTGCAAATATTTGGAAAACTCAGATATGTGCCCCCTATAACCTCAACTTTAAAGCCAGAGTACTGTATTTACCTTATTTTTATCACCATTTAGGACTTAGTGGTGCCTAATCAGAGACAGATTACCGCAACATAAATCCTGCTACACTCCTCAACATGACAGAAGTTAGCAAGCCACCAACACTGGTGCTTTGGGTAGTGCAAAAAGGCCTATCCATGCTCAATTAACTGTGATGGCCAAACAAAACAAGCCCAGGAACAGTTTTAGGCTCAGAGGAATTGAAACGCAAAAAGCAAGGCACAAAAACGGGGAAGTACGATACGCACCAGCAGGTACAGGTGTTGCAACTCTGGATCCTGCAGTATGCCTTGACCAAGAGAGATTTTCAGCCCAGATGGACCGAGGAACCACTGGACCATACATCTGGTGCAGACAGCTGGGAAGTTGATTCACACCTGGCGCTTTGTATGAGATGCCCATTCATACCAATGATGAATGCAATAAATCAATTGGAAACCATCTGAAAGTTGGTGCAGGACAAATATTTGTGTCCTATATGGGAACCTCGTTCTTTAATGAAGTACAATGGAAGGAATGCAATGTTTAAGGGTGAGCTGTATTTCAATCTGAGTTGAAGCTCAGGGTGACTTTTTTGTTAACAAAAATCTCAACATTTTTAAAGCATCTGCTCTCTTCGCCAACCTGTATACGTAAGCTTGTTTGCAGTCAAGGAAAGAAAGTGTGGGGTAAATTGAGAGTAATTTAAGTGGCCTTGGTTTGAAAAGAGAGGGAATTTGGGGGCTTGACCTTTAACCTGCATAGCAGGAAGACCTGTGAGGTCACCGTCATAAATCATTCTTTCTGGATCATCTCTCTTTATCTCAAGGTCTGCATATGGTTGTTATATACACTAATGAAACTAAAACGTTCTGTTCTAAGCTCAGTCGATCACAAATAATACAATTATCTTACAATAATCAATCATAATAAATGTGTAACAGTTCATATCATTATAAACATTTGCCTTCATTGCCTTAAACTGAATTTATGAACTTTGTAAACAGGGAATTAAATAAGTGCATATCCTCAGTAAATTAAATTTAGCAAAGTAGCTAATTTTATGTTGAAGAGTTCATTTAAAGTAATAATCTGTATTTTCCTATTAGGATTACGGAGACCAGTTTTTCTGTCGTGCAACCAATGTGAAACAATATAACTATGAGGACCTCTTGTGGTATTTCAGTGCATCCACACCTCAAATACACCAGTAAATTTTTTTGCAAGAGCCATCCATATGTTTTTGATATTTGGCTGCTTAAGTGATTTGCAAGTATGCAATAATAGTAGTACAAGGTTTCTATTTAACATTATTTTTAAGGTTTTGTGTGATAAATACATTTGTACAATGAAGTCTCTGTAATTCAGTTGGTAGAGCATTATCTTGGCAGCAAAATGTTTGGGAATTTCCTATGAAACACAAAAATGTACACATTGAATTCACATTTTGTTGGATGAAGTGTCTGCCAAATGTTCATTTACAAATATAATTTTGTATTTAAAAATACAATCGATTGTAATGTTGTCCTATAATTGTTGCTAAACCTCTCTAACTAGCATGCATGACTTATTACACCTTTCTCTCATTTCTCGAAACAGTTTTCCATGTTGAATTTCCCAAACCTTATTTACTTTATGATCTAGATTGTACTTAAGTTTGCTATTAATCCTGCAGTAAGTGTCCCTCTGTCCCCTGCATAAGCACTCACTGACATACATCTACATTGTATGATTGACAGTCAACAGCTGCTCACTATTTGGCCGATGCTTCATGTAGATACTATTAATACAACCACTGAATGCTATCAGAAAACAAACAGATAAACATAGATGGCATACCTGAACTTAACACCTTATAGTCAATACTGTACCTGTTATGCACAAGCACATTTCTCTGCACTTTAATAAACATCCAAGCAATAAAGCATAAAAAGAGGGTGCAGTTTGGATGCAATATCATTTTTGCCTTTTGCAGTGTAAGACTATCCAGTGTTTACGCAAGCAGAAGCTCTCGAGTCCCCTTCAGGTGTCACATTCTGTCCTTACCAAACACACATCCACTTCTGTCTTATATTGAGTGGCTCCTTGACATTTGCTTTTATGTGTTTTGACCTTAATTTAAATTATTATTCAGATAGATAAGATTTATATTGTTCTCTAGTTTGGAAGATATAGGTTGTATATTTTATAAAATATTGTTTTATAATACATAACACACATTCTGCTTTACAGAATCTATTAACTTTAGTGTGTGTGTGTGTGTGTGTGTCAGTGTGTGTGTGTGTGTGTGTGTGTGTATTAGGGCTGTCAATCGATTAATCGCGATTAATCACATCCATAATAATGGTTGTGTTTTCATAATATAAGTCTGTGTACAGTATACATTTTAAGGACATATTTACATGCATTTATTACCAATGATTAAAAACATATATATTATTTATTAATTTTTATTTTATATTTTTCCTAAATATATGCATATGTACTAATATGCACAGTGCACAGACATATATTATGTAAACACGAACTTCTATTCTGGATGCTCTTGACAGCCCTAATATACTGTATATTCACTTATATAATTCCAATTATATAATATATATTATCCCAAAATATATTGTATTCAATATATGTATTTGTTTACAGACGGTAATGGTTTTACGGTAATGGTAATTTGTTTACAGACGGTGATGGTTTTACAGACACACAGTGCATCTTTTTCCCCTCTATTTAATGCTTTTAGTTGCTGGAATTTACAAATTTGTTGTAAAGAATCTGTTCATCTCACTACAGTCCTACAAGTAGGGATATTAACAGTAAAAAAGTATTGACTGTTGGGGGGATTTCTGCACTTATAAGATAAGACTGAGAAATGTGTTCCTAATAGACTGGCTTAATAAGTACCAGACAAAGTCACTTCGATGCAAGTATCCAGATAAGACACACAGATTCAGCGCTTTCCTGAACAGCTTTCTGCACATTTGGAAAAAGCTTAACACTCTTTGATATCTGTGAGCTGTTTACCCCCAGTAATGGGCAACGATGAAATGTGATTCGACGAGTGTAAAGGAAAGATGATCAGCAGGAATGCCTGGCATACTTTCCACGGTCATGGGTTGGTTCCCCCATTTCAAAACCACTAGTGCTTAGTGGAGAGCACATATAGTCTAGAATTTACTACAGACAGAAAATCACAACACTGTGTCATATAAAAGAAACAAGGCATAGGACGTGAATGACGGATTTCATTCCTGGAGGTAAACCATGTCAGCGGAAAACACTACGAGGAAGCCTTCAGCGAACAAGAATATTAAAAAGCTGCGTGCCATAAGCATGGTGTGCAGCTTAACGCATAGCTGGCAGCAGTGGGTTAGCGATAATGAGGAGAAGCAGGCCTGCGAACCAAGCGGTTGGGCCCCAGGATGCCCTGAAGACCCCAAAGATGCAATTAAAGAAGCGGCCAAGAACCGTCTCTCTCAGAAGTCTCTTTTAAGTCAGGACCCTACAAAGAGCAAAGGTGACGGGGTGGCCCCAGGAGAGTCCCTTATCAGAACAGCACAGGTGATCAAAACAGTGACCAGAGATGTCCAAGAGAGAAGCACAGGTATTGAGTTTTTGACCAAACGCATCTGTAAGGACCCTGCCACAGATGAACTGGACAAGATGTTGAGCAAGAAAGGGTCGCCCACCTGCCGGAGGATGTGCTCCAATATGGTTTCAGAGCTGATGCAAGGGTGGAAGGAAATAGAGAAGGAGAAAATGCAGGCTGAGGAGGGAAATGTTGATAATGAGTTTGCAGAAGAAAGAGACCTGCAGCTAGGAACCAGCCAGGAAAATGATCAAACAAATGAACATACAGAATCATCTTCAATCAGGATAAAAAGATCTACTTTGCTTGGGTGAGTTTTCTTCTTCTATCATCATGATGTATGAGACTAAGAGTTTTCAGAGGACTGAGAGACGTCGGTTAGTTTGTGCGTTGGAACAGAAGGATAGCTTGGAATGGTATTTTAAGACAGATATATACCAAACACTGCGGTTGTAAATCTATTTATTTATAAGCGGGCTGTGCAGTTGTACTCAGGCAGATTGGATAACAATCATGTGTCTGTGCAAATGAAAACACCACATGTTTGTGCTGCGGACGAAGATCTGTACCATTCAGTCCATTATTTAACTTTTTACATATTTAAGACATTATTTATATAATCAAACTACTAATATATCTCTTTCATAAATACTATTTAAAAAATAAATAGTAAAACTTAGAATAATGATAAAGCAAGTATTGAATTTAATAAATGAAGTAGCTGGAAATTTGTGATTAAATAAGGATACAAACAAAGACAAAGTCTGTCCGCAAAAATTGGTTTAGCGCAGCCAATTTTACAATTGTAAATGATATAATTAAAACAAGTGGCTGTTTTCTTAAATCACATTTTTACCAACGTTTCAGGAGAAAGAAGGATGTGGAGGATGCCAACAAAATAAACGCCATGTCAAAGAAATACAGCACCGTGGGCAACCTGAAAAACCGGTGGCAAAATTGGGCCTCAGAGCATTCCGTCAATCAGAAGCTCAACCCCTTCAGCGATGACTTTGATTATGAGTATTCCATGTCTACCCGTTTGCAGAAGGGTGAGGAAGGCTACGGGCGACCCAAAGAGGGCAGTAAGACAGCAGAAAGGGCCAAACGTGCCGAGGCACACATCCACCGTGAGATAGATGACATGTGCTTCGTTATAAGGACTATGGCGGATCAGAATCGAGATGGACGCATTAGAGTGACCTTTGGGGAACTGTTCGACAGATATGTGCGAATCTCTGATAAAGTCGTGGGAATCCTGATGAGGGCCAGGAAGCATGGAAAGTTGGAATTTGAGGGTGAGATGCTGTGGCAGGGTCGGGATGATAATGTCATTATTACACTCTTAGTATGACATGGCGTTCAGTCTCACCTCATGTGAAGGTTTGCTGCTATGGATGAAATGTAGAAAATATTTAAAAAAACATTATGACAGATATAAGGTTCTTAATTTTGGAAGCCGAGTTTTCTGAGCTGTCTGCATTGTTTATTTCTGTTTGATGTATTAGTATCTATTGCATGTAGAAAGATAAGTTTAATTCTAGATCAAATCATATTTGTAAATGAGGAATTATTCATAGGAAATATGAATTTCTGTACAGTTACAGTATATTGTATAGTATCACAGTTTGTTATACAATAAACATCCAGAAGAGGGAGCAGTAAAATCACGCAACAATCGCCCACTCATATCTCTGAATTTAATATTATATTATTATAGAAAGTGGATGATAGATGGGACTGTAAAATTGTGGTTGGCTGGTATAATTCCCATCACCATTTCAACCGGCGTAATTTTTGAGGAAAATTGATGGAGCGGTGTTCTGTCCCGTTGTGGCATTAAAAGCCATTTTACAAAATTTTGGTATGGCAAGTTCAATTGATGTTTTTCAATCTAACAATGCGTGATTCTAGTATGTATTATACGACATGATAAGAATAAGACTGTACCACCAACCCATTTAAAAATCAGAATATAGATGATCACATGGATGGAAAAATTATCAGATACACATGTAGGCAGCCACAATAATGAATAAAAAATAAAAAAAGGTTAAGACCTTTTTTGATTAAGACAAAAAAGAAATAAATTACTCATAAATCCCTTAAATTTATATTTAGTAATTTAGCAGACGCTTTTATCCAAAGCGACTTACAGGTGAGGTAAGCAATGGACACAATTGGGACAGCATAAGGACAACAAAAAGCATAAGTGCAATCAATAAAAAGAAGACTGGTCTCATATAACCTAACAAAGTATACAGAGCTAAATTAGAATTTTTTATTTTTTTATTTTTTATAAAGAGTAGAGAAGAAATAGAAGTCAGAACTGATCAGTCAGGTGTTGACGTGCTATTATTTTTTTACTTACACGAGTAATTTAAAAAATAGGCCTAGCTATTTTTTTGTGTTTTTAAAAAATATAATTTTTGTTAAATATAACAACAAATGTAAAATCTAATTTAGATCTTGATGCATTTAATTTATAAATCATTTTTGACACTTTTAGGCATGGGCGCTGTAAAGTGGTGGAAGGTTAGGACGATTCTAAGGGCCCAGGCTGATTTAGGGCCCAGAAGAGCAGACCCCCTTTTTATTTTCCTATTTGAAGGGGGCCCAGAAATGTTGGTTTTCATAGGGCCCCGAATTTCTGGCGGCACCCCTGCTTTTAGGGTATACCAACAAAGGAATATAACATGGAGAAGCGAAGAAATCAAATAAGCAATGCTTTATTGAAAATGAAAATAAACATTCGGGCCACCACCCGGCTGAGGAAGGGATGAATAACCAGAAAGCAGTCCGAGCGAAAATGAAGAGTCAGACTCAGAGGTCAAACAGATGGGAAATCACCGGACGAGCGAAACCAGGGGACGGTTCAGGACTGAGGTCATAGCCAAAGAGCAGTCCAGGATGTCATGCGAGGGGAAATCCGTAACGGTTACGTAACCTGACGGGTAACCTAAAGCCAAAATAAAGAAAGCGAATAAATAGACTGAAATCTGGCGACAAGCGCATGCGGATTGCGATCAGCTACGACAGATCTGGATGTGGACGATTTCGATTATTCTAGCCGGTGGAGTGAGAATGTCAGTTGAGGCTAAAGCACGCATGCTGCTATTAACAC
This sequence comes from Triplophysa dalaica, assembly GCF_015846415.1. NCBI lineage: Eukaryota > Metazoa > Chordata > Actinopteri > Cypriniformes > Nemacheilidae > Triplophysa > Triplophysa dalaica. The sequence goes on along the minus strand of NC_079566.1, from coordinate 8,350,261 downwards.
TTGACTTTCATTTCCAGGTGCTTTTTTTAGCTGTTGCATGGATACCCATGTTTACATAGTCATAGAAGAGAAGACAGCGACATTGGAGGAAAAACCTACGACATCAAATCAATGTACACAGACTTTCTCTGTGAGACAGGACTGTAGTCTAAGTCGTACATTATTTAACATATACATGAATGAATTAGCTCGAGCTCTAGAACAGTCACCGGCACCAGGTCCTTACTAGAAACTGAAATGAAATGCCATCTGTTTGCAGATTAACTGGTGCTAGGGCTGGGAGGTATGACCAAAAATGTATATAACGGTGTTTTCCAGATTTATACCGGTTTTCCGGTACATGGCGGTATTTTTTTCTTCACATTTTCCACTGAAGAAAAGATAGTGCTGTTGATTGACTTAAAATGCCCTTTTATACTTTCATGGTAACAGTATCTCCTATCATAACTGCAAAGTTTAGAAATCTTTAACAAGTGAATAGCAGGCAAAGGTAACTTGTATACATAATATTTAGGGAAATAAATAGAGACCAGGGCTTGAAATGTACTTTTTTTCCTCTGAAGCACTGGTGCTCCCAACTTCAAGAGTTAGTATCATCCACCCAGAAATTAATAGTTTAAAACAAGATGGTAACAATTGTACCATTAAAACATGCATGTGATGTCTGTCATGTTTTACATAGTCACAATAGATTCATGATTTCCTGAAATCATATTTTTTAACCAAAGGCTTCAATAAGATATGTTAGAGGAAAGCGATCGGATCATGCTGTCAATCCTCCTAACTGACCCTTATTTCACATCCTAGCATATAGAGAAACAGTTCCAACTAAAATCACATCATATTATATGCTTATATTGAGCAGATATGAGGGGAACACGATCGTTTTTAGAGCATGTTTATATAGAAAAATTATGCTTTCTGTGTGACCGGTCACAGTGCAACAGTGAAAAGGGACCCCACTGAAAAAGTGTCGCGCCGCGTTCTGCACGTTCTTTAAGCGACATACACCGGTAATGCGGCATATTAAAAATTCATATAATAACAAATATACACGCCGGTATTCGGTATGAACCGGTGCCGGGCGATATAGCGGTTCATACCGAATACCGGCGTGTATTTTTTTCAAACTAAACAACATCCCCATAGAACACACATATCTTGGTACAAACATAAATAACACTGGAAACTTATACGACGCTGTGAATGACCTGGGAGACAAGGCACGAAGAGCTTTTTACACCATCAAAAAGAATATCAAAATTGACATCTGTCTGAAAATAATCGAATCAATTATAGATCTAGTAACGCTGTATAGATGTGAGGATTTGGGCCCTCTCACCAGCCAAGCGTTCATCAAATGGGACAAAGACTCTGCAAACAGAAATGTGTAAGACATTCTACAGGTACAGCGAAAAACTCCAAACAAGGCCTGTAGAGCAGAATTAGGACTATACCCTATAATAATTAAACTACAAAAGAGAGCTATAAAATTCGTCACTCACCTTAAGAACAGCGATACAGAGACACTCCATCACAAACCTTAAGCCATCAAGACTTGAACCTACAGAGAAGCTCCATCAAGCTGATCTCAGAACAAACTCTATAACCCAAAAAATGCCCAAGGCAACCTCAAACCCCAAACCCCAGCCAGACTAAACCAAATGATAACACAAAAAGAGAAATATCTCACACACTGGACAGAAGCAACAGCTCAGCAAAGTAAATTGGAATGCTATCTGTCATTAAACAGAGAATATAAACTGGCAGAATACCTTACAACCCTATCAGACCCTAAATTAAGAAAAGTCTTGACCATATACATTTACATTTACATTTAGTCATTTAGCAGACGCTTTTATCCAAAGCGACTTACATGTGGGGTAGGCAATGGAAGCAATTGGGACAGCATAAGTACAACAAAAGCATAAGTGCAATCAAAAACAGAAGACTAAATGAATATACAGAATATACAAAAATATACACACTTAATGATCACAAGCTCACGGTAGAGACGGGTAGGGCAGACACAGACAGACATGGACACCAAGAGAAGAGCGACTGTGTCCACACTGCAGACAGAATCAAGTGGAAACAGAAAACACGTTTTAATCTCATGTCCAAATATCATCAGAGAAACATTCTTTGCCGAGTTACAAACGTCCACAAACACTTCAGCCAGTTTCAACAAAAGGACAAGATTTCACACATACAGCAAGAAAACTCAAGAAGCTCAAACCTGGCTGCATATAAGTCAAGTCCTGCCACGACCAAAGAACAACTAGCACAACCCAACAAAACACTGACACAACACACACAAACTGACACTATGACAGGATCCTGTCATCCTCACTGAGAACTTTCACCAATACTTTGCTCTTTTTCTGTTTCTATTGAGATGTATATATATGATGTATATAAAGATACTTATATACTTTTTTATTTATTTATATATCTTAATCTGTATTTGTGCATGTTTGTATTGTAAAAAAATGCGTATCATGCCAATAAAGCTTGAAAAAAAAAATCTTGAATTCGCGCAGCGTAAGGGCTGTAACATAACTGATGTCATGTGGGAACTCCACATTCTTCATAAAATGTGGATATTATTATTAATATTATTAATAAATAAACAATTCCAATGTATTTATTTAATTTATAAAAATGTGAAATGAAGCGTAAAGAATAATATTTTAAATAAATTTTTTTTTATTCTTGGCCCAGGCCAACCCTTTAGCTCCATCCCTCATTATACTACTAATAGAATAATTTATTTTAACAAAACATGTGTTAATAAACACTTTCAATGTTACTAAATCGTATAATGTTACTAAAAGATATTTGAAAGAATGCTTGTTACCAAGCAGTTCTTGGACCCCATTGACTAGGAATCATTACAATGGTAGTGCCCCAACGTGCCCCAACTGTTTGTTTTTATACTTTCTTCAAATATACATTTTGTGTTCAACAGAAAAAATAAATGTATAAAGCAAATTTTATTTCTATTGTAGTCAATGGTGGTGAAAAACAGTTTCAGTTTCTTCTCTGTGTTCAGAACAAAGCTATTTTTAAAGATTTGGAACAATTTGAGCGTGATTTTTGTGTGAACTGTTCCTTGAATGCCAGACGTTATTTCCTGGTTTGAGATTGGAAACACATATAGGGAAACAATCCGAGGTGTCTGGAACTGCTGCATTCACGTGCTCTCGGAAATTCAATAATTCCCACTTTAATCCAGAAGTAACGTCTGGATTAAGTATGAAGAGTATTTATTAACATTAAAATAGTAATGTTACTATTGATTTATTAGCAATAAAACATTACAAGCATCTGCTAACATTTCATAAATTATTGAATTTCCGAGAGCACGTGAAGGCAGCATAAGTACAGGTACTACAGGTACTAGCCTACCTTCAATTACAGAAAACCGACAAATTATATGCATTTTCCATTCATACCGTCTTAATCTTTGCTACTCTGTTGTTTGGAAACCAGAATATCCAGTGCTGACAGTCATCTTCTGGAATGCGGATAAAAACATTGTCAGGAAACGTAGAATGAGTAAAAGGTGTGGAGCAACATTTTAGGTCGACACCTGTCGTGAAAGCAATCTGCGCTCTACACCCCCCTGCCTGGAGACACATACCAAATAATCTGCACTGTTCGTTCACTGACGTTCTCTGGGGTCACATCAAATGCATAAAGTCAACTCTTCCAGAATTTGCTTTCTTCTTTGATGCTCATTTGTTTCAGGTTTGTTTTGTTGACTGTTCCCCAATGGGCTCCAAACATAATGAGCTGTCAGTAAGCAACCTCTCATTGTCACAAATTACAGAGAACAAAATGACTGAAGCTTTATTTTCCTGAGACTTGAATAATGAAGTTGTTCTCAGTGTGACACTCTATCTGCTTACAAGTTATCCATTGTCACATTACTCTGTCACCTTAAAATCAAAAAAATTATATCAAAGCAATAACACTGTTGTCCTTATTGGGTGTTTTACCATTTAGCTATTGCAGAAATCAAACAGTTAAACAATTGCTGCAACGCAAAAACAAACCCATCTTTGACCCTTAAAACTTTGTTTTGAACATGCCTTCAAAGTTAGCTAAGACGTGTGGACATTAAAAATAAGGGTTGCGTGTTTGTCAATAAAAAAAATGAAAGCAATGTTAAAGATAAAGAAAATTGGCATCTTATTCCGCATTTAACAAAACATAAATAGAAACTATATAGCATGCAACAGGTTGACAAACTCAGCAATAATGCTAATAAAAAAAGAAACGTATCTTCATATTGTTACCTGATATGATAAAAATGCACAGTAACTTGAAATAATTGCTTCTTGGTGGAGACCATCTCATAATAGTAACTAAATGAAACAAAGTGATAGAATATTAATAATAACAATTATTATTCAATACTGTATATATGTGAATATATATACATACATATCAGTAAATAAATACGTACACAAGATGTACAGAGCAAGCCATTTAGGGAGAGAAGTTTAAAGTTTTTATCAGATCCTAAAACCAGTTTGTTTTCATAGGTACAACTACACTACCCATGGTTCTTCGGGACAACATTTCGCTTTTAGAGCACGCTCAACAGAGGTGTTAATAAGCAAGACGCTTTGGCAGAGTGGGAATACTCTGACACCACCGGCATTATCCATCCCATTATGCTCGAATCTATGGAGTAGCAGAATGGCTGTTCAAGGTAAGGACATATCTTTGAAACAATTTCATATAGAGCATACTATAGATGAACACGGAAAGCTTACCCACAGCCCCTTGACATTTATGATTGGCTGCCAGCCGCAGATCTTCGTCCTGTTCTTTTGCTGGAAGCCTATGACATAGAGATGGGCTTGCGAAGCAATAAGTCTATGCATGTACTGTAAAGATTCGCGTTCATGCATCACGCTCGCTCCATGCACGTTCACCCTCCATTGATAACATAAGCCTACAGCATGTTCGCACAGGATATTGTCTATGAATTCACGCTTAAAACGCGCTTTTGTAACAGGTAGGCTGGTGGTTTAGATGCGATGAGCTCTTCTGTGAGAACGTGCGCACTGACGCGAGCGTCTTATTAATCGCAAGGTGCGCGAACTGCACGCGTTTGTGTTTATAGCCCAACTGTTTCTGACACCTGCTCGGGTACCATGATGCTGGGTCAGTCTCCGCATCTTATCGGCGGCATCCTCTGGATTCAAAACCCAATGCGAGGTACGTTTCTCAATGAAGGCTTATGTGGGGATGTATTGTATCGATTTGACCCATCCGATGTCCAAACTTACTAAATCTCGCTTTAATCAAAGTCGGTTTTGCGAGGTCAGGAATATTGTGAAGAACGTCACTTTAGGCTACATGTGTGATTTCATGGTTTCGGTGACAAGGATGTTTACGTTTTATCAAAGTGGAATGACAGGATATTTTACGGGTGAGAAGGGCTGCAGAAAAATGTCATGTTTGTGTTGTCAGAAAGGAATGCTTGTGGAATTTGTAACATTATGAAACCAATGGCTTTAAAGGAGAACCGTTTAGGAATTGTGAATTATTCTAACCTCAAATGATAAATAAATAAAATAATGTATTTGATTCTTTGCGGATGGTTTTGAAGACTTTTGGTTTGCTTACTAATGATAATAAAAGTCCTTCAGCACTGCTTTTCGATGAGGGATATAGGGTGGATATAATTCATAATGACATGGATAAACTCTTTATTAACCTTTATGGGGTTAACATACCAAAATGTCCTGTCTCTGCATAGTCAGAATAAATAAATAAAAAACTGAACTTGTGTTTGATCATTTTTAGGGGTGTGCTGTGCTGTGTATTGCTCAGTGGTAATCCTTAACTGTATTGCTTGTCAATTACATCATATACTTCTTTTTTGGAAACTATGGTTGTCAGTTGGGTAGCCATGGGGCATCACATAATCATTTATTATCATTCCATGCCTCATGCATGTGTTCTATTCTGAGGTACTTCAAAGCACTTTTAATTCTTCGTGAGTGGTCTTTAGGGATATATAAACTGGAACCAAGCCAGCAATAACAGGATCTATTAGTGTTGCTCAGTGCATTTTCTAAATGTGACATCCTTAGTGAGGACGGTTATGCTTTAGAAGGGAAGTTCACAGAAACATTTCTGCATATACAATGGTGTGGTACTGACATTTAAATCATTGGGATTTGCCAATAACACAACCCATTTTTACTTTCTTAATGTGACATTTCTGAGAGTAACAGGATATTGAGAACAGATGTACGGCTTGACTTCTAGAAGTGGGTTTGCTAAAACAGTGCCTAAACTGCTGTTTTGCTATTGGTTAACATGATCCAATAGCACAGAGTGCCAAAGTGACATGATTGAAATAGAAATTTGTTTCAGATGAAGGGCAGTTTATTATAACTAACACAATTGTTGTTATAAGACTAGGACTGTATCCCCTCCAGCTCAGGCTGGCATATGATGTAGTTCATTTTGGCAATACTGTAAGCAACACTGAAGACATTTCAAAAGATTTGAGAATCTACAAGAGCTTCTGAATTGATCGAACTCTCTTGACAAGAATGGATTTTATCCATGAGCTCTTTTAAGGAAAGCCATCTAAGTACCAAAGGTACAGTACACTCTGGTTTTCCTGTTTCTCTACGGTACATTAGGTTTGGTTCAGCAGAAACCCTTTTCCTATGACGAGCCATTCTCAGCGCTGTGGAGTTGGATGTATAGTAGGTCTGTCACGATTATGAAATTACTGCGATTAATTGGCTGTTCGAAGGCTTTGATAATATAACTATAAATGACCTTAACACAGAAGACTTGAGTCTTGAGCACCAAAACTAGATATGAGGGTCTTGCTGTGTAGACGCAGCAAGTGTGGAAACTAAACAAAATCAACAACAAAAAAATACCAAGCTTATACAACTCAAAAGATGGAGAAATGTTATTTAAATGTAACACGTTGTGCAGATCAAGGACAGCGTATGTAAAATGCTGCAGAATCTGCAGATCACCCTTGTTTTCTAAGGATTCACAATAATTGCGGTTATCTGAAATAATTGCGCTGGTGTCAAATAATTGTGATGAGACGATTATTTAATAATTATGACAGCCCTGACTGTTTAGTTCCGTTTTTTTACAATATTTCTGTACTGTCGGTTCACCGTATATTGGCATAGTGTAAAGTATCATTCAGACCTTGATGGGCTTTTAGAAGCATTACAATCATACCTCCGCCGACCACGGAGGAGAAGGTGAGGCCACACTTTAACAGCAAGTGCATACTGATTTTCTCAGACGTCTGTCATATAAAAGAGGGAAGTTGTACTTTGAAGAGGGAAGAATGAATTGTATGAGTCGACTAAAGTTACAGAAGGATTTGAGAGTTTCCTATGTGCAGGTTAGAAAAGATACAAGCGCTTTGAATTATCTAAGGAGACTTTTCTGTCTAACAGGTTTGCAACAGATATGGTACAATGATGTACCCACATGATGACATCATTTTTCTGTGGAGCACTAAAGGTTGTGTTATTTCGAATGTTAGTGACCTCACATTCACTTGCATTGTACTCTCACATTCTGCCTAAACAAAATAATTGAGAATAAATGACAAAATTACAGTTTTAGTGAACTGTTGCTTTAAGTATTGAATGTCGCTCTCATAGATCTCCATAAAGACATACAGAGACAGATTTCTGATCTTGCTGTTACTTCTAGGATCTTGTTGGTGAGCTTGGAATGACATCTCACCCTGAGGCCTGTAAGGCCACTCCTTAATTGTTGCTTTTGACATCAAAGAGTTGTAAAAATTACATTATTTATAACCTGTTTACTTTACTTATATATGCTTGGACATAATCAACTCATCGACTGACTAGCAGTGAAAAGTTGCTGCTGATATTTTGAGACAATTCAACAACGTATATTAAACATCTGTCGCCAGAAGATATTTGCCATTTTTCTGATGAAAAGTAAAATAGTTTGTCATATTTCTCATTCATTTTTAAATGAATGTGTACTGTATTGTCATACATTGACACTCATGACATGGGTTGTTGACATCAAATATCTTTGGTTAAGATACTGTAAGATACTTTCGCTTATTCATTCATGAACAATTTTACCTAAGAAAGATACCTTTGGCCTGTGCACATTTTGTAAACGTGAAATTAGTAAAACAAGTTTCGCTTCCTAGAAGGAAGTGTAAAGCTTGTGTAGGTGGATGCTAAGTAAGCAATGTGACTTAAACCAAGTAATCTGATAATAAGTGGTTCTGTAACACAGATCAAGATAACAAAGATATTTATGATCCCTGCATTGCCACTCAAGAGTAATCTACAAATTTCTAGTTTATGGCTGTTTTACAATGTCAAGGTCTTGGTTTCTTGACCAATGTAACCATTAAGTGGGCATTCATTTGGGGAACCTTTAATAAAGTTTTTAAATTGGGTATTGTATGCTAATTCCTTCATTAGCAGTAAGCGAGGGCGAGGCTATGTATCATTGCATATCAATAAGCAGTTGATAAAGAATATGTAAGCACATGTACGTTTACAGCTCTTGTCGTTGAAGCTGACTGTAAAAAAGCATAAAGCTTTTCAGGTACAGAAAGATAACACTTCAGGTTCCTCTTTGTGGATATTCAGTGGATTTTGTTTGAAGTACACAGTGCATAGACCCAGAGGATGAACGTCAAGCATCTTCAACCCTTTGTTTCTATGGCAAATGCCTAAAATCGGATTTTGAAATGCTTTCAGAATTCCAGCTCCTGATAAAATATTTATTGCTGTCTCAGTGCTCTGCTTCCACATTAGCTTGCTATACAGTACATGCTATTTATAATCTCTCCCAAGACTTTTACCCTGACTGTTTCGGATGTGTGGTTAGACTTTTGCTTTCTTTTTGTCTGCTAAGCAAGTTGTTGGTAGGTCAACGTTTTGCGTAATAGTGTCTATTTTAGGTGGATTATTCTTAAACTTTGTTAAAGTAAAGTTGGAGCAAAACATGCATATACATTTTTATATGCTTGCCATTAAATGTTTGAAAAGAAGTGTAAACCTAAGAAGCTTTGATGCCTGAGAGACACTTTTAATTCTCACACTCAGAATGGATGTCAGATTAAATCACTAATGTGGTGATGAAGGACAAACCTCTCGCTGGCTCCGGTGGTTTGAGTTCAGCCCAGTTCACCAGCACAACCTTAAGATCCAGATTAGAGGCAAAATGAGTTCAGTGGGCCCACGCTTTGTCTGTAAGGACAGGGTCCGATATCCGTATCCAATTCCACAATTAAGCTGGCCTACTTTATAGAACAGGGACGATTCTTTAATCTTAGATGATGGTTTAAAATGAGGGGCCAGGAGGGGAAGCTGTTCCTTGGCTCACATGTGGGCCTTTCCTTCTTCTCCCCCCGTGTCTTCAAAAAGCTCGATTAGGGCTTTAGTATGCGTGTACCAAAGAGCTCTTTTCAAATTAAAGTAAACATACAGACCATAGACACGTTATTAAAGAAGTATGGATGGACCTCTCAATACATTCGTCCGTCAAGATACTAAGTGCACCTGACGAATTTATCAATTAGTTTACAAGTTGTTTTAAACATATTTTACAGTATTTGTGAGCATGATTTAAAAAATGTGTGATCCAAATTTGCAGTTTTCAGGAAATGGAAAAAGCACTCCCTGCTGAAAAAGGCAATAGAATCCCACCCATTTAATTGTTATCATGAGAATTGTATTAGTTTTTAATGAAAATGATTATTGTGTCTAATATTGTGTGATGAATTTTATTGGTGGAGTGTTATATGACAGATAAATCATATAGGAATAATGCCTATTGGAATATAATGGAAAAAAGTGAATGGTCCATAATGTTTTTTTAATGGAAACCATTTGAATTTCTGTTACGATTTCTATTGAGTTACTGTTATGTTTAAATGAATAAAGTGTTGTCACAATGACAGGCATGCTTTTAATACTTTTATTGGTTAGATATTAGAAAAACCGAGTCACAAACGTTAAAGGGGTCATATGACACGGCTAAAACAAATTGTATGGTTTGTTTTAGATGTAATGCAATGTGTAATGTGTATATATGATTTAAGGTTAAAAAATGCTGTATTTTCCGCATACCGTGCATCCTTGTATCGCGTCTTTGCACAACCTCTCTGAAATCTTTCAGATGCTCATCGCTCTGAAAAGCGAGGTGTGCTGTGATTGGCCAGTTAACCAGTGCGTAGTGATTGGTCGAATACCGCAAGCGTGTAACGGAAATGTAATTCCTCTTAACGTATTTGGAACATCAGGTTCAGGTACGCCCATCTTACTTGAGTATGCATTTGGGCGGTCTTAGTCCACCCATACCACGAACTGACGTAGATTTGTGGGGGTGTGGTTACACAAGGCGTTTCAGGCAGGTCTGGGTGAGCAAAATATGAGGAATGAGATTTTATATGGACATGTATCTCCTTGGACATTACAGTTAGTGTGTAAGCAATGTTCTTAATAAACAATTTTCTTATACTATTACTAGTTGAAAATCTCTTCAAATCCAGGGGTCAGTTGCAAAAACTGATTAGAGTATTGTTACATGTTTTCATTTAACCTTTTTCTTAAAGACTGCCCTGTTGAAAAAAAGCATATGCTGGTTTGGTATGTTGAAGCTGGTTTGTGCTGGTTTAAGTTGGTCATGTGCTGGTTTAAGCTGATCAGCTGGTTTAAACTGGTCGAAGCGCCATCAAAACATACCTTTTTTAACAGGGTGGAGATAGCTTCTTTAGTCAGTTACATAAAAACAAGGTTGATTGGTCTGGTTGAAATCTGAAAAGTAAATCAAATGTGTCCTAACTAACTGCTTGTCAGTGAGACTAGTTATTGAGACACAGTCTTAATTTATGCAACTGGCCTCAGAGCACTGAACTGGGTGGATTTTTGAAATGGGTGGAAATTTGAGCCATTTCTCCCGGTCTTTGCCAGGATTTGGTTGCATCTTCCGTGAGTCGCATTTGTCAACCACATACGTCATAGAGGTTCTCACATTTCAGTAAAGAAAAGAATCATAACATTTACATTAAACATCGCTTAAGACCTATAATCATTGTAGTTCGTTGTAGTCATTCTTACCTTGAAATGTAACGGCTGCCTTTATCAAATAAAACCTAAAATAATAAACCTAGCGTTAATAATAAAAAGACGCGCGTCCTTGCCAGGATTTGGAGAAATGGCTAATATGGTCACCCTACAAAATTGCCTTATTGTTAAGTAAAATTTAAATATTTTAATAAGTTGAATCATCTAAACTGCTTTGTGTCTTTTATCAAACGATACTTACAAAAGAAATAACACAGAAAAAATTCATTCAGTCTCATTCTGTCTGGAAGACCTGCTGGGCTTGGTCTAGTGAAGTTTGTTGTATTTTCCTTGTGGTTAATGTACAGAACTGTAGGCCAGTGCTTCAAGCTCTTGTTTGGGTGTGTGTCAGTGGGCAACATTCACATTAAACCGCCATCAGCATATACCCTGAGCTTTCTGCTTTGACCCATGCTCACTCAATAAACAACGTCGAACACCCTCATGCATTTCCTATGAGCTTTGGAACTGAAGCACTATTGTCTGTATGCAGAATAAGACTATATATTTTCTTGGTCACACATAAAGTACATAAACAAAACACCTTTCCTTAAAACTGAACCGTCATCTCCCAGCCACTTCAATTACAAACCCGTCAAGGACACGCTGATCCATCGTGAAGCACACTAGAGCTAGGTCCTCTTACATTACGTACTGCTGAGACTGACAGTAATGTGACTCTATGATCTGACATTATCCGGTGAATCGATTGGTGTCCTTTTTGTAGGCTTAACAGACATGGTCACAATTCGCTGTGTTTGAAATGATTCTTCATATCTCTTCTTGTGATGCACAGGAAGAAAACAACAGGTTTGGAGAGACAGGCTGCATAAATATTGATAGAATCTTAATCTGTTTGTCTCTCTAAATGAGGGAGAGGAAAGCAGCACTGGATTACACAGAAGCATCTCTTTCTCGCTTCCCGTCTCTTCCTTCATCCCTCAGTGCGCATGTCATGCAGAATAGAGAAAGCACGTTCTGATCTATATTTAGATTCAGAGGGAGAAAAAAGCATCTCATCCACCTCAAGGCCCAACATCAACCCCTCCAAACAGACTTCACACAAATCAAGTGCGTTCCTCTGTCTTGAGATGTTCACCTCTAAGCTTTGATTTCAAAATTTGGTGCCATTCGAGTCCCCATTCTCCTTTTCTCTTTTTTATCTCTTATGCCGCCTCATCTCGCCTCACCATACAAAGTTCAATGTATAATTTATATCTCCTTTGGAGCGCCTGACCATTAGACATTACATAGTGGTTTAAATATAAAGGAACCTAGAAAAGAAGAAGGCCTAGAAAAAGTGAGGCGAGCGCTCCGTGCTTGCCATGCTAAGTCGTTTTTGTTTCATGTCTGGCTCTTGCCTGCATGTACTGGTTCTTTATGTGTTGGAGGAGACACATCGAGCCAGGATGAATATTCCCAGCATTCACAGCAATAGGGGCTCGGTAAATAATAGCAGAGCAATTTGTTCTGCTCAAGTTATCAGTCGTTCTGTAACTAATGGTATGCAGCAGATGTCATCAAGGCTTAGATTCATTTGATGGCCGTTACGCAATGATGCTGGCTGATGTTGCGATGGAGGGCTTGTCAGACGATTTCTTATTAATGGTTCTTAATGTCAGTTGAATTAAAGGGGTAGTTGCATCAGAAATGAAAATTTTGTTGTTATTTACCTACAGTTAATATGATGTTTGGCAGAACATGATCTGCTTTCTTTAATGTGATGAAAGGGGGTGGGGACCAAGAGCCGACAAGTTCCAAAAAATACCAAAATCGTTAAAGGGGTCATATGGTGCGAGGACGTGTTTTCTGTGTCTTTGGTGTGTTATAAGATGCCCATGCATGTATTAAACACGTAAATTGCTAAAATTAAAGTATCGGAACAAAAAATGCATTATATCTTAAAGCGAATGCGAACCCAGACCTGCCTGAAACGCATCGTATAACCACACCTCGGCCAATGTACGTCACTTCGTAACATGATTGACTAAGACCGCCCAAATCTAAACGCAAGTAAGGTGGGCGTAAATCTCGTTGTACCGTCACCGCCGCAGCCATGTCGCGGAGACGCTGTGTTTCGTTGCGAAAAGAAAGACTTTTTGTTTGTCATGCAAATACACATATGGTTACATTTTAGTTACAACACTGTTCCAGAAAAGTACAATCCAATGTTCAAGTTTATTCACAGACGATTGCTTCACGAACGTCGGAGAGAGATTAAGAACGGCTTTGCACAAAAAGCTTTGGTTAAAAAGTGGGGCCATTCCAACTATTAAAACTTAGCTCGCGCTTCAGATTGGCAGCCTTTAAGTATATTTTCATTTTAAAAGACTTTGTTATGGATTAACGCGAGTTGAGTTTGTTGTGTGTTTATGATCTGCAAATGCAGACGTGCGCAACAACATAAGAAAAAAACAACATAAGTCCTAATAATCAGTAATAATGTTCCAACTAGAGGCAACAAAAGTCGTGCTTATAATGTATTTTATTTAGTATTTATATTCATTGTATTTGTTGAGTCGAGACGAGACGTGGAGTAACACTGGTTGATCAAGAAGGGCCAAAGCGCTCGCGTTATTTATTATGTTACCATTCCCTACTGTCACGTGAGCTTGTTTCTATCTCGCACAAACTCTGTATGATGTAAATGGTTTTTCGTTGCAGTCTTTATAACGTCGTATATACGTTATAAAACAGTTAGCTGTAATTTTTAACTATTTAACATAATATTTTTCTAATAAAACCTTACCAATCCTACGCACTGGTTAACCGGCCAATCATAGCACACCTCGCTTTTCAGAGCGATGAGCTTTGTAACAAATCTGAGTTTCAGAGAGGCAGGGCTAAGAGGAGATACAAACATGCACGGTATGTGGAAAATACAGCGTTATACACATTATATTACATCTAAAACAAACCATAATATTTGTTTTAGCCGTGTCATTTGACCCCAGCCAGTATTCAACATAAATTGTCCCAAGTTTCTAATGTCAGTTTTGTATCCATTCTCTGTTTTGTCTTTTATTAAAAAGATCAACTTGGATATTCTGCTATAAACAACTCAACTTATTCTGTGTTCCGTTGATATTGTAGGTTTTGAAAGATATGAGATTTTACTTGAATCAGTCTTTCTCCTATGGGTATTACATTTTCCAGTCTAGACTATCTACTTGCTAATTGTGTTCAAAAGATGGGATGAAAATTGTTGAATTATTAATTGTTATACAACTGGCCTGTATGTTGCTGCAGAGGTTGTTTTCAAGTAATGTGGCATTCAGGTTTGAAATGAAGCACCCTGTGTTTCCATGCCGGGGAGGCATGTTGGTTCGTTTTATTTATAGGCATTTAATTCACATATCTGTTCATGTAATTTCTGACAGGACAAGCTTCGACTGGCTATCATCTGCTTGGCCTCAATTCACTCCAGATAGCGCGTCAGACGGATTTGAAGTGTCACCGTTTAACTGTTTTAGTGTCACTTTTAATGCGATGTTCAGTGTCAGTGTTCACAAAGCTGTATTTTTGTCTTACAGTTTTTGAAACAGTGTTAAAAGCTTTTTAATACACACATAGAGGAAGCAGTTGGAGTTCTCTCTCAAAAATATCCATTGAAAATCAGGGGACTGGTTGAATTTATTATTTATTTAAGATTTTCTTGAACGTTATCTTTGTAGATTGTGCTAATTAGGGGAAATGTAAAATTAATTTCACATATTCGGTTTATTAATTATTATAAAAATACTGTCAGGCCCCAGTACCATACTTTGATGATCTGGTGCCATCTAGAGGAAAACACAAAAACAACATTGAATATAAGCTGTGCTTTTATTGCTGTATGGTGAATACATTTTAAATGTGGAATTGCTTAATTTCCTCTCTGGTCAAAAATGAACACTCTTTTAATAAAATAGTTTGAGTTTCCCAGTAATTCCAGCGAATCCTAATGCTGCTACATCATGCAAATACCTTCCAGCATATTCGTGCATACAACTTTGTTTCATCAGTAAGGGAAAGAGTCTAGGGTGAGTGAATGTTGAACTTGTATACTGTGGTGTGCGTCCACATGCAATGGCGCCATCCCGTGGTCATGATTTGTCACTAACCCATCCTTTTAATTTCAACAGCTGTCCACTGCAATCTGACCCAGAACGGGATTGACCATCAGGTGTGCACAAAGGATGTGACCTCACACCTGGAGGAAACGTCTGTTGATCATGATGACAGCCCTGGCTTTCAAGACCACAGTCCTGGTTTCCTGCGAAGATCTCCTCCACAACGTTCTGTGTCAGAGTCTGAGCTCTCCAGGGTAAGAACAGGACCAAGACATTCATTGCATATCAAATTATACAGATTATACACTGCACTTAAATATATATATACAGATACAGATACATAAAAATGTATTATATTTATTTATCTATTTATGAATGTATCCATGATTCATAATCTAAAAATGATTAAATCGTCAAATCATTTAGCAAATTTGCGCTGAACAAATGCACTTAATATTTGCATTAAATGGCCAGTAAAATAGCTATAACATGCACATCCCAAAATGCACTGTGTGTACATCACAATGTTGCTTTGGATGGATGGATGGATAGAACAAAAGAATCTTACCGTCATCAGGTCATTATTTTGCATGTAAACGCTTTTTACCACAAGATGGCGCTCTAATGCACCAAGTGTACATTTTTCACTGCGATCCAAGAAAAACTGATTATTTTTATTTACTAATTCTCTAGTGTAAATAATAAAAGCATTTTTTTTTCAGATTTTCAAGTATTACAAAATTGAATAACAACAACCTAAATTCATAGAGAAAATGTAAAGCATTTTTGTCATATACTTTAACGGAGCGCATGTAAAAAATATTGTAGATTGTTGAATAGCAACTGTTCAAACCATACGGGTTTAATCCCTTAAAATGGATATCTTATTCTCCTGTGTTGTCATAGATGAAGATCATATTAGTGCAGTAATGTATTCATATCTTCAAGTCATCACGCTTTGTTGCTATAGTAACATGAAAATTCTTGAATTGCCTAATTATACCAAGGACAGAATGACTGTCACACTGTGCGTTACAACTTTATTGCTCGCTTCTCCTCTTTTTTTGTTTTTGTTTCCCTTCTCCACTCATCTGCCACTCATCTCGGTTTAATTGGATGGGAATCCTGCTACCAACCAATCCCAGTCGTATCCCATCTGCGGGAGGCACACATTTGTAGCTCTGTCCGTCCAACAATGTTCCAATCTCTCGTAAAACAGATCTCGCTGCACTCGTACTGTGCTTTCAATGCAGTAATATACCTTTATGTATTATACCTCATCAATCCTCGGAAAGTCTCTGCTAGCTGCTCTGCGGGCCTACCTTCACACCTCTGCGGCAGGTATCTTGGGTTAATTAGCTCTGTGCTGTTTTTAGTAGGGCTGTGACTCTCGCCCCACTGGAGGCTGTTTCTACTGACTCAGCGTCTGAGTGTGTTTGGCTCGGCTCTGTCGCTGATGCTGAATTATGCCGCTTCTTAAACGTAGCACACACTTCAGCTCTGTCACAATGGCTGTTATTTCAGGCACTATGAATACCATGTTATGCTGAAATCATGGAACAACGTACCCCAAAAAAAGAAATTGTCATTATTTACTTTGTCTCGTGTTCTGAGATGCTGTATATTTTTCTGTGTTCCTCTGTTCACAATAATACAATATCAGCTGTTGTATTTTCATGCAGTTACAATGGGGACTGGAGCTTTAAGCTTTAGAAAGGACGTTCAAGTGCAATCAAAGTGATCCATAATCAAATCCTTCTGAAGTCATGCAATATGGTTTGAGAGACAGGATTGAATCACAATGGGTGAACCGAAAGTAAACGAAAGTATAAAATAAAAACTCTGCTAATGTTATTCGCCCTTGTGTCAATGAAAACGTGTAACTCTTTCTTCTGTGGAACACAAAAGAGGAGATTTTAAGAAATGTCTCGCAGGTTTTGTGCCCATACAATGGAAGTCAATGAAGGCTGGTGTTTTATGGATATCAACATTCTTCAAAATATCTTCCTTTGTGTTCTGCAGAAGAAAGAAAGTTATACAGGTTTGAAATGACATGGTTAAGTAAATGATGACCGAATTTTCTTTCTTTTTTTTGGCAAAGTATCCCTTGAAACGACTCCTGCAGTGCGCTTTAAGTCAAGACTGAATCTTATTCATTTGATCATTTATTTTTCTTCTTGCCCAGCCGGGAACTGTGAAGCTGTCCAAACCGGTGGCACTGTGGACTCAGCAGGACGTGTGTAAATGGCTGAAAAAACATTGTCCCAATCAACACCAGGTCTACAGTAACTCCTTCAAACAGCATGACATCACAGGTAAACAAGGCACCCTGTCACTCTCACGATGATCTTGTCCAAGGTCAAACACACGTGGTCCAATGCACGCTCACTCTTGCGCACACGCATTCCACTGGCATTAAAACCTTCGTAATAGCGCTGCTGTTAATTGCTACTGGCTCGGCCGAGATGAACGCGTTTCATGTTTATTAGCTCAGCAGGGGGTTCTCTGTACTGCGCATGAGGATGTGTGTCAGGGAATTATTATTTTTCATGTCGTGTGACCTGACTCATAATGATGGATGACGGAAGCATAGTTTTTCATGTTATATTGTGTTTTCATGTTTTGCTTCGCAAAGCTTCATAGAGATTAATTGCTTACATTGCGCAGGCTACACAAAACAGTTAGGTAACATAGTTTAAAGTGTTTGTTAATATTGTTGTCTTAGGGTCTCCATGGACCCCATCAGTAAGGCTTTTACAGTATATATGCTTTCATTAATGTCAAACCAGAAATGTTTTCCTTTATATGTGTTGCCAATGGGATATTGTATTTTTGACCCTGGACAACAAAACCAGTGTTATGGGTAAATTAGATTTAGAATTAAATTTAGATATTGAGGTTTTTCTGAAAGCTGAATAAATATGATTTCTGTTGACGTATGAGTTGTTAGAATAGGACAAAAGCTGGCTGAGATACAACCGTTTAAAAATCAGGAATCTGAGAGTGCAAAAATATCAAAATATTGAGAAAATCGCCTTTGAAGTTGTTAATCATTGGCACTGTGGCAGGCCATCCACACACAAAAATAAAGTTTTGATATATTTAAATTAGGAAATTTACAAAATATCTTCATGAATCATGATCTTTACTTAATATCCTCATGAATTTTGGCATAAAAGAAAAATCTATAATTTTCAACCATACAATGTATTTTTGTCTTTTACTAAAAATGTTCCCGTGCTACTTAAGACTGGTTTTGTCATCCAGGGTCACATTTGAAGAATATAAGATCTGATTTTGCTACATGCTTTAGATTGAATATTGGTGTAATGCAGGTTTGAAATGACATGAGGGTGAGTAAATGATGACAGAATTTTCATTTTTGGGTGAACTTTAAAGAATTCTCTCAGAATTGTTTACATATATTCATATACTCTCCCTTTAAATCAATTCATCCTGTATGTGACAATTTTTCATATTTTGGCCAAATGAGTAATGATGGCTAAAGCAATGTTCCATTCTTTTCGGGATCTATGAATTGTTCTCGTTTGAACAGACAGATTGTGATTTTGCTTTGCATCAGGGTTATGCTCAGCCCAATTATCCGTAATATATGCAGAAAAATTTCAAGCTGCTCGATGTGACTATCCAGCATTAATTAACAAGAATCAGTTCATAAACATCAGGCCTCATCAATTAGAGACACAATGCAATTTGCATCCATCTCTGGCCATTCCATGCATAACATAACATATTTCATTAAAGTAAACAAAGATGAATCAGGGACAAACTACTAAACAAAAGTGTTTAAAATAAATGCTGATGCATCTTCCTTGGTTAGGACACGATGTGCGATTCTTTATTTAAATGTAAATTCTGCATTTGGAACTCATGAAATCTGACGCCTTTATGGGGGTCATATTGCCATTTGTGAATTCTAGTAATTATGGTTGATGATTATCATGATGCACTCAGTTAAACATACATGTGAACCTCTGTATTGATTTATCATTATATCATATTTCACATCCCATTGCAGCCAAAATTGAATTCTTATTTTCCTTTTTTTAGTTGTACATGTACAGTATACCATTACGCCTCAAAAATAAGCACAAAATAAGCTATTAAATTATTAGTATCTAATTCCCGGTTTAAATCCAGTCGAACGAGTGCGCAGCCGGTATGATTAACGTTGTTTTCTGGTGCCAACACAAGACCATCAAAATTTCCCCTCATTGCTTCTACGGCATCTTCCGAATCGCTCTGAGAGTTTGCCTTGAACACTGAGCTGTCATTAAAAATGCATTAAAGCATATTAAGACATAATTAGATATTAGTCCCTAATCTGCAGTAATTACAAAGAGCGAGGCAGAGAGTTCTTCGGTAAATGAGTTAAGCACATATTTTTGATAGCGTAGGTGCATTCGGGGTAGAAGGTGGACTCGTTTTGTGTAACATACAGACGGAGATTGAATTATATGCCTGATACAGAACTCATGCAACAGGCAACTCTGGGCTGGATTCATGTATACATCAATCCCTTGGGTCATAGAAAAGAGGGGTCAAGGAAGCACATCATAGGGTAACACCACAATTAGTGCGTGTTAAGTTACCAAGTGTTGGATGTAATGGGTAATTGGACAACTAAATGAGATGTTCATTCATGAACCGTAATGAGGATTGTGGCGGTTGTTTACATATCCTTTGCGGCTTTGGGGTCTGTCAGGGTTATTTTAAGCTATATGTTGAAACATGCAATTATGTAGAAAAAATTGAAGTTAACTTCTAACAAATGATCGGGGTTAACCAGGTGTCTGTAAGGGCATCTACTGTACGATAACTGAAAACTTCACCAGTCTGAGCAACACCGCTATTAAAGTGACAGTTCACCCAAAAATAAAACTGTCATCATTTACTAACCCTCTTGTGTATTCAAACCTTTGTGACTTTCTTTTTTTTCAGAACATGAAAGATGTTTTAAAGAACGTCGGTAACTGAACATCACTGGCCCCCTTCGCTTCTGTTGTATAGTCACTAAACCAATGCAAGTCAACGGGGGCCAGTTAACAACGTTCTTCAAAATATCTTCTTTTGTGTTCTGAGGAAGAAATAAAGTCGTACTGGTTTGAAATGACAAGAAGGTGAGTTAATGATGAAAGATTTTTTATTTATTTATAAAGAACGTTGGTAACCGAACAATTGCGGTACGCATTCACTTCTAATGTATGTACACAAAACCAATGGAAGTCAATGGGTAGTCAGGTTTTACAGTAAATGATGAAAGAAATTTCGTTTTTGGGTGAACTATTCCTTTCCACTTTTAAGTGGAAAAGCTTACAACGTTTCCGATGGGGGACGGCATCAGATCTAAATCGTTCTGTTTTATGATCGCTTGGTCAGTATCTGCAGGCCAGAGGAGTAAAGGAAAGTCTGACCGACCTTCTGTTGACAGGATAAATGAATCCAGCTGGGATGTTCCCCGTTTGCTTGCTCTTCTTCTGCTTCCAGCAAACGGCTGTACAAGGGTTCTGGCTCACTACTGGTAAAATACTTCCAGAGAATACTGGGTGTGGTGGTTAGACGTTGGGTTTATTTATTAGAGTTTAGTAGTTTAAAGCTGTAAAGAATACATGTAAATCACACTCCCATTAGACAGAAGACCGGTGGTCTTGGCATTGTTTAGCGTTTCTTAAAGACTCTATTTTTTAAATGCAATCCCAGCTTGGTCATCCTGTTGACAATACAGGACATGTTTTGATGTGTGCATACTTCATATGCTGAAAAGCTGCTTGTGCAGAACACATATAGGGATATGAAACCTAATACTACCACAAATGTGTCAGAAACAAGGTCATAAGATGAGCTCAGATATGAAGTCATTTTATTGACCCAAAAATCTTAATTCTTTTATGTTGCTCACCCTCATTTTACTTTAAATCTGTGACTTTCTTCTGCAGAAAACAAAAGAAGATGTTCCTTCAAAATGGCCTCCATTGAAATCCATTGTGTGAATACAAAACCACTGAGACATTTCTCAAAATATATTGTGTGTTCCACAAAAGAAAGAATCCGATACAAGTTTTGAATACGGGGTGAATAAATGATGACATAATTTTCATTTTTGGAACTTTTCCTTTATTTAGGCAACTGACATGATTCCATAGTGCCAGGTTCATTTGCTTAATAAAACCATAACTGCCCCTATAACTTTAGATTTTGACCTTCTTTCTGAATAGCCAACAACAGACTTTATGTTATTTTGTCTGTTGTATCAAAGGTCAGTGAAGCATCTCATCCCAGAATAATCAGCTTTATCCCATCCATACCCAATATGTGACTACAGGTGAATTATGAGGACTTCCATTCATATATATTTGAGATTCATCCGGAAGTGGCTTCAGCCCTCGGTAGCTCAGCAGTGATTTCTGAGAGCGGAATGATGAGGTATGAGGGTCTGAAATTGCAGTGTTCCGCAGGGATGCAATTCAGAGCCATCAGATCAATTTTTCAGTATTCTGGGGAGGAGGATGGAGAGAAAAGATCAGATTGAATTGTGGTGATGTTGAAGGATTGGAACATGATGTGTCTTGAATAAAACTGCTGCAATTTTTCAGTTTTGATGGGGGAGGGGGTGACTTATATTACAGCGATAGCCTTTGATGGCCACATTAACATTTAATAATTAGAATGTGTTCTACCTTAAAAGCGTTTTACATATGTTATAAGGAATGAAAGGGAATTGTGTTCTGATGGTTTGGAGGTGGGGAGTATGCGGATTGCTGCGTATGACTCACACAACTGACGTTATTCTAGATTTTCTACAATGAGCATCTTGATGATGCTGCTATTTACATTCAGGGCATAGTCTTTTCAAATGGTATCCTTCTCAATATGAGGCTCATGTAAAAAATGGGCATTATCTTACTGTTCTTCTCTCTGAATGGCCTCCAACTAAATGGTCACATTTGTGTAGAGAAATTGATCAGATTTTGTTAAAGCCCTAGGTTTACTGTTGGCTTTGCATATTAATTTCGGACATGAGAAAATATTTTAGATGCCATCACATAGTTCGCATGCTGATTCATCTCCTTTAAGTCAGTCAGTAGAAGTTGAGGATTGAGTGCAGGGTTATCGCCAACACAAGCGAACATCCCTATAAGCATCTGTCTCTCTCCTTATGTTCTATTCATCTGTGTAACTCACTATCTGCCCTCTTTTGATTAAATGCCAAACGCCATTATTCTCTTCTCCAGTGATCAATACAGGCTCAGCAACAGGACAGTCTAAATAATGATAACAGTTCAATCTCACTAAAGTGATTTAGACCTATTAAGCTGTCCTAGGGACGTCCTAGGAACTTTAAAAGGACAGAACCCCATCTGACGCGGTGATTGTCCTCTAATGCCTGAATGAATGAAATTAAAAAATGGTGAATGAAATGTAAAGATGCAATTCACAATGTTTTTTAGGTTCAAAAATTAAACAAAAACGTTACTGCACCGGACAGTACATGTTAAAGGGGTAGTTCACACAAAAAATAAAATTCTGTCATCATTTATTCACCCTCATGTCATTCCAAACCTGGATGACTTTCTTTCTTCTGCAAAACACAAAAGAAGATATTTTGAAGAATGTTGGTTACCAAACAACATTGAACTTGTGATGCACCGATATGTTAATTGTGGCCAATAACGAAAACCGATAATTCTTTAACATTGGAAGCCGATTAACAAAATATTGGCCAATATACTGTATCTAAATATTAATATACAATTCCCTAATCCAATCCTGAAACAAAAGGCAAAAAGTGGACTTCTGCTTTTATTTGGAAACATTCACTGAAGAAAAAAGGCAACCATTAGTTCTATTTTTCCCCCTGAAAATCTACCAAGCCTCCTTTACACTAGTTAGATATATATTAGTGGTGGGCCGTTAACGCCGTTAACGCAGTGAGACTTTTATCGCGCGATAAAAAAAATGTCGCTGTTAATCTATTCTCAAAGTTGGGTTGGGAGCTGGGTCTATACTACGCAAGCTATGATGACTTTCACCTTGATATTTTAGCGCGGATGTATACCAGCTTAACTGCACTGTACGGGGCGAGAACGAGATTTTTCAACTCGCGTGATTCGCGTCATTCGCGGAAGCAGAAGCCACCTCATCATCTCATAACCAGGGCTTCATTCGCGCGATTCGCGCAGCAGGTAGGTCTATTGGCTCTTTTCATTAACATATAAATCACTCGCGCTTGACACGCCATTCGCGTTTGGTCTGAACACAACATAACGTTACTGTGAAATTACCGCATCAAACGTGACGTGCTAACATGGATGCAGCTATGAAGCCGCCGGGTTTGCTTCAGGGAATATTTATTTTTAAGAAGCTTCCCAATGGAAACATCGACAAGACTAAGGTTGTTTGCACCTTGTGCAATGCGGAATTGGTTTTTAAAAAAAAACACTTTCTCTCAACAGGTAGTGGTCTAGCTTTAGTTGAAACCAGTAATTTTGTATTGAGATCTAATGTATTATGGCTCCTGTATGACATATCGCTTGTTGCTCCCTCACTCTTTGTAAGTTGCTTTGGATAAAAGCGTCTGCTAAATGACCAAATGTTAATGTACTGTAGGAGCTCTTCCAGTCTCAAGTACCACCTAAACACAAATCATCCCTTAGCTAATGCGGAAGTAAACACAAGTTCATCTTATTGAACATAATTTAATTTTCATCACCAATTATCATAGTAGAACAGCTTTCTCAAGCAGTTTGTGATGCATTTTGGAAACAGGACATGAGCCCCTGGTCTAATGCGCCACCTGGTTTGAGAAACCCGTTCTCAAAGACTTACTTTTAGTCATTATTTGGGTAGCACACATATTCTGAATGCCTTCGGCAGAATTCAAATGAGCCATTTTAATCTAGATTAATCTAGATTAAAAAAATTAATCTATGCCCACCACTAATATATATATATATTTTTTTTATAAACTCATTACACAGTATATGTTATTCCAGAGCAACCCAGAAAAATGTTCTTAATAGCCACAAGTCTAACAGTTCTCAAGATAGAAAGAATTCAGACAGCAATCTGATTCAAACAATATGCTTTTGTTTCTATAATTTACACGTTCATAAATACTGTATCTACATCAACAATATTTTGCTAAAAGCAGTAAGTGAACGATCATTACAGAAAGACAGTACTGTACTGTATTTTACCTGTGAGCAGTGTGCAGCTGAAGAAGTTAAACCAGAGGAAATGATTAATCAGCTATAATATCCATCCATCCATTTTCTACCGCTTATCCGAACTACCTCGGGTCACGGGGAGCCTGTGCCTATCTCAGGAGTCATCGGGCATTTAGGCAGGATACACCCTGGATGGAGTGCCAACCCATCGCAGGGCACACACACTCACTCATTCACTCACGCACTCACACCCTACGGACAATTTTTCCAGAGATGCCAATCAACCTACCATGCATGTCTTTGGACAAGGGGAGGAAACCGGAGTACCCGGAGAAAACCCCCGAGGCACGGGGAGAACATGCAAACTCCACACACACAAGTCGGAAGCGGGAATAGAACCCCCAACCCTGGAGGTGTGAGGCGAACGTGCTAACCACTAAGCCACCATGCCCCCCTTCAGCTATAATATATTGGTCTAAATTTTATTATCGGCCGATTCCGATAACATTAAAAATGGCCATTTATCATCCGATACCGATATGGCCCATAAATCATTGTGCATCCCCACACTGACCCCCATTTACTTGCACGCAAATCCACTTAGACATTTCTCAAAATATCTTCTTTTTTGTGTTTACAGAAGAGTCATATACAGATTTGGCATGACATGAGGATGAGTGAGTGATGACAGAATTTGCCCTTTTTCTAGATCACTAATTGAATTAGCAATTTTTATTTCTTCAGCGAACCAAAATAATATAGACCCCGTTTGCGCCGATGTCACGCTTATGTCACGGCATTAGCTGGAGGCAAAACAAAAGGAAAAGCTGGAGGTGGCCAATACAAACCAGAACAGATTCGGGTACAAAAGGTGTTTAAAATATCATCTTGTTGTGTTGTTTAGTGCCACTGTCGACATAGTACATTTTCCAATTTGATATTTGAACACGTACCTGCTGCCATTGCCAAACAAAAACACTGACGACAGCTGTAGTTAAACACCACAAAATGAGCGGACTGAAAAGAAACGATCATCAAAAATGCTTGCGTTCCACTTCATAACACATAAGGGATAATGCACAGGCACCTGGTTGTTATCGCACAAATAAGCCCCGAAAGTGTGATCAGGACCTGACGCAAGGGTCTTGTTTCACACTGGAGGGGCTTATTCTGCGATAACAGCCGGCTCCTTATACATTATCCCGCTTATTACACGGCTGCTTGCCACATGAGACTGGACATGAAATGTGAATTTGAAATATTTGATTAGCTCATTTTAACCTTCCGCGAGGAAAAGCCGTTTACTTTACATTTACGACGGTCAAATGTTACAAACATTCAATTTGGTTTAATTATTTAGTCATATAGGTGATTAAAATACATATTTACATTTTAATTTTGTGTAATATTAAACTGCCTGCCCCTCTCAAAATGATTTGTAGCATCCGGGTTGCTGGGTGTTATTCGTTTTGAGCGGTTGTTATCTGAGAATAACAACCCTTTAAATCTCGCAACTGGCCAATCAGTGTCAAGTATTTCAGAGAGCCGTGTAATAATTAAGATAAAAAAAACTTCTGTCTGTTGTTGGTGTGGATTATGATTTGGCTATCTGTCTAAAAATATCTTGCGTATGCCCAAATCAGAAACTGGGGAACTGTCAGGATTCTGGACTGTTGTTTCTTGTTTTGGCCACTACTGTAGTTGTTATTGTCTCCACCGGTTGTTTCTCTTTAGACTCTTTGTTTTCCAAGTGTGCCTCATTTACCCCTGTGTGTTTAAGTTGTTCTCTGTTCCCTGTCTCGTCGCTCGGTCTTTAACGTTGTTGTAGCCAGTCACTCTTGTTGTGTCTAGTCTCTAGTCTAGAGTTGCTCATAGTTAATGTGTGCCATTTTGATTACGTTTGGATTTCTAAAGAGAACATTTTTATTGCTCAGCCTCTACGGAGTTGTTTTCGTTACCCTTTTTACTGTTCCTGTTTCTAGCTTGTGGAAGACCTTATTTTGGATTACTTTAGAGAACTTAGTTTTTTTGCTGTCTAGGATTTAATTACAATGATATTTTTTTCTACTCAAGCCACTGTCTGTGCGTGTCCCTTTGGGTTCCCCATTCCTCAGTTTGCAACGGTGTAAAGAGCTCGCCTCCAATACCGGAGTCCCTGTTTCGAGTCTTGGCCCTGACAGGAAAAATATTATTTTTCATGTAGCGTTAACTTTTGAACGCATATAGGGTATCCTAGTTAACACAACTATATCACAAGTGCATTAGTATAAAGGGAGAGGGAACAGTGAGAAGGCTCATGTTATGTGTCAGGTTTGGGTTCAAGTAAATGCATTTGCTAACATTTGCCACTGCCCTACAAAAGCAAAGTGCTGTAACTACACAAACACTGAAACTTAGAAAAATGAGTTCAACGTTTTGTCACCAGCCAGTCATTGCAGCCAGTTACTGGAAAGACAGAACAGATGTTACAAAGCCCATTTGAAACCTTATCTTAATTTTGACCAGATGTGTAGTTACCGCACGTTGCCTT
Organism: Triplophysa dalaica; assembly: GCF_015846415.1. NCBI lineage: Eukaryota > Metazoa > Chordata > Actinopteri > Cypriniformes > Nemacheilidae > Triplophysa > Triplophysa dalaica. The sequence continues at coordinate 8,323,350 of NC_079566.1, read as the reverse complement.
TGAAGGCCAGTAAAGATCTATACGCTCTCCGTTTATCTTTACTATACACGCGTGGTTTCTCTGTCTGGTAGGTGTCAGGCCACTTAACTGGAGGTTATCCTGTCAGTTTGTCTCTGGATCCATTCAGTGAGCGCCTACAGGCCGGACAAGTTCCTGGCGTTAAGTTAACTTTTTCCGGTCCTAGACAGGGAGTGACTTTACGTGTTCAAATTTAATCAATTTTTTTTCGAGTCATCGTCAAAAAGCAAGCAAACAAAAGATGCTGTCTAGCATTAGTAATGCCTCAGGGGGATCTTTCTGCCTTCACCTAAGCTCCACCCCCAAAAACGTGTCACAATGTTTACTAACAGTAAAGGCGTCTATTACATCTGAACAATTAAGCATTTCAAGATTTTTTGTGAGTAAACATTTGGACCCCACAGTGTATTAAACTTGATTATTGTCCCCCTTGTTTTATTTTGTAATTTTTGTGTGAACACAACTGCACTTTTTCTTTTTACCTGCACCAAACCACCTGTTTTACTTAATTAACTGTTTGGCACCAAATTCACATTTCAAGTGTCCCGCTGGCATTCTTCATCTAGAATTAGTCCTTAGCAATGCAAATGAGATAATTTTGCAGCATATTCTGGCTTGTTGCATGATACTCTGTATAGGGCTATGTAGGGAAGTTCTTGGCAGACGCTGTCAGGCTCCGTATTGGTTTGAGGGGCTACCACTGTGTCTGCCAGTTTGTGTGTGTGTGTGTGTGAGTACGAGAGAGAGAGAGAGAGAGAGAGATAGAAGCCCCCTCAGGACTCATAGATGCAGCTGCAGTTAAACTATGTGAAGTATGCTGCAGTATTACCTGAGGAGTTTCCTTCACCAAGTGAAGTCCTGCTCGTTCACTCTGAGAGTTTTGTAGGAGAAAGTGAGGTTAATTTCCATCTTTAAAGGCCCCAGAGCCTCAATGTCTCTCATCTTCCCCGTCTCTTCCCTCTCTCTCCCCCAGTCTGTCATTTCCCTGGTTGTAGAAACGGTAATTAGCCGGGTCTTTTGGTTCACATGTAAAAGGGACACATCCCCAGAGTGACAGTGCTGGTGTGGAGGGAGGGAACGCTCCAAGCCGAGTCCATTCATCAGGAGTGTAGACTAGAGAGAATGAGATTTATCTGCCCCTAAACATATATGGCCAGTTCGCCTTTCGAACTCTCATATGCACTTTTGAGTGTGTGTGCATTGTGTGTTGTGGCACAGGTTTGGCCCCCAGCTATAGTTTGATGGCCATTGTATCTGTGGCGTTTAATGGATAACAATCAAAACAGGATATAGAAGAAGCCAAGGTTGGAGTGTGATTTCAGTTATGTGGAAATCCAAGACGTTGTTAAATTCTTAAATCTATTTTCTCTGTCAATTCTGCACACAGATAAGTGGACACAGACTATAAACTAAGTAAGCAGCATATATGGGGTGTGTACAGACAACTGGCTCGGATATTCCACAGGAAAGAGTGGGACAAGATTCTTTATAAATACAAAAGCCATTTTCTCTAAACACTCAAGGGCAAATAAACACACATGATGCACATAAACTGACTTTTTTAAGTATTTCTTGGCTGCTTATTTAGCAAGTTTTACCCAATTTTTGACATTAATATGTACATTTTAATGGCTTAAGTAAAAGTACAAATATTTTAAAAATACGATTTAAAAATGCATAAGATAAAGACTCCAGTCATGTGAAAGTGGCATAGACAAGTCTGTTTTTTTATTCTACACATGGGTCGCGTTCTACACAATCTTCTGCACAAGACGAAAGAAGATATTTTGAAGAATGTTGGTAGCCGAACAATGACTCTACCCATTCACTTATTCACTTTTAGTAATGACTTATAGGGTATATAAGCGTCAATGTCTATCCCTCAAAGCCCTCTACCATACGGTCCATGACTTGTGGTTGTTTTGTTCCTCACCATTTAACGCCAGTGAAAGTAAGAGTTTGCTTTATTCGACCTGTGAGAACAGGCTGCATTCTTGCGAATCCTTATCTTGCTGAGACAGCTGTCACCCAATGACCCACTCTTCCAAACATCTTCTAAAATGTTTTTATTGGACGGTCATTTGTTTGGAATGGCACCTTTCCCATTTCCTCCAATTTGTAACTTTCTCATTATTTTTCCAATCTTGTGTCTTTTCTTTCCCCCTCCTCTCCGTTCTCTCCTCTATTTCGCTGTGTTTATTTCTCAGACTTTGACTCATGCTCTCAGCGAGATACTCGTGGCAGTCATTCAGGATGAATGCACGCTGAGTTTCTTTTCCTCATTGAGGCGTTCCAGCCAAGCGCTGCCAAATGAAGGGGTAGTTTGGACCTTTACCAACGTACTAAAATACCTTACCCTGATCACCTCAACCTACACGCCTCATACATACTGCAATTTTCTGCCTCTAATGTTCCGTGACTAAATAGGCCCCATCTGTGCTCGCGGTGGCCAGATACTTTATTTAAAATATACAGTATAGATGACATCAAACATGATGCACTACGAGGTTTTTTTTCCATCTGTGTCTATTGCTTTGTTGTTCTGAATTGTTTTATTTATTTCATTCTTTACAAAAAATCCTAAATTTCTTTATCAGAATCTTGGTCTTTGTTTTTCAATTAAACATTCTTAAGGAACAGTTCACCCGAATATGAAAAATCTGTCAACATTTACTCGCCCTCCAGTTATTCCAAATCTGTTTAAATTTCTTTGTTCTGATGAACACAAAGAAAGATATTTGGAAAAATGTCACCAACTAACATTGTTGGGACAGCATTGACTATCATAGTCTTTTTTTATGTTGAACACAAAATCAGATATCTTAAAGAATTTTGGAAAGCATCTTTGACTATCATTTCAATTGTTCCTACTACGGCAGTCAATGATGTCCCAGAACTGTCAGTTGCCAGATATCTTTGTGTTCAGCAGAACAAATGCGTTTATACAGGTTTGGAACGACTTGGTGGAGTAATTCATGACAGAATTTTAAGTTTTAGGTATCCCTTTAAAGTGATAGTTCACTGAAAAACACCAATTCTGTCATTGTTTAATAACCCTCATGTTGTTCATGTGACTCTTTATCATGTTGAACCCTCAAGACGATATTTTTAGAAATGGTTTTGTGTCAATGAAAGTCAATGTTGTGAATTAAATCCTTATGTTATTCCTTACTTGTGTGACTAGAGTAAATAATCACAGAATAACACCAAATAGCAGATTTGTTTCTATTATGTGAGACCCTTTTAAAACCCTGCGTTGTTATTCTAACAGATGTTTTTGCGCAATTGCCTTTTTTTGTCCTGGCCATTATCATAATTTTACTGGCTTTTTACAATCTGCCCTGCTGTTTTTTTTTAATAAACACAGTGGCATTTACTTCTCCCTGTTTGTTTCTCACTGTCCTCTTAATTTCAGTTAACATTTTATTTCTTGTTACCACAAAGGTTCTTCTGTGGTTTAGGGTCAGTTAAATCGCTGCTTTGACTATCTTTTAGTGGGTTTTCTCAGCTCTATGTGGCTTTCCTGCTCATGCTGAGCTTTAAAGTCTTGACCATTAAGGGAGCATTTGAGCGAGTGACAGGAGGTAAATTGATCTGCGCTCATAATGCAACATAATCACCTTGAATTTTGTTGAATTGTGCGTCTGGATACCCTCCTCTCCACAGATAATGCCGCCACGTTTGGTCTCTCGCGCGAAAAACAACCGAATTATTAATTTCCATCACAGCGTAAATGCGTTTCCGCGTCAGTACCTCACGGCACAGTGTGACAATGGCTTTAAATCCAGCGCAAATGGCAGTTGTTAAGCGGGGCATTGATGGGCAGCATTATGACTCTCATCAGTAGAAATCTGAGGGGTGAAAATTATTAAAAATTACGTTGAACTTCATCTGACCTTGACCATATTTTTAGCTGAAAGAAAAGATTTCAGTCTATTTCGTTTCGCTAATTACAATATATTCTCGTTAGATTCTTGTAATGTAGGTTATTACAAGACTGGATCCAGCTTTACACAGGGGGCTTGATAATAGCCTCTTAAAAGTGACAAGAACAGTTTTGATTTATGCGCGTGGAGTTTTATTATTCATAACCATCCAATTTCGAATGTTTTTTCTTTTTAGTGTCTGCTCTCATTTCATAGACGTGTATGTGTGTGTGCAGGTCGAGCTCTGATGAGACTCACAGACAGAAAGTTGGAGCGGATGGGCATCATGCAGGAGAGTCAGAGGCAGTTCATCCTACAGCAGGTGCTTCAGCTCCGCGTCAGAGAAGAAGTTCGAACCCTGCAGCTGCTCACGCAAGGTACAACCACACGCACAAACACACACCTGTGCAAGTATACTTGTGAAGGTCATTACTGATTATCTTGTCAGTTTTTGGATTATTATCGTGGCCTTTTAAAGCAGGGAGTGATGGAAGTACACAGCGCTACATCCGAGTTTCCTTTCTCTTAAGTAAGCATTCCCTGAAAGAGGAATAAAAAGAGAGAGTATTGTGGGTAAAGGCCGCAGCTGCCATCGCCGTTTCTCATCATCTTCGCCTGACATACAGACTAAATTAAGCGATTTCCCCGCATGCTGACGCGCATGGGAACGGACAGCACGCTGATGCAGACAGGAGCTTTAATTCTCAAGCGCTTGCAAACGGTGCAGTGATGGTGGACAATACCACGAATGTCAACGTTGAGGCATTCAACCCACTGTCCTGACAAAAAATGAATTGTGGGCCTGACAAACTTACAGCCGGTGGTGGCATTTAGCTCTGGTTCCTGAGTAAAAAAAGGACAATCCCTGCGTCCCAATTTCACATTATCACACTAGCGTACTATCCGTCTAAATAGTACTCCAATTTTGAATTAGTACCTGAATGGTTGACTGTTTCAGGTAAGAATTGAAAGTGTAGATCCATGAACACTCAAACGGCTGATATATTACCCGTGCACAGCTCGATGGAATCGTGTACGCTTTACTGCATTATTAAAATTAAATAAGTGCTTCTTTGCTGAATTAATATATGTAAGAAAATGAATAAATAAATACTTAAATCAATGTTTGTGACTGTTAATGGTCACAACGTCATCTAGGCATCAGCGTCCACTTCCGTTTCACGTAGTGCGTCCTAGTGCATGCATACTGTTTTGCCGTTGCATAAGTAGGTGAACTGGGAAGCAGCTAATGACTAAAGTTAATACATGATAGTTTACCAGAATATTCCAGATTCAATGCAACATAAGATTTGCCGATAGCATCTGTTGCATGCTGTCGATTACCACAAAAAAAGTTTGAATAAATATGTCTGCCAAATGTTGTAAATGCCTTTCACCAGACAATGCAGTAAAATAAACCCAATTTATAGTAGCGTCAATTAAAAAAAAAATCAGGAGTCATTGACAGCATGCCAAGAACTTATGAACTAAAACATTTCCACAAATCTCTATGTAACTAATACGATCTCCATATGATCTAGGACACACAGGTGGATGGCCTGTATCTCATAGTGACCCATTAGCTCTACAGTAGACGTAAATTCAGAACTCCTTGTAAGTGCACCGGGAAACTGACAAAGGCCGTTTGAATACATGCAGGCTGACATTACATTTATGCATTAGCTTCTGTCTGCAGGGACTAACAGTTTTTACTGCGCTCTGGCATTAGGGTATCATGCAGACAGACAATAATTAACCTTTAGGGCTCTTTGGAGCATGCAGGGAAAATAATTAGATTCTGGCTACTGTGAATACCAGCGGGAATGACTGTAGCATGAGACTTTAGCAGTTACAGTGAACCGGGCAGTAACAGTCACCCATTGTTCGTATATCACGTAGCCGTCCATATGGTGGAAATCGTGCTACGGCTTCATGCTGTTGTGACGGGGACGTGACACAGCACATGGCTTTTATTGTTTTGCATAGCAAATTCGAAATATGTGAATTGAAAATTGAAGAAAAGTGATGTTCTGTAATTATTTACTCGGCCTTATGCCGGTTTGATGCCATATGGTGTTTTTTATGTGGAATGCAGGCTGAAATTGAGGAATTGTTATGCAACCCTATCCATACAACAGTTTCTGTTAAACTCCAAAATATTATCACTGGTATCATAAAGTTATTCATGAGAATACACTAAGCTATTGCAAACACTTACTTTTTCTTTATTTCAATTTTTTCAGCCTTTTTGAATAAAAGTAAAACATTTTTTAACTGTTGGAACTATGTTGCAAATACAGTAAAATGAAACTACATATTTATTGATCAAAATTATAAAGAGTACTGAAGGGGTTCCCATCTTTGCTCCCATTTGTCATTCATTTCAAAAATATTTTTAAATAATTTTCGTTTTCTAATGAAAGAAATTGATCTGCCAAACAGAAACTCATTATGTTTCCAAAATAACTAATATTTGTACTAGTTTTTCTCTTCGTTAGCATTTTGGTTGGTTGTGTATTATATGCTTTGAAGTACACCCATAATGCAACAGTGACCTCATACTGTACATGTGGACATCACTAAACATAGTGTAATATTTTCTGTTTATTGGACAGCTATCTGTCGATGGAGCATGCTTCTTTTCTTCCCTGCCTGAGATCAGAGTTATGATCTCTGCCAGCCGTGACAGTACCAGAACCAAAATCAAAATGAAATCATCGATACAAAATTACTCCCACCCATAGATACCAAACAAGCAGAACAGATGGCTCGCAAAGCAGTTGTACAATTGTTTATGGGCCTCGAGTCTAATGAGAAATACCGAGCTCTAATCATTCGGTCATAATTATTTCTCATTAGTGTTTACACGCTGCTTTTATGTCTGTATCCATGGCTACATCAGATGTTTCACTTCAAGGGAGATAAAAACCATCGACACCCTTTGATAAAAATAGATGTTCTCAAGATTCAGTCAGTTTATGAGTCAGGGAGCTCTAAAAGAGAAAAGTGACTAACTGTACTGCAGATAACCAAGTTTCTTGTATCTTTCCTCATGTTCATTCACAAAGAGAATGATAGACGTTATTGCGCAGATTATCAATTGTTGCATAATGGTGTCTGGATGAGGTCATATCTACAAAGCTGGACGGCAAGCAGCCCATTATAGTTCATTTATCATAATGAAGAACAGAAGAGACCAATATCAAAAGTTTGAATGTCTTTGAATATTTTGGAGGGATGTTCTGGAAAGTTTTGTCTTTAACAGAGGTAACTCTATGTTTTTGTTATGAGGTTACTTAAACAAATGTCAAGTTTTTGATTCTAGGTAAATGACACCGTTTATAGGCTTGTATAGAGTATTAATTGATATCGTGCGTCTATTTTTGGCATCTTTGGCTTTGTTCAGACAGATATATAGACAGTCAGTCAGATTGGTCTTAAAGATTGATCTTAAAGGGAAAGTTCCCCCAAAAACATTAACTCGTCATCTTGTCATTTCCAACCTGTATGACTTACTTTCTTTGGCAGAACACAAAAGAAGATATTTTGAAGAATGTCTGTAACAAACAATACCCATTCACTTCTGCTGTAGGGACAGAAAACCAGTCAATGGGTGCTGCTGTTTTTTGGATACCAACATTCTTTAAAATATCTTCTTTTGTTTTCTGCAGATAAAAGCAGGTAATACAGGTTAGAAATGGCAAGATAATCATTTTTGGGTGAACTATCACGTGGACATACAAATCCAATTTGTGTGCAGAACGCATAAAGCTTTTACACGGTTTAATCTGAATTATGAGAGTTTATTATCTTTGCATATTGCTTTTAGAAAACGGACTATAAAGTTATACTGGAATATCAATAAGAATTTTTAAGCGTTTGTAATAATGAAAAAAGCCATAACTGCCATATATAAAATACATTACACTAGAGAAGTAATGACTGGTAATGTTGTAATGGCATATGTTTGGTGAGGGGGTCTGTATCAGTGTTTTAGTGTCGAATATTTTGCTGAGTCTTGGGGTCCTCATCACTGCAGTTGTGTTAATAAATCACTGAGCCAGTGGTGAAGGGATGTGGATTATGAATGTGCGTGTGTGTGCGCGTGCTCTGGGGAGGCTCGGTGGTCTTCTCTCATGGGGTCTCAGTAGGAAGAGGTGCAGATTGGTATCATTATTTTACAGCACTTCTTGGAACCCTTCCTCTCCTCCACAAGGTCAGATTAATTTCATTTTTTAATTTCCTTCCTAGACGATCCCTGAAGATGCGTTCTTGGAGCCATGTTTGAGAAGATGTGATTAAGTCTTGCAGGGAAAAAATGAGTGCCAGCTGGGAAAGGAATATACTCGCCTATTATTCCTTCAAAAATTCCTGAGATTCAGTCACAGAGACCTCGGTTCTGCTTGAGTATAGCGTTTAATCGGGTCGCAATCAGGACGTGTGCGAGTTTGCACATTAGCGGCTCATTTTGACTGGAAAGCGGAGGTTTTTGGCATCATTAGAAAGGGAGGCGACAGAGTTCATTAAAGTCGTACAGAGAATCCCAAATGAGGACGTGAACAGACTGCTTGTGAATTGATGTCAGTTTATAAATACTGTCATTGCTGTCCTTGATTTCATGAAATTATAGGTCTCCATGTTTTTTCTCTTCAGAAAGTAATATCTGCATTGCTGTATAGGTTTGCCGTGTGTATTACATTAAACGCAGTGATGTGAATGAATCTTTTATATGCGCTCACTTTGCATGTTTTTGTTCAATGTTGGTCTGCAAAGGCTCATTTCAAAGGAACCAGACTGAAAACTCTAAAGGCATGTTAAAATAACACTTTATTGAGATTACAATACTTTAAAGTGTTAAAGCATGTTAAAAAAGTACAAGATTCTTTAAAAGTCAATGTGAGAGTTAATTTCCTTTACCCTCAAGGACGATCGATACAAACAGTTTTTATCTTTCGATACAAGCGAATGTATTCACAAACAGAACTATCTTTACAAATGTTTATCTATTGATGACTAAGATCTAGTGGAAGACATTCAGGTCCCGCAAAATCTGTTTTATTTGCTAAACAGGCCTATAGAGTCACTTCAGGATGTTAGACAGATTGTGTAAGTAGCCCATAAAGCCATCAGGCAGATCTATTGGATTGGTTTTCATCAAACTAATAGCTGTACAGGATCAAGGAAGGTCAGACCCTGTTGAAAAAATCTATCTTGAGCTGGAACTGTTGGTAGCTTTACGGATGCAGACCACCTTAGACCAGCACAACCCAACCGCCAGCAAGAGAGACCTTGTTCATTCCTTTGATCGCCCATCACTTTTCATTCAAATGTGACGGTCTTTATGGAAACTGAACATCTCATGTTTTATGTCATGAGGACCTCATTATTTTTTACCCATTTTCACCAACTACCACCCACTTCAGGTTTAAATACCCATGAGGTCCCTACTTACGGTTCTGCTTCAGACTTTGGTGTTTTGTATCAGAACTACAGGGCTTATCTCTGCCATTTTACTTTCCTCTTCATGGAGTCTTGCAGCGCTTCACACTGTATTCTGAGAATGAGGAGGTCAGATAGAGGTCTGTTGCAGCATCATATACCTAATAAAATGACAGAGACGTGTGTTCATGTTTGGGTTTCAAGGACAGCAGAAGCAGAACTGATGAAGCATGTGGTACATGTTGCTGATGTTACAAAGATTAGACGGGAATGGATGGGAAATGCACGCGCAGGTGCACACGTACAGAACATATAACCAGCACACCCAGAGATTATAAAGGTCAAGAATTCAGTTTTTTGCTTGCGCTTTCAATGTTTTCTTTTGCACTGCCACAAATACTAGAAAGGGGTATTTTGGGGAACATAGTTTTTAATGTGAATGTTATTTGAATAAATAAATTATTATTATTAGCAAATTTAGAATTAGTGTTGACTTTATTAGAAGTAGTAGTATTAGTAGTCCATTAAATAACAATTTTCAATATTCTTATTGTTTTCTTTATATTATTATTAAATTAACATGTTATTTTTGTCTGGATATTAATGTATGGGTTAAACCAATGGGTTTATAAGCCAAAGGGCCGCTTCTTCACCGTGGCCCCAACGCTCTCTCATTTGCTGGCACCAGACTATGTTTTGCCCAGTTTTGAATAGACAGATTTGCCTCTGAGCTGTTACAAACCACTTTTTATGCAAAATATAGACATATTAATCCTCTCCATACTGATGAACCTAAGCCAAATGGACAGTTTACCCTGGAGGTCTGGCAGGTGTAGCCATCCCCTCACTAGGAAGAGCATTGTAATGTTGTCAGGATTGGGAATCCGAAATAAACTGGTCGGGGGTTTGAGTTTCACATCGCGGAGTCTCGCGCATCGGTTTCCAGGGAGCAGCAGTGCCATTAAAAAGACATCGGGCCGGTTCCGCACTGTCTGCACCCGCCCATCAGCAGAGCAAAACCACTGAGCTCTCCGGCCGCCCGACGCCAAGATGCTCTCAGAACTACACTCACACTTACATACGCACAAACACACACTGCAGCGCGCATATACATACTGGCCATTGCCATTCAGTTGCTTTCCCAGCAATAGGCCGTGGACCTCACCAGGAAGATCAATATTGTGGGCATTAAAGCTGAAAAGGCTGTTCCGTGCTCTGCCCCGCACTACTGAGGGCTGTTAATGAGATATTTATAGTTTTTTTTTATTGCTGCTTAGCGTTTCGACCAGGTCAGGGTTGCGGGAGCTCTTTGATGCTACTGTTTTGATAGTGCCCTTTGGTACTGAGTGTTTTATGTCAGACGTCATTGACCTGAAGGGTCAAAGACAAGTAAAACAAACGTGGTTTACTGCTGTTGTTGTTATTTAGTTCAAATGAAAACAAGATATTATACTGTAGTGTGCTTTGGATTAAAATGGTTTTGGGTATTTTGAAATTGTATAATGAGAATTGATAAAAAACATTTAGACCAATGAGATTTGAGAATGGGTGTGGCATCATGACAGAAAATGAATGGGATTACAATTAGAGCTGTGAAATGATAAATCGTGATTAATCCAGAATAAAATTTTGTGTTAACATTATGTCTGTGCACGTACGCATACATGCATATATTTATGAAAAATATATCCATTAATAAACATTAATATGTCATTTAAATATTGGTAAAATAAATACATATAAATATTTATTGATAAGCATATTTTTGATATGCTCTGTACACATACATATATTATGTATATCAAAATAATATAATCTCACAATTACATAGTCATGTAAGCAAGCTCCGTAGGTAAATAAGATATTTATTTAATATTTTGGTTTACATGGAATGTAAATGTAAGGTCAGAAGAGGGAGGTCTGCGCATTACATTAACGTCTAGAGTTTTGACGAACACTGTGATAAAGTTATGTCAGTTCTTTCAGAAATCTAAATTCATAAATCTAGGTTCTCTTTAATGTTTTGTGTCAGCTTTTATTAGCTGTGACAGGGTGCTATAAGTCCCCTTTGGAAACCTTTGAAATCCAGTCTAGAATTACAAGGTCTGAAGTTTGATTCAGCGGGCAGGTGCTCAGTTTTCCTTTCTTTATTTGACAGATTCAGGCCTGACGATTTACCTTTACATCCCGTACAGCCTCTCATCCAAAGTGCACTTTAGACTACGCCTGAAAAGTAACCGCACTGTATGCCACAAGAGCATAGCTCTACTCACTCTGCCTGTGAAACAGTGAGCTCTCCAAACCACACAAACATCAGTTTGGCTTCGCTGGATAAATGGCTTTAATTATGACACATTTTCACCCCAAGGTTTTTTTGACAAATACACCTAATTTCCCCTCTCGGTCGACCCAGGGTCTCCACCTCTCGTTTTTCAATGAGCCTGATTGTTGCTTTTCACTGCAGTATTGAACGTTTTCTCCCTGCTGTGCCAAAACACACACTTTTTCATCCATACATTCGCTTTTCTCTGAAGAATTGCTGCTACATTCTCCAAGTCTGATCAACAATCCATCATTAGCTGTAATTGATGCAATTAAACATTTATCTGTCTGCTAAAACGTCTTTCTGGATGAGCATGATGAGAAGTGATTGTCTGCAGTTGGGGAAAAACTGACAGATTGTATGAAGTCAACTAATAGATAAATGATCTGTTCATTCTTCAAAAGTTAGTGTTAGTTTGTTTCCTTATATGTAAGTCATTACAGTACTGGCCTGCAGGCATGCAAAAACTTACATTTAGATTTTTAAGGCCGGGCCATGGTAACTTGCTCCACCCACTGCATACATTTATAAGCACGTTAATCCAAAGCAAAAAAGTTTGATTTCATTGTGATGTCAACAAGCAGTTTTTTTTTCACCTAACCTGTATACATTTTTTATTAATGAATACATTTGTTCACCAACTTCACTTTCTGTAGTGCAAATACTCCTTACCCCTTCATGCATAGAGGTCAATATAGTGAACAGTTTTATAGCAGTTTTCAGTTTGATTGTAATTTATTGTAGAAGTATTTTGAACTAGCTTTTATTTCTAGTTTGCATGATAATCGATGATTTTTAGCATTTTTGTCAAAACCAGATTTTGTCATTTTATTATTCTTTCTATATTGCTATATAAGAATGGTTTTTATTTTATTTTGTTAATAATTTTAGTCCGTCAACTTATTTTATTTTATTGCCAACTCAAAAATTCTCATTTTATTCACTGTAATTTAATGTATTAATTTATATTAAACACATTTTATTTGTGGGCTGATGTTTTATTTGATTTCAATTAATAGATGTTTTAATAGTTTTACTGACAAGCCACTGTATGTGGAAAATATGTGTAAAAAATGTATGCATGAACGGGTTAAATCAATTATCAATTACTTAATGGTTATTGTTGAGTTTTAGCAAAAAAAGTACATATTTAAAATATGAATACGATCTTACGTTGAGTGTTACACTATAAAAAAACTTAAACATTGTGTTTTACTTCATGTTTTTCCTTGCTTTTCTCAAACAGCCTCTGTGTAAATGTGCAATAAGTCCCAGCTGTGATCAAATTATTATGAGCTCTGGCTTACATCAGCCGCAGCGTGACAGAGCCTCACCGAATAGCACAGACCCATTTGGTTTAAATCAGTATTGCACTTGATAGAAATCAGAATATAAATATTTACAGACAAAGACTGCCTAAAGGACTGCTACTGATGAGACTTATTTGTAAGTAACAGATGCATTGTGGTACCTTTTGTATGTGAATGTCAAGTTGTTTGTGCCCCGCACCTACTCCTCTATGCAAGTACATTGGAGTTTATGTATCAGAGTAGCTGCAGGCATAGTTTGCCCCCTATTAAAGATTTACGCTCTTCACAGGGGTAGTTATTAAGCCCCTGGGCCCCTTTATGACACTTACTTTCAGTTTGATGGTAACATTGTGAGAAGATTAAAGTCACTTGGTTGAAAGGCCCCTTTATGATATTCTGTTTGGTTGATCTTCTGCAGTGCTTTGATACATGAAGTCTTTGTGTTTCTGCTCAAGATGACGTTAAATTAAATTAAACAGCATCACTTCATATTGTCATCATCCCCATCTAATGTAATTAGCTGTAATAATTGCGCTCCTCCCTCTTATCCTGTTTGAATTCCTGATAATAAAAAACAGCCACAACCGGCCATGCGTGAGCGCGGAAGACAACAAGTTCTCTGCAACCTCATTCCACCTCAGATGTTTCCTCATCGAGTGATCTGTCCAAACTGAGCGTGGGCTAACCATGGCAAGAGACGCTCATATTTTACGGGCCTATTAGCGTTGAGATGTTAGATTCTGGCTGAGAGCAAGACGATGAGAAGCAGAAGGAGCGATGCAGCCGTCACCTGTTCTGACAGAAGCCAGACGGAGGAACACAGATGGCGCCTCGTTTCAACCAATGGTGTGCCAATAAAGCTGTGATAAATTGATCATTAGCCCGCCTCCAGTCGCCATGAGTAGATTTACCTCAGTTGCAAGGTGTGTGTCTACTCTGTAATTACTCTGCAAAGATTTGTGTTCTGATTTGTAAAGGTAGAGGGAAATTCAGGGCCACTTTTGCATAACTTTCTCTAAACCTAATATTGCAGTCTGTTTTACATACTTACTGCTCCAAGTTCAGTGCCAAGCAAGATATCGTCTTTAACCAAATACAATGTTCAAGGACTACAGAGAACGGCTGGAATTGACTACAGCCCTCTACTTCCCGGGTACATGATGTCACCATTCCGAGTGCTTTTAATAACCTCCGCCCACAGGAATAGGCCAAAAAAGGGGCGAGACCTTCCTCAGAGAAGAGGAAGAGCCGCTGGTGTAGTGTTCGGTTATCACAGATTGTAAACATTTGACTGAGCTACTCGCTAAACTACTTTTACATTCATCACAGTCCTACGGCTGATAATAAGAATCCCGCTACACACATATTCTAAGATAACCAACGGTCAAATAACAGCTTCCATGACTTTAACATCGGCTGTGAAAGCTGTTCTGTGTTAATATTGTGTGTGGGCATACCTCTGTCTAAAACACTTCTATGAAATGTCCTCTGAAGTCCTGCTTGCAGTCTCCTAGTCAATCTGCTTGTTTTATTATTCAACTCGTGTCCAATATAAAAAGGCAAAACTTCTGTTATTAGTGGTAATATAACAGGTCTGACCCAACCAGTCCGGTGTCATTTCCCTCGCCATAGTAGAGAACAATCTCTAACAAAGATTGACGTTTGCGTATGCACTAGCAGACCTCCGTTACACTTCGATCGATCTGCATGTTTTTAACTGATGACGTGGAGTTGACCTGCCATTGTTACTGTTTATTGCTGAAAGCCAAAGCTTATGAATACACGTACACTGAGAGGGAGACCGACCAATCACAACAGCTTGATGAGCGGAACTCACTGATATGGTATGGGTAGGACATCTCCACACACTCTAAGCAGGGAACCACTCACGACAGACCTGGTTGTCTTTACCAATCAGAGCGTTTCGGAAGGCGGGACCTTGAAGAAACCAAAAAAAATCCAGTCGTTTTGTGAGAATAGAGAATAGAGGTGGAAGATCGACTTGAAATATGTGAAATTCAAAGGTTTTTTTGAAACTAGAAATAGAAACATCCATTGTTAAACTCCCCGAAAACATAATCAAAGCCTCTAAAACACCCAAAGATTGGGTCCACAAAGTTCTTTTTTGTTTTACAGTTTTCTTGTGGCAAGACTAAACGGTACAAGGTCTGGTCAACATGAACTCATTCTGGCCAAGAACTAACAAGAAAAAATGTCTGAGGGTCATATAAAATGTCCAATCATTGTGTTATTTTTCATTTAGGGGTTTCGTAAAAGCACCGTATTAGCTTGGTCTGGAAAAAGCGATTTACTAAAAACACTTGAAAAGTAGCAGATTTCATTGTATATTTGATATCGTTTTTTCATTGAGTGCACCTGGGGCCTTTTTTATTTTGTGCTATGATTAAAATAGTGCTTTTTGCCCATTATTTCAAGAAGTTGTGTAAAATCATCCAGCCAGATGTCTAATTCTGGACGTGCTATTGTTTCGCGTTTAAATCGCATCATGTCATCAGCGATGGGACTGTATTTACAGTTAGGCATTTAGCAGACGCTTTATTCAAAGCGACTTGTCGTAAGGAGGCAAAAGTACAATAAATTGGCTTTTAATCCATATGACTGTATGTGGTCTGCAGGTGTTCATCTACATAACACAACTGTCCCCAGATGTGCTGCTGTAAATTTAAACTGCATAACAAGCTTTTGTTAATATTACTGCTTTACAATTTGCACGCTGTAGCATGTCTAACAGTTGCCATCGTCTGGCAGAACAAAATTGTATTGTTTAAAAAAACATTGAATAGCTGTCATAACAGAATTAATGGTGTGTTATTTAAAGTTTTGTGTCAAGGCGGTTGTTTTCATGCATAAAAACAGGCAGTGTTTTTTTTTTTTTTTTAATATATTCTCACATTGTGTTTGCTGCATCAACATGATGTTTTTATATGTCTCTTGATACTGCACCGTCCTGTGTTTATTGTATGTGCAAATTTATGGCCCATGATGGTTTTAATGGCACAAGTCTGCTGCAACGAAACTAATCCTGCCAGCACTAGAATAACAACAAGAGGTGAATGTAATAGAATTGATTAATCATGTTTTGATGTGCTCGGCAGAATTTACACGGTTATGAATCAAAACCATCAAAACCACTGGGTTGCACAATTCATAAGCCAAACGTCTGCCAAATTCCTGCAGGTGCACACCCAAAACTCCTCTGTCAGCCTTCATGAACTGCAAGTGTCTGTTATGTTTTACTGCCGCCCTGCCACTTCATTTCCAACGCCTTTCTGATTTGGCACGGCCTGCCATATTATAATTTCTGATCGGACGCTCAGCCGTGACATGTCCGTTATTAGGCCAATTTTACGCTTAATTATGACCGGCGTGTTTTTTTCTTTTTTAAAGATGTGGTTTGGACAGGTGGCGATGCTGTATTTGCATGTGGCAGGGGAGTCGTCCGTCCGAGGCCGCACGCTGGCGGTTTTTAATTAAGCCATGTGATTAAGTAGAGCCGCGCCAGGCGTTTCGCCGCCCCGACAAATCAAATCAAACTACCCCCGCCGTGCCTAGCTACCCTCCCCGCTTTTATTCAGTACAGGTCAAAGATGTATCCCGTGGCCATTAGCAACAAAGCAGCTCTACCGAATCAATTACAGAGAACAGTGATATAAACCCAGCCTGGTTTATTTACCCCCTACATTCACATAATTACATTGTTGCTCATGAATGCAGGCGAGTGCGAGTGTGTTGCACACTTCAAATTGGAGTGTGTCTCACTTGCTGGTTTATTGTGATAGTGCCTTTCATAGTCATTTGTCACACTTGGGGCAGTGATTCATAACAAAGCTGTCTGGATTTAAAGAATGTACAATGTATCT
Organism: Triplophysa dalaica; assembly: GCF_015846415.1. NCBI lineage: Eukaryota > Metazoa > Chordata > Actinopteri > Cypriniformes > Nemacheilidae > Triplophysa > Triplophysa dalaica. Next base: position 8,306,453 of record NC_079566.1, on the reverse strand, counting down.
GGGACTCTTTTGAGACTGCAGACTTCTGAGCAATTCACATTTCAGCTTTGGGGACTATTCAATCAAACACTCATTCTTAGCTTTCTGTAACTAAGAATCACAGTCGAGCATTTGTGTGTGTGAGATGTGAGCTCACTTTTGCTCGTCAAATCTTTGTCAAGACAAAGTTAGATTTCAGTAGACAAAGTATAACTTTATTTTATTTGAAGACTTAAGACAGTATATACTACAGCCGTGGAAAAAATTAAGAGACTATTTCATAAAATCAGTTTTTCTTGTTTTATAATGTAGCCTACTATTTATACGTATGTGTTTAGATAATCATTTTTGTTTTGTTTTGTGAACTTGTAACAATATTTCTACCAAATTTCAAAGAAAAGTATTTCAAAAAATATATATAAAGTTCAAACCATTTTTTTATGTTATAACCTCGATTTTTATCACAGACTTTGTTGTCATGCTGTCAGTCTTTCACATTGCTGTTAGATGACTAACTACACTTATGCTTCTGATGGACAACTTTAAAGGCAATTTTCTCAATATTTGTTATATTCCTTAGATTTTCAAATAGTTGTTACTCGGTCAAATATTGTCCTGTTCCAACAAACATACATCAATGGAAAATCTATTAAGCATATAAATCTCAACAGCAAAATAATTGACCCTTATGACTTGTGGTCCAGGGTCACATATGTTTCAAACTTTTAAGCAATAATTAAGGTAGCTGCAATAACTGGCTGGTGTGAAAACTTTGAAGGCATTTTTCACAGTTTCAGTGTTTGTGTAGTTACTGCACTTGCCCTTGTTGGACAGTATAGTTGTTTAATGATATATGACCATACCTGTCAGCATTTGAGACCCGTGATCCATTATTCGCAAACGAAAACCAAATGATATTTGAGCCCGCCAAATCACCTTGGTGTTCTTAAAAATATGTCTGATTCCACGCGACTTGTGTAACTTCAGTACTGTCCTGTGTGAACCAGTGGGCGGGGCTAGAGAAGTAGTCGTTGATATTCTTCTGTGGAGGCGGTGTTCAACCTATCTATGATGTGATATATAGGTGCATGCCAGGACCTGGCTTTCGCTGGGCCTGGTGTCAATAACAGTTGTAATTTCAGTAACAATGGCGTTTTCAGCGCTGACACTTACAGGCTGTTCGCTTGAATAAGAAAGCCTCTCATATAACAAAAGCTTGGGTTAAAATTGATGTCATTCATGACTTTGTTTGATATATTCATGTATTCAGGTGCAAGTTTCGTGTAATGTTTCAATGTGCAATCTAAAAAAGCATCAACTTGAATAAGACTTGACCTCAGAAACTTTAAACCGTTTAAATTAAATGAAATTTGAATTTATATGGGACCAAAGCAGGCCAAACACAGCGAGGAGACTTTGTCACCTCATTTTCCAAGTCCAGCACACTCATCTGCTGTGCACTGATAAGGGTTCTTTAACTCAAGTGTGTCTCATCGGTGCTGTCACAATCCTTAATCAGATCCCTGCATGAACGTCACTGCAACAAGATCCTTTCTCTCTCTCGTTCTTTCCTTCCTTCTTCCACTCTATTTGTTTTGCGTTTGTGTCTGCCAAGAAAGCACAAAACACCTCATGCCGCATTGCGTTTAGTGCGTCTGCTGCTTACACATTAAAGTAAGCACATGGATAAAATAACCACTATGTTGCATTGAACAATGTGGGGCTTATTAAAATTGCATATTCATATTGCTTGTATTATTCACAAATAATACAAATAAAAAAGATTTTCATCATTCAGAGGCTTAGATAATGTCTACGTCTCAATCCATATAGTTCATATCGCGGGAATCAGCAAGGGCACTCATGCAATGCATGATGGGACACTAATGACTTGGATACAGGAGACATTTTTGCTAGTTGAGCTACATGATCAACTTTCCCAAAAATGAATATAGTGAACAGATGCTCTTTACATTGACAAAGACCACTGCTAACAGAGTTAGTGTAGACAAGGAATAAATCTTATCAGAACGTTATCGTCCCCCTGACATCCAATCACCAAGTGTTACCGCACCGACAGGCGGCCCCACTGTTGCCAGCAAAACGTCAAATAGATGTACGCCTCACTTCATCTTAATTAACCCCATGCATTTTCACAATGCGTGCCCCATTTTTCTGCATTGAAGCATGAGAATTCAGAGCGTAGAATTTAACAACAGATCCGTCCTCGGCAGGAACAGGCTCAGAGCAGCTTACCTCCTTAACGCTAAATGTAGGGCCATTTGTCATCTTCAGCATCTTATCAGGAACAGAGCCTGAATATATCGTTCTTTGTCTTCATCTCCTGCAATGTTGGTTAGGCGCTGGTGTTGTCATGTGTTTTTTGGTCAAGCACTTTAACAGCAGGAAATTTGAGCTCTTTTCATGGGGCCCTAATGTTAAAAACTTCATAGGGCGTTTGTAGAAGGACGGGATGGGAGGAGGGAATCCAAAACCACATAGAGAGGTTAAAGTGTTGTGTGTCCAGTCATGCTGTCTCCTCGAGGCAGTGACAGACCTTTAAAATACAGAAAGAAGAATTATATATTTATGACTTCCTTTCTTTTGCAGAACACAAAAGAAGATATTTTGAAGAATGTTTGTAACAGAACAATACGGACTAACATTGTATGGACACAAAACCATAGATACATTTCTCAAAATATCTTCTTTTGAGATCTACAAAATAAAGAATCATGTACGTTTTTGAAAGACATCAAAATAAGTTTTTAGTTGAAGGTGACCTATCACTCATGATTTTGTAAACTATAGGACTTTCTTGTGCGTGGTAAAATCGTCACTTTGGGGAGAAAAAAAATAATACACATGAAATATGCACTATTAAATCAACTGTTTTAGTTTCATTTCAAAGCGTCACCTTCTCAACCAATGTGCTTGTTTGAAAACTATAATAATTTTCGCAATTTCATTCACTGTCTCGGAAATTAGACGCTTCAAATATAGATATCGTTAAAAGCACTCTTCAACTCCTCTCTCTCCTTATAGTTTTATCTCTCTCACTTAGTCTCTCTTCACCAGATATGAGTGTTGACTTTATTCCAGCACTTTCCAAAGCATCCCTCCTCACACACTCGTGCTTTCCCTTTTAATCCCATTAACCAAAATGGGCCTGTGTTTAATGGTGTGCTCTACTCCAGAGCTCCTGTTGAAGAGAGTTAATGGGGATCATGGCTCTTTTGGATTGAAGAAGGGTGAGAGATGAAATAGAAGGAAAGAGAGGACTGAAGAAGAAAGGATAAGGGATTTGAGGTAGTTACAGTACAGCCACTGCACCCAAGATTATCATGCGTGCTTCCAACCAGGCACACAACATTCCCACCTTATCTGTGAATACCGTTGTTCTTGAAATTACAATTTTGGATTAAAGTGGACCATGTGGATTTGGGACTGTGGGGGAAACGTGGCAAACTATGCCGTATAAGTACGTATGTGTTTGCATTCGTACTTGTGTGAAACATAAGATAAAACCTCACCAATTTTGGGATGCTCTTATTTGTTTAAAAATAAAAAGAATACATCTAAAATAATATAAATGGTTTTCTGTTATTGGGTTGCAAGCTGTACCGGTGCTATGATAGCATCATGATGCTTAAATTGAAAAAATACCTCTGATGATGCTCTATTTTTAAGGTAGTATCGTAGTACCGTAAGTATTGTTGCATGTGTGCATTAACTTTAATTTGAACACTTGACATCTGACTTTTCTCTCATAAATGTATCTGTTTTTAAACGACTCTAATAAGATAATGATTCAGTGACTCATTCATCAAAACACTTCACTTCGTTCTTGAATAAGGCGTTTTAAAAAAATTGGTTGTATGATTCACTGACTCAATAAAAAATGTCCGCCACGTACTGGACGTTTTAGTTTCACATTTAAAGTAAGCATAACAGTCCCTTTATAAACATTGCTGTATTTTCTCGCACATTTGAATTAGTTCCCACAAGAAAAATATTCTAGTGTACTTTAGTATTTACTTCAGTAAACTTTAACAAAATTCCTAGATGATAGTTTTTTTTAGTCTTGACATAGTAAATATTAAGGTATATTACCATATTTGATACAATTACTATAGTAAATACTACAAAATATTGTTGTGTACAGTATAATAAAGTTTACTATAGTGAATACAAAATGTTTCGTTTAAATCTGTGTATTGAGGAAATTTGGTGTATTTAGTTTCTTTTAATAATGAACATGGCATAGCATCTTAAAACTACTTGGTATCATGATACTTCAGCAGGTATAGTATCGTAAGGTGTGTTTATGGTACCATGACAACACTTTTCTGTTACTTTATTGTTTATGTATCCACATTTAATGTTAGCTTTGTGAACCATGGTCCTACCTGTGGCCTTTCTGTCTCTAGCTTCACCACAACAAAAACAGAGAGGGATGCTGAGAAAGTGGCAGGCAAGAGAAGGCGACAAGGGCTCTGGGGAAATACAAAGCAATATCCTGACCAGCCGGTTCATCCGCGCTGCCCCTCACAATTACAATGCATCTGACAAAAATATTGGGCCCAGGTCCCCTGCCATTTCAACTGATGGGCCCACCTGTCAGTGGCAGCATGCCAAAAAAGTGACCCCCAGAAATTGTATTAGCGCTGCCTTATTGAAAACGAATGACAGGCGGAGAACTCAAGTAACAATACAGTGAGTGGAGGAAGAGAAGAATAGTGCGGACGAGATGTGCTGCGACTGTCAGTCAGTACGGATGGAGATACAACGGTGGCGGAGTTATTTCGGGAATACAATGGAGACGGATGCAAGTTAATAGCACAGCATAGTACTGCTCCGGCTGTTTTAATGTAAAGTTATGGAAGTATTTACAGAAGTTTGTTTTTGCTGTATTTCTTATTTGTTATGGGGTAAATATCTTTCTTTGCCTACTCTGCATTACCATCGGTCGTGAGAAATGTGTTGGTTTTTCATAGTTTAGGAGATATAAGTTCTCAGTTGTGTTTTGTTTAAGTGTCCACAGATGTTCCTCTTAATTCTTGTTGTATTAAGTAGAAACCAATATTTACAGGCAGTCCGTTTTCAGCAAACTATACAGAGCCGTCTAGGAATGTTCTGGTTTGTTTCGGCTTGGCTGATTCACGTACAGGTCGACAGCAGAGGGCAGATCATTCTTTAACAAGAGCTACTCGTCTTTGTACAAACCGAACGGAGGCTAAAGTTCACTGAAACAATCCTCTATTCTGAACGAGTTTTGAAACAGGACTGCTGATCTGGAGTCAGATTCCCCTCAGCGTAGCACCTGATTTAGAAAAACAGGCTGCAGGCAAAATCTCTCTTCCCTTTCACTTTATTTTTGCAGTTCCAATGGAGTTATACGCCACATCTGCTGCCGGGGGGTCCCTGGAGACGCCGGTGGAGTGGCACAGATGGGTAATGGGTAATTTTAAGGTGTCCGGGCGGCTCAGTGTGTACATTGTCGTACCAGAGATTCAAGATTAAATTTAGTGAATTTCAAGAAGGTGAGCTGAAGGTACTCTTAAAAAACCACCTGCTCAGAAACAACCTTTCGGAGAATGAATTTAAAACAACACGTAATAAGTAGTTGATCTGATTTTATGTGTGCAAAGTATGTGAATGTCCAATTTAGAGATGGAAAACCAATAAAATACATGCAAACTTGGTTATGAGCATCAACAAAAAGATTTCCAAGTGTATTCCTAAACTGTATAAACTACCCTTTGAAAATAAGTGAACCGTACCAAATATACAAGATATTAACAAGATTTGCTACTGCTATTACAGTGAATGGGGAGAAATGCAACGCTTAATAAGGCCGCTCTAGCGAAGGAAGTCCCACCTTCCAGTAAAACAAGCCAATTGTCAATGGATCTTGTTCACGTTTCCGGGTTTCTTAGCAGCGGAAGTCGTCAAAGTTGAGTAAACTTTTAAAGTGGTGAATGGGAGACTACCACAAATATATTTTTTGCATTCTCATTTTTTTATGAAAATATAGAAAACTTTGGAAAATTTACGATGCTTATGACCGTTGAATGCGTCATCCGAGGCTTGTGAAAATGGTCCATCGATAAAGACAGAAATTCTCTGGGAAGGGACTCCATCCGGAGACTCATGAGGTGCTTTCCAGCCTGTGTGTATGCACAACATGTGATTTTTAGCACAATTAAAGCTTATCTAACAGGTACAGGTAGAGTTCATATCAAGTTGAATTATTGATTATTGATTGTGTTGCAAACATGGCCGCCGAATGGCACGATTTTGACTACAACTGTTCTCATGTTTTTAGTGTGCTCTTTACTTTAGTGTGTTTTGTGTATGTTCTTTACTTTAAACGATCAATTTTATATACTTAAAGCAACAACAATCTGTTTGGGTTCCCCCATGTGGTTGATAAGGGCAATTGTCTGTTATAAATGTCTTAAATATTGCCGCTGTATAAGCTTGTATGTGGGCAGCGTAATACACGTGAATTTGTTGACTTGACACTTCATAAACTGTAAATGAACTAAATCACTCTTTTGCTCCCGCGGGTTTGTCATGAACTCTCATGTGAGACATGGCGTGAGAACCCAAGTGCAGGCAGACACAGACGGTATTGATGGAAAACGAGGATATTTATTAACAAATAAACACTAAACAAGACAGGCAAAACAAAACCCCACGTGGGGGGAAAACAAGACAGGGATATATATAATTTTAACAAGAAACACTGACTTACTAAACTATAAACAAACACTGGTAACAAACACTAAACTAACACTTACTAGACAAGGAGACAGGAACAAGTAAAGACGGGGGCGTGAAGCAAACAGCAGACAGACTCACAGGTACTGCATACAATGCACGAGCAACGAGACAAAGAAACATGAGGACTCTTTATAGGGGAAACAGACAAAGGATAGTTAACGAGAAACAGGTGCTGGGGATTAGCACTAAGGAGAGGCTGACAAGGAACGAGATGTAGGGAACAATGACAAGACACGAGAAAGATCACTCAATCTCACACAAAACCATAGGTTATGCCATGACTCCACTCAAACAACAAGAATAAACATGACATGATAGTGGAATCATGACATAAGCCCCCCCTTTAATGAGCACCTCCAGGTGTTCATCAAGGGGTAACTAACGAGACAAGACTGACTGGGAAACAGACAAAAACCAGACAGACAAGGTGAACATGACAAGGGGCATACAAGATATGATAACAAAAGGGTTGGGGTGAGATAACAAAAATAACAGACATGGGAGGGGGGGCGGGGGCAAACAAGAAAACACAGGAAGTCCAGAAGGGGCAGGGCCGGGCGGGGAAGTCCCAGCCCTGGGGGACGCGCCAGGGCGCGGAGCCCCAGGAGGCTTGACAGGGGTAGTCCTGGGGGGAACTGTCCTAGTCCCCTGCAGGACTGCAGGGCTAGTCCTCGGCTGGAATGCCGGGCTGGACCAGGGCTGGAAGGCCGACTGGATTGTCGGCTGGACAGGGCTTGGTGCTGACGGCGGCTGGGCAGCCGGACTTGACGGCGGCTGGGCAGCCGGACTTGACGGCGGCTGGGCAGCCGGACTTGACGGCGGCTGGGCAGCCGGACTTGACGGCGGCTGGGCAGCCGGACTTGACGGCGGCTGGGCAGCCGGACTTGACGGCGGCTGGGCAGCCGGACTTGACGGCGGCTGGGCAGCCGGACTTGACGGCGGCTGGGCAGCCGGACTTGACGGTCTCCTCTGGACCGGGCTTGGTGCCGGTGGCTGGGCCGGGCTTGGTGCCGGTGGCTGGGCCGGGCTTGGTGCCGGTGGCTGGACCGGGCTTGGTGCCGGTGGCTGGACCGGGCTTGGTGCCGGTGGCTGGACCGGGCTTGGTGCCGGTGGCTGGACCGGGCTTGGTGCCGGTGGCTGGACCGGGCTTGGTGCCGGTGGCTGGACCGGGCTTGGTGCCGGTGGCTGGACCGGGCTTGACTCGGGCGGCTGGGCAGCGACCTCGGCGGCTGGGCAGCGACCTCCGGCGGCTGGGCAGCGACCTCCGGCGGCTGGGCAGCGACCTCCGGCGGCTGGGCAGCGACCTCCGGCGGCTGGGCAGCGACCTCCGGCGGCTGGGCAGCGACCTCCGGCGGCTGGGCAGCGACCTCCGGCGGCTGGGCAGCGACCTCCGGCGGCTGGGCAGCGACCTCCGGCGGCTGGGCAGCGACCTCCGGCGGCTGGGCAGCGACCTCCGGCGGCTGGGCAGCGACCTCCGGCGGCTGGGCAGCGACCTCCGGCGGCTGGGCAGCGACCTCCGGCGGCTGGGCAGCGACCTCCGGCGGCTGCTGGGCCGGGCTCGGTGCCGGGCTCGTTGCCGGGCTCGGTGCCGGACGGACCGTCACCATCCCACAGCGCCCCCCCAAAAAATATTTGGGGTTTGACACCACCGGACTCGGGACCACAGGACTCGGGACCACAGGACTCGGGACCACAGGACTCGGGACCACAGGACTCGGGACCACAGGACTCGGGACCACAGGACTCGGGACCACAGGACTCGGGACCACAGGACTCGGGACCACAGGACTCGGGACCACAGGACTCGGGACCACAGGAATCGGGACCACAGGACGTCCTCCACGTGGCCTTCTCCTCCCACTACGGTCAGTCTGGCCCACGGCTGACTCAGCCGGGCCAGTGGGGAACCGAGGGAGTACCGGGAAGGAGGACTCCCGCGACGTCGTCCTCGAGTCTCTAGCCACCCACTCACCTTGGACTCCACCAGAAGGGCTGGCGACCGTGGAGCTCGAGCCAGAGGGTACTGACTCCCCAAGGGCAGCGGCGGCCAGGACGATACCCTCCGCAGCGCTCGACCGTGGGGTGAAAGTCCCATGTGGAACCTCACCCCCGGGATCGCTACGGTTGGCCACGTACCTGACCATGTCCGCAAACCCCAAGGGAGCCAGCAGCCTCTTCTCTGACGGTGTGAGGCGCCGGGTGAGGCAGCAGTTGAAGATCGTCTTCAACTCCGCCTCACCAAACTCGGTCACCTCCGCCACCGCCGAGAATGCCCTGGCGAACTCCTGGTCACCATAATTCCCCTGGCGGAATCCAAGCATCAAGTGGGCCTGGCGAGACCGCAAGGACAACGTCGTACCGTCCATGCTGCCTACTGGGTTCTGTTGTGGCTCGTGCATTCTGTCATGATACTCGGGTTGAGACATGGCGTGAGAACCCAAGTGCAGGCAGACACAGACGGTATTGATGGAAAACGAGGATATTTATTAACAAATAAACACTAAACAAGACAGGCAAAACAAAACCCCACGTGGGGGGAAAACAAGACAGGGATATATATAATTTTAACAAGAAACACTGACTTACTAAACTATAAACAAACACTGGTAACAAACACTAAACTAACACTTACTAGACAAGGAGACAGGAACAAGTAAAGACGGGGGCGTGAAGCAAACAGCAGACAGACTCACAGGTACTGCATACAATGCACGAGCAACGAGACAAAGAAACATGAGGACTCTTTATAGGGGAAACAGACAAAGGATAGTTAACGAGAAACAGGTGCTGGGGATTAGCACTAAGGAGAGGCTGACAAGGAACGAGATGTAGGGAACAATGACAAGACACGAGAAAGATCACTCAATCTCACACAAAACCATAGGTTATGCCATGACTCCACTCAAACAACAAGAATAAACATGACATGATAGTGGAATCATGACAGGGTTATACTACTTTCTCGTACTAATAGTTCAAACTAGTTTCTAAGGTAGCAGTTGGTTTTTAGCCGTTGGCACATAGCGTGCTAGCTACATAGCAGCTGACTTGCTAACGTTAGCTACATAACACATTTGCAGTAGCCCAAAAACATTGACGTGAATGTGTTTAGTAACCAACGCAAATCATTTTCTGCAGTTATATTTTCGGAAACACACTCGCGACCAGGCGTTGTGCTTTGTGTAAAGGGTGCAATCAATAACTTACACTAAACTCGCTGTGGGAATAGTGCACAGTAACTAGATACTGATAATATTAGTCTTCGTGCATGAACTAAGGAATCAGCAACTTTTGACCATAAAACATTTATTGTGGTTTGGTAGTCAACATTGACAAGCATAACGCTAAATTTGTGATGAGAAACGATCATGCTACGTAAGCTATTGAGCTATCTCTAGTCTTCCTTACGGTTATAAATTGTGAACCAGTAACGTTAGTGTGCCAAAAAACAACCTGAGCACAGCCAAATTACTAATATGCTCAAATGTACAGGACAGTAAGAAAAAAAATACATTTAAGACTTTCAAATCCAGTAGCAGGAAGGCTAAAGTTAGATCTCCATCCGTTTTGCAACCGTTGCCTCTTGCAGCTCGAGTCGCCGAGTGTAAGTCCATCAGATATTGATTCATGCCGATCACTCTCTTCTCTTCTCCTCTTTGTTTTATTTGCTGGCTCTGCCATGGTGATGGTTTGGAGACTTGTGTTGAACTAGATCGCTTCGTCATATTGTTAGCTGTCGGCTGACTTCTCCCAGGCTACAAGTAAAATATGACGTATGCCGTAAAGCAGGGGATAGCCGGGGCTTGTTCCGGCCCGAACACCAAAGTTACAAGTGCAATTTCAGCCGATAGGAGGTTGCTTAGGTAGCAACGGCAGTAAAATTCGTCCAGTTCAAAGTTGTCCTACCACTAAAATAATTTTAGAGACATTAATTTAAGGTCAAAAAGTTGCTTTTTATCGCTTTGAAGGTTTTGAGATAAAATGTTTCCTCATTTTTTTTAAAGCTTATCAGGGTTTACAGCGCTGAAGATGTTCTGCCCTCCGATGAACAGTGAAATCTGTTTATAAATGTGTCCGACAGCAAATATGAGAAGTACAGCATTACTTAATGCATTGGTTTAAAAATAGAAGGACTAATGGTTTGTGCATTGCTGGAAGCAACATTTCATGTTCTCAAAACAATAAACATTCATCCAAAGAAAGCAGAATCTAAGCATTCTTTTTATTTTTGCTGAAGAGCCAGATTTTACGTTGTAATGAAGCCTTGTTCAAGTAGCATACAAGTTTCTGATTCAAAATCAACCAAACCTTGACTTTGTTTAGACTACATTTACATAGAGCTTTTAACATACTTGCAGCCCTCTTCAGCAAGGAATGTGTTGTGCATATATGCCCTAATTTATGCGAACATGTATAATGTAAACTTTTACGTGTGTGTACGCCCTCATGTCTGTGCACAGTAACTAAGGTTACAAAGATCAAATGCAGGCCCAATCGATTTCTTGCCTCAGATCTACCTCTCCTATGATAAACGCTGTCAGAACAATGAAATATGTACAACATCTGAGATTTTCACCTGAAAGTCAAAAAAGGTAATAAATCACAAGGAATCGCGTCAAACCGACACCCGTGAGTTCCAATTTCAGATGGCTGGGGTACAGAGCGATACCGCTGATACCAGATAGGGTTCCTTATCCTCGTATCTTTTTTATCAGGGGTTTGAAAGCTTGATGTTTACGCTTTGTCCTTTGTAGCTAGATTCTGCTGGATTTTCTTCTATTATGCACACAAAACTAGACACGGGAGCTGCTAATATATCTGCACGATCAGCAGGGGGACGGCGAAACAAACAGACGGGTGTTATAATTACAGCTTCGGAGGAATGGAGCTAAAGGTTTCATGTAAAGGTCTTTGGCGTAGTAGACATTGATTGGTGTTTTTGTCAATGTGATGTATGTGTGTGCCTTTACGGGAAAATGCAGAGGGAAGGGAGGGTGTTGAGAGAGAGTGTGTACTTTTTAGCATTAGAAGGGATAGCCCAGCTGCTACAGGCGAAAGCTAATATTTGCTTTCTCGATCCCACCTTAAAGAGGCAACGCAGCTGGAGAGAAGGACGGAATATCCTCGGCTTGGAGAGATGGGGCGAGATAGAAGCTCTTGTGAAACCTTGTGAGCTGTCTTTCCTAACCGGAAGTGACATGTGATTTGTGTGTCCACGCTGAAAGTGAAAATGCAGAGTGATGGAAAACAGTCAAAGCCATTTGAACACATTTGATGTTTAATGCGGAGTAGCAGGATTTTAGAGCAGTTAGATTTGACTGTGGGCTGCGTGCGAAAGCACTTCGAAATGCAACCCAAGTGAGCAACAAAAGGTTTTGCTTTTCGTCGCTTGCAGTCGCACAGCTGGCTAGCATTCGAGTCATTGTTTGCTTATGTGTTTTATTTAAATTAATAATGAAATTGGAAATTAAAGGGATTTTTAAAAATAAAAATGATGTCATCAAGTACATATCCATTTGTTATTTCAAACCTGTGTGACTTTCTTTCTTCCGCAGAACACAAAAGATATTTCGAAGAACGTTGGTAATTGTAATAAGGTTCAATTAAAGGAAGGAAGGTGGCGGGAACCGGCGAACATTTAAATAAAGTTTAATCAAAATAAACAAACAATAACAAGGATGTAAAATGCCGGCAGCCACCTCACGGTCGACTGCCGGCCATAACATAAGGTACAAACGTAAAAAATATGTCCGGGCCCGGTCCTCTCTCGCCGGCAGTCCTGTGGATTCGTCCTTTTATGCTCCCGAACTCCTCTGTGGGAGATGTGGGACCGGTGCGCGCACAGCTGTTTTCCACTATCACTCACGCCACCGGCTCCGCCCCACGGCTCCCGTCCCGCCTTCCTCGCTACAGTAACCAAATGACGTTGGCGGCCATTGACTTCCATTATATGGACAAAAAAAACACAGAGACATTTCTCAAGATCTTTTTTTGTGTGTTCCTCAGAAGAAGGATATTCATATTTGAATGATATAAGGGTGAATAAATGAAGACAGAATTTTACTTTTCATACTTATCTCCATGTGAATGTGAAGACCTTATTCAACTGCAGTTTGTTTACTTGTTTAGTCCTCCATAGCTCTATACAAACCGTAATCTAAGCAGGAAAACACACAGCAGGTCTCTTGTATGCTCGTACCAATTTTTCTCTCTTGGCATCTTCTCTTTTTGAGGGATTTGATTTGCACACCAGCTGAATTGGCTATATGTCAGACACTCTCTCTCCGTGCCAATCAAACAGCATTCTTCGTACCTGCGGCTTCATTTTTTGGGAATTACTGTGCTAAAATATGAATAAGAGAGGAAATGCATCAGCCCATGACCTTTAAGAGAGAAATCCTTCAGCGAGAGAGCAAAATGCCAATTGTTGAAAAGGTGGATAGAAAATGCCTCCCTAGGAGCTTTTGAGAGCTTTTAATGTCTTCACAAAGCTTCTTCAGAGAAAGTCTCCGAGCTAAAGACCCCCCAATCAGCCCATCTCTCCCAGAAAAGGAGGGCAGATTGTGATAATCGCTTCTTGTTTTTTCTTCCCCTCCAGAAAGTGTCATCAGTCCATCACAGAATATTTCTGCAGGCCCTCCATGTTCCCCTCCCTCTGTTCCACCTCCGTCCCTCCTGTGCCGAGCAATCAAAAAAGGGTGATGGATAACAGGGGTGGCAGTCGGAGGGAGGGAGCCTTTTTTGTGGTGTGGTTTCTCTGTGCTGTAATTTACAGCGGGATCACTGACGGCCACGTTTCGCTGTATTTGAGGGGACAGCTTGTTGCCTGGTCCCTGTGGAGGGGCCATCAAAGACCAAGCGGTCCCTCCGAGACTCATGTCGGTATTCTTATAGATGTCCCGCTCGCTTCAATTATCATGGGTATAATTTGAAATACAGTGAGAATCTGAAAAGATTCGTTTCTCTGTATGGTATGACCGACAGGCAGGAAAACTAGAGTTTGGGGGAGCAAATAGTTTGAGAATCAGTGTTTACTTTAGAAAAAACAATGACCTAACTTAAAGGGATAGTTTACACAAAAACAAAAATCATGTCATCGTTTAATCATGCTTTTTAAAACCTGGCTTTCTTTCTTCTGTGGAACTCATATCAACGATTTTTGAGAAATTTGTGTTTATACAATGGAAGGCAATGGGGGCCAATGTTACTCTGCTACCAAATATCTTCTTTTGTGTTCTGCAGAAGAGTGAAAGTCATACAGCTTTAAAATGACATGAAGGTTAGTAAATGATGGAAGAATCTTCATTTTGGTGATACAGTGCTCAATAATCTCATAGATTTCATAGCCTCAAAGTCTTCTTATAGCTGCATATTTTAGAATGTATTTGTGAATATTTTATGATGAATATTTTTCCACCACATGACCGATTACAGCACTGGAAAATATGCAGATTGAGGGTAAAATGCTTTCCAAATGTGCTGTGGATTATGCTCAACTCGAAGCCATTTGGGGACATTATAAAGACATGACTCTTCCCTTTGCGGTTAGTACCAGCCTCATAAACCGAGAGCTTGGATGACCCCAGCGTGAGGAAATAAAACTCATGGACATCATAAAGCAGTAGCCCACAAAACCTCGGTTGGGTAAAACGATGAGGGAAAAAACATCCACATCTATCAGCATCTCCATCACTCTGCCTGTAATCAGTTGCCTTGGTTTATTCTGCAACCTCTTACAGTAATTTGTAGGGACATCCCATAAATCACCGGTGTTTACGCTGTGTAATTGCTGACGTGCAAACTAAAACCATCATTTGCAGGCTGTGTAGCAGATTTACCTTTGCCTGAAAACTCCTTGCGTTTTCACCTGTGGGAAGTTTCTTGCGATGTGATTTTGATGTGCGGTTTCCGGACAGCCCTCAAATGAGCCTGTAATTGCAGGGTTGCTGTTAGAGACGGGTGGCTGAAACAGCGGTGGGCTGAAAAAGCAGTCGTCTCTCTTAAACACTTGTCAAGATGTTCTCCTCCGGACCGCCCACACCTTCATTAAGACCTTTGGTGGTGGCAGCAATTACAGAATGCTGAGCCCTCGCCGGCAAAAGAGAAATCTTTCAGAGGACTCCCAACAATCCACTCACAGTTATAAATTCACTTACAGAAGATAAAACGAGACGATAGCTTATTGTGTTTCCTTGTGTTGTTGCTGTTGTCATTTTAATTGTGTGTTTTTCAGAGGCTTCCCAACTAAATAGTGGGAATTACATGGATTTATCAACAGCCAGATTTTTTCTATAGTAAAAGTGCACGCAGATTAATTCTGCCATTGTTTTCTCAGCCTAGTTTAGCATTAACATTTTTGCATTTGACAAACGCTTTTATCCAAAGTGACCTACAGTGCATTAGTGCATTCAAGTTATACAGTTTATCGGTATGTTTGTTTTCTGAAAATCGAACCTGTGCACTTTTCGCTGCTAACTCAACACTCTTCCAAATGAGCTACGGGAACACTACTGGCTTTCCAGGAAGGCTCGTGTCCTTGTAAACCCATGTGCTGCTATTGTTTCTATGAAATACAAACACAGAAAGGTTTGAAGAATTGTTAATCGGTAAGAATCTTCAATAACGCAGCTGTTTTTAAGAGGCCCAGTAAGGGAAAATGAACAATGAGCATCGTATAAATAACACACACATAATCTTGTCCTTATTTGGTTAAAAGCAAATATATTTATCCTTTTTCTGTGTATGCAAAGTAGAAATGTGAAGCTGGTATTTTGGTCGCATTTGAGCGTTTATGTTCATTCTTTGGTACAGAAATGTCATAGACAAAATTAGCAAGTGATTTATCCCAGTTGTCTCGTGACGTGTATTTAAGTGTTGTGGGTTATATTTCTGAAAGTTTTTAATCAGTGTGATTGAATATGCAATACATCTCATAGATTTCTGTTTCTTGAAGTCTTCAGAAATCTCTAGGAGTCTTACTTGAAAGAATCGTGTGCATGTTTGACCTAAATGTTTCTCGTATTTATGGTTTTGAGTGTCTTTTGAATTACTTTTATGCTAAACATTGTATGTTGCCATATTTGCCAGGACTCCCTGTGGTAGATTACACTTATATCTTAATCAGGATAAAAAAAATATTAGGGTAGTATAATATTAGTATATTCATTTTTAATGGTTTTTAAATAATTTTTAATCATTTTAAAGAGTTTCAATAAAATTGTATTTTCAACCTTTGTAATGCATTAGCTACAATTTCACGAACAAAAATGAGTTATATTAAAAATAGTTTTTATTACATTTATTACTATAAAATATTATTATAAACTTTTTCAATGTAAGTTCATTGTGCATGAACTTATGGTAAGAGTTATACATTTTATGTTAAAAAATGTATTAGTAAATGTTGAAATTAACATGAACTAAGATGAGTAAATGCTGTAGATGAATTGTTTATTGTTTGTTCATTTTACTGCATCTTGATATACAATGTATTCTAGCTTGTATTAATGGCTGTCCATAGTTTAGACTCCACTGATCCACCTTTTCTCGTCTCTCACAATTTTCTTTTCTTCTTTATTTCCAACCGACACCATTAACATTAAGGCAGTTTCCACACCTAATGTTGAGTGTGAATGTACAGTTCTGTTCCAAACCGACTGATGAGAAAGACAAACTCATTTTCTTCTCCTTTAATGAAGAGTGAAATCCTGCCGTGGCTCATCGCTGCTGTGTGCCAACTCGTCCTCCATTCAAACAGAGCCTGTCCAAATTAATCTCCAGTGTAGAGCAGGTTGACCAATCACTGAACACATACTTTATATTTAGAAAGCTGAATTTACATGCGAGGACACACACCCACACACTCAGAATGCAAAATACTTATTAATGTGCTGTTCATTAACCATATTTCTGAATCACTGGTTTGTTCTGGAGATTAAATCACATTAGCTGGAGATAAGGTGTTTATGTGAGGTTAGCTTTGACACTTGTCACTCGGCCTGTTTTTAGCATCCCGCGTTATGATTTTGCACACTGCAGAATGTGTATTGAGATATTGTGTATGCAGTTCTGCTTCTAGATGAAGCGACGTCAAGAGATAGATTTTTAAATACAAATTGCAAACCAAACACGGGACCAGATTTGTTTATTTTCGTTCTTTCAAACATTGATGTGTATAAATTATATAATTACCTTAACAAGCCGCACAATAGAAATGAAATGATTACTTTCATTGGCTGAATGGAAATACTCAAATACTTCTTGCTCTATAATCTTTATATGATTGTCTGTTTGTTGTTTGCATTTAGCCTTATTCTTTGGTATTCTTGACCCTACAGTACCAAAAAAGACATTCTGCTCATTTTCAGGTCATGAACTTCCAGAAACAGCTCCTTGTTCTGCTTAAAAGGTTGAAGAGAGCAAATCTCAATGGAAACATTAGCCCACCAGCTTTTGCATCTCCAGTGCTGTCTCTGGGTTATAGAACGGATTTCCGAACTGGAAATGACTTGGCTTAGTTTCATGGGCTTTTCTGGTTTGAAATAGTAATTAGACATGTCTGGTTCCGTTTATCTTTGGTGTGTGTGTGTTCTGTCTCTTAATACAATTTGGAAGAAAATAATAATATTGGTCCGTTTCTTATAGCAAGGGTGATTAGCACTGGGCCCTAAAGAGAGAATGGATTTCAAATCATTTCCGCTTCAGTGAGTTCTCCAAATGCCCTTAACCCTCAGAGAACCAAGCACTGTTTTTTTAAGCCAGTGGTTATAAAGATCAAGATTAGAGTTTCAAAATGATCCTTTGCAAACTTCGCTATTATAGCTAAATATGCAAAGGATATTTGCAGCCTTGCAAACAAGCTAGGGGGTGGAAATTAGCTTATCTTCAACTTGAAATATTTATCTTACAAGTTTTAGGATGCTGATACTCCAGAAACCCTACTTTGAAAAACCTTTGAATCTACTGTATATTTAGAAACAGAATGCAATTGCATTGACCCTTATATAATCCTTCCCAGCAGTCAAGAAGATTGAATCTGAGCATGAACATCTCAGCCCTCTATAAAGTTTTATCAGAATACTGTAAAAATCATTTGGTGTAGTTTATCTGTAATTCGCTGCATTGGTTGTGTTGTGTGAATGTCATTACGAATAGTTGATCCCTAAGACCCACTACTACATTACTGCAAGATAAATTGCATTATATTTACATGCTTTATGTATTTTGGCAAGTTGCTTTTTTTCACTTAACAGGTAGAGAATAGTGGGAAACAAATGGTTTTACTTGAAATAACAAAACAAAGATAACTTTATTTATATTTGTCCAAAACGTTGTGGATTGAATATTCAGTGTGAATTTCAAAACGTCATGTGTTGCTTCAAAAACACTGTAAAGTACTATTATATGCAAAAATTATTATTAAAAATTGTAAAACAAATTATTTATTAATTGCTTCAAATGTTTTTGGACTTTTGCTACATTAAGTCTATATGGGTTAAAAACGTGTTTAAAGGGACAGTTCACCCGAAAATAAAATGTACTCAGCCTTACGTTGTTCCATAGTAGGAAAAAATACAGTGATAGTCAAAAGTGCCCAAGAAACATTTGCTTTACTCAATTATTCCAAATGTCTTTCTGTGTTCATCAGAAGAAAGAAATGTATACAGATTTGGAACAACTTAAGGGCGAGTAAATGACATTTTAAAGGTTAGTAGCCTTAATGTTAGTCGCAAGGGCAGTGGATCCTGGGACTTTTTTCTCTGTTCCTTCTGTATATCTGTTCATTTAGTCTGTCTCACAGTCCTCCAGAGTAGGAAGAACCCTGTGGGGGGGGGGTGGCCCACGAGTGCCCCCCCTTGGCGCCAGCCCTGCAGTCCTCCTCTTATTTGCAGTAATTGTGACTCAACTCAAAGTTGTGTTCTATGGAAAAATCTGTTTATTGCAAGCTTGACGTCCAAATGGATGTTATGGACTAATGGTAGCAGGAAATGTGGGTGTCTGTATTCCTCCATGATTAGTCAACAGGGGACTTTTGTAAGATGACACAATCTTGGAAAACAAGTTCTTCGTCCTTTGAAAATTAGTCAGCATGGATTGCGCAAACGTTTGCTTTGCCCCTTTTTATGAGGTTGAGTTATAGCGGGGGTGAGTTGAACCTGGATGGAGACACTGCACACTACAGCACTTTTGCTTTTATTATTGATGGATGAGACAGAAGTTATTATATTCACAGCTGAAAAACATGATGTCATTATGATGACATGTGTTCCTTGGAGACATTGTGCTGTCTTATTAATATTTATCATATATCTGCAATATTTATGCAACGTTCCTAGTAAATGCTTACAAAAAAAAGAATGCTTTGCGCTTAAAGGAAAAGTTCACCCAAAAATGAAAATTCTGTCTTCATTTACTCACCCACAAGATGTTCCAAAACTGTATGAATTTATTTGTTCTGATGAACACAGAGAAAGATATTTGGAAGAATGCTTGTAACCAGACAGTTCTTTGTAAATCTTTGTTTTAAAAAAAAAAAAAAACATATTTTGAAGAGTGAACGAGAAACAAACCGTGTTGGGGCACTTTTGACTTCCATTGTCATTTTTCCTACAATGGTAGTCAATGTTGGCCAAGAACTGTTTGGATACAAGCATCATAAATTCATACAAAGAATCAGACATGAACAAGATGTGTATGTTTCATCCCTATATTTGGTTCTGTACTGTTAATGCAGCTCGGGAGCTTTTCCCCCAATAACAATCCAGAGATACTGTAATTGTTTGTAATGAAGTGATCCATGTTCCTACATCCATGCAAGACACCATTTTCTCTCTTGTCCGAGACAAATGGATTTTTTATTGAATTTAAGGACTGCTGAATGTGTTACATGAAGCATTGGGCCGTGTAATATCGTGAAAGGCGTAGAAGGTTGTGTCACTCAAATTGACAGTCAGGTTAACACACCTTGCTGTTTAAATCCGTCGTGCTCCGCTCCAGTTAGTAAATCAAATATTACTGTTTCCTGATTGAAACGTTATCCTGGCGCTGTTGGCACATTTTAGTTCAACAGTTTAAGTTAATTTTGAGATATAAAGAACGATGGTTGACTTTCGGTCAAACGGTTTGTTTTTTAATAATATTGGAAATGAGAGAGCGTAAAAGTGACAACCTTCAACTTGAACCGGATGATTTGAATAATATGTCCAATAATAGTTTTACTTGATAAAATCACATTGAATAAGTGGACATGGCAGAGACGAGAGAAAAATACAATATCCTTTGCCCATATGAATGATGTCCGCTGACTGAGAGGGGTCATTACTCGCCAACGAACCTTAAGGTTATGGAGATAAATCACTGATTCTAAACGTTAAGACTAATTTTCAGGTCTCAGCTGATTAAAGTGTCAAGTCATCAGATTCAAGGGCTCTTTTGAGAGTTTCATCCATATCAACAGAAGGGTAATGAGATCCGGCACCTTGCCACGATTATCACAGACCGACCAATACTTCACAGGCATCACGAGTCCCAGCAGCTGATGTCGGGAAAGTCCTAATCACTTACACTCGTATCATTGTCTCATGTAATTGCAGTTTTGGATTTAGGCTTATATGAGGGAGTTATAGTCTTCACTTTTTTATTGACTATCAAGTGGACAGTTGTCTAGCAAAGACTATGAAGTATTATGTAGTAGATGATTCTCAAGGGAATGAGTAGGTGCAGTGACATGTGGTAGACCATTGAAATGAGAGGCAGATGCACACGGCTCTGGGGGATTATAATGTTTGAACTATCCCTTTAAGACATACATTTTATCATTTGGTATTATCTTTGGAAATCCAACCCATGACCTTGCCATCCCTGTTGAAAAGAACAGCATATGCTGGTTTAGCATGTTTTGATGTTGCTTTGGTGGTTTGTTCTGGTTTAAGCTGGTCATGTCCTGGTTTAAGATGGTCATGTGCTTGTCCTTAGCTGACCATGTCCTGCTCCATAGCTGGTTTAAACTGGTCAAACCAGCTTCAAATCATACCTAACCCAGCATGCGCTGTTTTTTTCAACAGGGATTGCTAGCATTATGCTCCACCAGCTAAGTTGACAAGAATATTCCTTCTCTGCCTCGTTTAAGAAAGCACACCTGAGTTTTCTTAAAGGTCCAGTGTACGAAATTTAGCTGCATCTAACAGTGAGGTTGCAAATTGCAAGCAGTGGCTTACTCCTCTTTCGAAGCACTACAGTGGCTGAAAAAGGACTAAGATGTCTTCTCGTTTTTGCATCTTTGTCAAAGGAGATAACGTCTTTATAAAACGTGCTCTGTAGAGCAGTTTGTCCGCTTTGGGCTACTGTAGAAACAACATGGCAAATTCCATGCAAGGGGACCCGCGTTGTACGCTATATAGATAGAAATAGCTCATTCTAAGGTAATGGAAACATAACGCTTTATCATGGAAGATCTTTATACACCTCTGAAGACAACGTTATGTATATTACATTGCATTTCTGTCAATAGATACTCCAAAAAATTACACAATGGACCTTCTATAACAGGATAAACAGAATTAGACGGTGCAGATTGAATTTTCTGATCTAAAGGTCAAAGCTGTGTGAGGGTCTGTGTGGTCTGTGGAAGGATAGCGGTCTGAGGCAGAGGAAGTTCTTCTGCGGGAACACAATGCAGAAAGGCGCACTCAGGCTAAATAAATGATCACAGGGCTATTTTTAAGACGAAGTGTAAATGTAGTAATCCTCCACGCAGCAACAGAGAAGAGCTTCATCTCCTCACAATCTTCCTCCCTCTTGTTCCTTTTGTGTCATGTTTTCGTTCTCATTTTGAATAAGAGATGTCGCTTTATTCTCTCGTGTATGCGCTAAATGCTAATGCCATCAGCGTCATACGAATCACAAAAGTACGATGGCAGTTAATTGATTAAATATTAAAATGCCGTTGTGATGCCTCTAGCACAATCTCTGTGTACAGTTCTCCATCACTGAGTGCTGCTCCTCGCTGGAGTTGGTTGTGTTTTTGTGAAAATGCAGCTTTTACTAATGAAATTTAATGGCGTATAATGGCGCGCTGTTAATCACGGACTGCAGCTTGAGTTTTACAAGGTTAACGATGGAGAGAGAGCGTGTTCTCTAGTGGACTCGGGTCCTTGGGAATTTATCAATGTCAGGTGAGGGTGAGCGCCACGGTTCATTGAAGCAGCTGCCGTAACTGCCACAGCTTCCTTTAGTGGAAAAGTTAGGAAGGTCTTTAGAACCTTTTGTGCTTTCAAAACTTCTGAGAAGCTCCACATTTTCTTGTCTTTATGCACACTTATTTACAGTTATAAACATGATGGCTTCTCATCCTTAACATGGTCAACTTGTCAAAAAACGAGTTGGATGTATGACGTAGAATCTCTGTGTTGGATACACTCCCCCAGCGGTTGTATAGGTTTCGGAAAGCTTTTTTCGAACATGAAAATACGTTTCGTTACAACTTTCTTAGTCCCTTATTGGACCATTCTCCCGGAAATGCCACCTACGCGTCAACCAACGAGAACGGGAGAAGAAGCATGCGCAAACGTCACTCTCACATGTGTGCAGGAGAAAGAGTGCGGGCAAGCGGGCACAAATGATGACAGTTTAACTACTATCCATACATTTTTTTTTTACCCATTAATAGATCTGTCATCATTTATTTCAAAAATGTTCCAGCAACTCTTTAATAGGATGAACATGATCAGTTTGGACATTTATGATGCTACTATAGGCCATAGACTTATATTTAGATATATTAGATACATTTTACAAAGATTTTCATTTTAGGTGAACTGTTCCTTTAAGAAGAGGCTTACATGCAAAGATATTTGCAGAAAAAGGTCAGCACAAAAGTAGAGAATCAGTACCACGCCGTAACAATCTCTTCTGTTCTCCCCCTCTTCATCATCATCTCCTCCTCCTCATGCCTTGTGGCCTGCAGAAGGCAGGAAGCTGTAGCGCATGAGACAGAAGTGATGGAATGGGAGATGCTCAGGCATTTGATGTGCAACACAACACAGCAAACGACTACATAAATAGACCCATTTATTCCACCTCGTACGGATACACCGATCTTTTGTTTGTTGTTGGAAATCAGGGCAGGGAGATGAAGAAAAGTTATAAGCCGCTGCAGAATGGGACGACCTATTTATGCCTTTGCGGTGGAAAAGCAAGAATGCATTGTACGTGGTGTGCTTACTGTAAAAGCGATAAATATTTTTCCCTTGCAGGCAGAAAGTGAAGAACTATACAGGGTACAGTACAGACAGATGGGTCCTGTGGACTAAAATATATGTTTGTGGTGAACAGATGCTGTATTATGGTTAGTCACGCAGACATAAATACATCAGATTTATGTTGAGTTCATCTTAATAAGTAATTATTCAGAAATGCAATAAACTATACATGACTATGTCTTCAGAGGTTTATAAAGGCCTTACGTAACGAAGTGTTATGTTTTTACTACCTTAGAATGAACTATTTTCATCTATATACACCGCGCCATTCCATTGTATGGAATTCACCATGTCGTTTCTACAATTGTGGACAAACTCCTCTACAGAGCGAGTTTGTAAATACGTTATCGTGTTTAGCAAAGAAGCGAAAATGTGACGACATCTGAGTTCTGTGTCGGCCACCGTAGTGGTTTGCAAGAGAGTGAGCCGTTGGTTGCCGCTAAATTTCATACTCTGAAGTATACTTTTAAGTATAACAGCAGTGAAAATGTAGTGCACAACTAGTTTTTCATTTGTACTGCAACTATGTTATAAGTGAAATTATAGGTATACTGTTTACTAGTTTAATGCTTTCAAAAAAAATTGTTTATGAAAGCACACTCTACTAGTTTTTAAACTGGAAGTATACTTGTAAACATAATTTAAGAAACTACAGGTAAGTGGAAAAAAGTATAAGCCAAGTATACTTATTATATACTTATTAGTATACTTTTAAAAGTATAGCTCACTATACTTCGACTTTTTTAAGTATACTAGAATGTAATTTTAAATATATTTTAAAGAATTACATAAAAAATAGGGTGCAAGTACTAAAGTAGTTACTCAGTTGTAGAAGGTTCCCACATACTGATGAAAAATGTACACCTTAAAACACTGTAAAGGTCATGTGGATGAAACGTCATCCAAAACCTTCTTTTACTCTTTATAGTAAGAAAGACTATATCGATTAATGGCATTTAATGATTTTGCTTAAAGGGGTCAAATGACACGGCTAAAACGAATATTATCGTTTTCTTTCAGATTTAATGTAATCTGCATACATGATTTAAGGTTAAAAACACTGTATTTTCCACATACCGTGCATGTTTGTATCTCCTCTTTGCCCCGCCTCTCTGAAACGCACAGATTTTTAACAAAGCTCATCGCTCTGAAAAGTGAGGTGTACTATGATTGGCCAGTTAACCAGTGCGTAGGGGTTGGTCGAATGCTGCAAGCGTGCATATTTGAAACATCTGGTTCCAAAGCAATTGTGCCGACAGTTACCCCCACCTTACTTGCGTAAACATTTGGGCGGTCTTACACCGTGTCTATACCGGACGCGACATGACAACCTACTTGTTTGTAATGGGTTTGTCACGACGCGTCTCACCGCATCCAGTATACATGATATTTGAAATTATAATGGGTTTAATTTGATAATTTTGCGTGTCTAATACATGCATGGGAACTAATAACACACCAAAGACACAGAAAAACACGTATTCGCGCTGTATGACCCCTTTAAAACTAGCATTTCAATACAAATATTTATGGATGAAGGGAACCACAATATAAAACAGCTTCTCGCACCTTATTACGCAAATAAAACCTGCTGCTTAATGTCCCGACCAGCCCTATTTGAAGCATACTAACCTCTATAACAATATCAGATCTAATAAAGTGGAAATGAAAAGAGGAACAGTAATCTCACTTCAGAGTTTCTCAACATCGCCTCGGGTCATTTGCCGAAACAGAAGTCATGCGTGTCTGAGCCACGAGTCGTCCAATCAGAGCGCACCTTGTCTATACTACAGAGCGAGTAGCTGTCAGTGTATGGTGGAGCTGAAAAGGCTCAGGGCTGTGTTAGGTAAGGAGGAGAAGATAGTGTTGAAGATGGTTGTGCTTTGATTCAATATCACCGGTGAGAACTCATTATGAAACCATAAGTAGCCTCAGGCTTTTCAGGATTTTTTTTTCTCTCTCTCCGATTATGTCCTCTTGTCCCCACATTCTCATAATGTTTGGTTTGTTTGTGATTTATACGAATCCGATCTTGATGCTAAGGAGAACTGACGGGCAACAGGGGCTGAAAAAGAATGACGTCGTCTTCTGCTCTAAATTGCCATACGCATCATCAAGAGAAGGTTGCACTTCTGTTCTGTTGTTTGAGCTACAAATATTTTATGAAAGCCGTCCTACATAAGAACCAGACAGATTGGTTTATTCGTTCAGGGCTCGCGGCATGAGCAAATGTCATTGTTTCAGGGTTGCCTCGCACAGATGGATGGAGAATGGAGTGGCTCTTCAGAACTGTCACACTTCAGCGTGTGATAATTAAACTGAGAGAATGGAATGAAAGGGACGGAAGAGGAGAGTGACTCATCCGCTTTTTTCTGAAATGTATTTTTCCCGTGATTGTTCTGTTAAAGGATGTCTGCGCTGATACTAGTATTATCATTCCATTTTTAGATATCGAGTGCCAAGGTTGACGCTATTATTTTGAGCAAAAAGAGTACACTAGAATGCGTTTGATACAATTGAAGGAATAGTTGACGCAAAAAATGAAAATTCTGTCATCATTTACTCACCTTCCTGTCTTTTCAAACCTGTATGACTTTCTTTCTTCTGCAGAACACAAAAGAAGATATTTTAAAGAATGTTGATAACCAAACAATGGCGGTACCCATTCACTTCTATTGTATGGACAAAAAACGATGCAAGTCAATGGGTATCGCTGTTGTTCGGTAACTAACATTCTTCAAAACATCTTCTTTTGTGTTCTGTGCAAGAAAGAAAGCCAAACACTGGTCCAAATGTACATACATGTCTACAAAATGTATTTTGTTTGTGTGTAGATAGCTTTTTGTTTGTTCTTTTGTTAACATGGGAGTTTACTGACCATACAACAGCACCCATTGGTTAGATGGATTCCTAGATGTTGGTGTGTGAGTCTAAATATATTCCCGTCTCCATTCGGCGCGTCAACAGTCCTTGGCAATTGAAGGAAAATTCCTGACCTTGATTCGCAACAAGCGAAAACGAAAAACACGCGGTTTCGTCGTTCAGCTGAACCTCTAGAGCCACCTCTCTCTCCCCACCTCCTCGACAACACCGCCGCACGCGCCTGTTTGGGATGGAGAGCTTGCGTACGTTACCTTGACAGCTTGTCAGGCTTCCCCACGATAATGAATTTCAAATGCTAGATATGCTCTGTTTGTGCTCCAGCGGGGTCCTCTCTTGGAGGTAATGGTGTGTTTGTGTGGACGTTTAATATGAGCTATATCACAATTGTGATTCAAACATTATAAGGGTTTCAAGAGTGCGTTCAGACACGTGTATGATCAGCTTCATAACGCTGTTGAATGTCACATACGTCACATAATCAACGATCTGTCTTGCGGTGCATCCCTCTCCACTCCTCTCTCTGTCTATCTCTTCTTTCTTTCTTAAAGGTCAGGTGATTTAGTAAGGTGTGTGCTTCGCTAAACTTTACTCCTGTTGAATTCTGGGATAGCTATTGATTCACCGCTGTAGCCACCATTTCATGTTCCTTTTCCTCACCCTTCAGTACATGTTCTCCATCTCTCCTCTCGTTTAAACAGAAAAGTTATTCTGTTTGTTTGCAGACTCACGCTTTGTGTTCTTCCTCCCGTTTGTTTCCTCCCGGTGAGTTTGTGCTTCCCATTTAATTTCCTGCTCTCCCCGGAGTCAAATGTTATTGCTCGGAGGCAACAGGAAACTTTGGTGGCGTTCTATGTTGTTGCAATTAAATATCAACTTTATCTTAAACGTTTCCCCTTAAACTCATTCAAACAATAAACAATAGACACAAATGAGACAGTTGTTGATGTACGGTAAGATCTTTTACAACTAATGTGGAGGACATAGCTTAGCTTGAATTCGGGAGAATATACAGAGAAATATTCGAGTTCATAATGAGATTTCTTTACAACCTTAAAAAACATATATCTTTCAGAGGAACTTTTGCCCCGTTGCTGTCTGTTTTGTCTCATTGATGTCTAGGAGAAACAAACAGAGATGTGCTTGCACTATATGGATATTAACATATCACAAATGCCCATCCAGAGGTAGGGAGAGATTATGCCAGGCCCTTATGAACGTCATTTGGCGATCCCTAACTAACGCCAGCTCCATCTGAACATCCTGTGCTTTTTTGTGCGTAGATCAAAAAACCTTTTCAAACTGTTGTTTCTAAGAGCACACAATTCTAAATAATCTATTGTATAGTACCTGTGCAGTTTATTAAAGAGGCCCTTTGGTGCTCCTTCTTATATAATTGGTCTTTCTCTCCCTCATTTACATAATATCTAATATTAATATTAGATACATAATATCAAGGTGCTTTATATTCACATATTTTTTCACGCATGTCTCTGTTTTTCTCCCCTCTGTTTTCCCGCAGCCTCCCTGGAGAGTTCTCCATAACCTGAGTCCTCCCGGAGTCCAGCCCATATACTCAGATGTCCACAGCACAGACCAGACTGTCCTCTTCAAACTCCTGAACCAAACACCACCCCTGAGCAAAACTGGATCCAACTTACTTTCAATGACCTCAAGAGCATATCAACTCAAACCTTGGAGAATCATCCAGACTAATGATGTTCTTGTCCTGGACTATGTGAAAGACTCGTTGCTGAATCAACTTGTTTGTTGTGTGTAATCTCCTGAAGTGTAGCACTTTAAACTCTCTCTTCCTGCCAGTGCTCAGCACACAGCCTGTTAGCAAATCTGTGCAGACAAGCATGATGCTCGACAACACATACACATACCCTGGACTTCCAGAAACTACAGAAGTGGTAGTGACCCCTCTCTCTCTCTCTCTCTCTCTCTCTCTCTCTATCTCTCTATCACCATCTCCATCCATGCATCATATTTTGCACGTCTGAATATTACTCGTCTCCTCCCTCCTCGTCTTGTATAATGTGAACCGGATGGCTTGCTTGGTTGGATGTCTTTATATGTCCCCTATTTTGAATTCCTTCATCATTCCATCGTCCAAATGTAGAGCCCATCTTCCCTTACCTGAACTGTACTGTGATTGAGACCAGATCTCCTCTAAAAACACAAGCCCACTCTTCCACACGTAGCCACAGTCGTGTCCTGATCCGGCATCAGTGTTGGAGTTTGATTCATGGTTGAATTGAATAAGCTGACAGGATGAAGCAACTGGGATATAAAACTGCAAAGCATCACAAATGGGAGATTCTTACGTTTTTGGAAAGAAGAAGAGAGAAGCAGATGATACGCCTCTATGAAGATCATTGTGTGGCTTTCTTCTCATCCCTCTGTTGTGGAAAAACAAGGTTTTAATCTTTTATTAAAGATTAAAAATACAGTCGAGCCAAAAATGAATTTGATGTCATTTATTCGTATTCATGTTGTTTCAAATAACTAACTTGCACATTATGCAACCTACTCTTTTTTTCATCCAATGAAAGTGAATGGTGACCGTGGTCACTTTTATTTTATGAAGTTGGAATATTCTTTTTAACTTGTTTGGTAACAAGAAATAAAGTAATTTGAGTTTGGAACAACATGAGGATGACTAAATGGTTACTTGATGATTTTTTGGTGAACTGTGTTAACAAGACTATAAAAGGATGCAAGATGCTTTAAAGGAAGCCTGTCGCTAGGAGCCTTGAACTTTCCATTTACTTTATGGTATTGAATGGAGATCCTCACAAAGGCATCACTGTTAATATAACATGGCCATTCACTGTTACCTTTTTAACTCTGAAGCACATGGAAAACGAAATCAAACGAACTGTGTCTTTTTACCCTTTGATCATTGCCACCTTTGTATCAAGCCTCTGTTAGTTACACGAGCCTCAGGCGCAGACATGGGTTCTCGCCACAAAGGGACTTGCCGCAACTGTAGCATGATACCGCAATATCACACATCTATCGCAAAGGCGCCAACGTGGCACCCAACAAAGGTCCGTGACCGTGCAGACCGGCCATCGATTATCTGGGTCGGCTCCAGTTGTTTTGAGAGCTACAGTAATAGGTTGCATGCGGCCGTATGATGGAAGGTTTGCCTTACAAGATGCTTTAGATTGGAATCAGATCCAAAAATTGAGTGGTATCGATTAGACCTTGTCGATTACATCTCGCATTGGCTCTCGTCTGGCACACAGGATGAAGTCAATACGGAGAATCTAGGGAAAAGCATGTTCCAATTAAAAAACAAGCTACCATTTCATGCCTTTGTGACGCCTTGGTGGGGTTTTTTTTAATCACCTGGAGGGCTTTGACGCAACTTTTGTTGACCGAGGGAACGCGAGAAGGGCCAAGGGGTGAAATGAAAAACGGTCGTTGATTTAATGGCTGCTAAACTAGTATAGATCTCAGTATATTGAGAATTCAAGTTCATTTGGTTCGTAGACAGTGGCTTTAAAATGAAATCGCATTATTGCCGTTTTCACGATTTGATGTTCGTCCAAAAGCGTTCACTCTTATATTGATCATTCCGATGAGCCATGGCCAACAAAATCAACTTAACTAAATGAACTGTAAAATATTGAAAATAGTATTTTTCTTTATGGAGGTTGGATCATTAGACATTAATGCTCAGATGAGCGTTTTAACTTTGTGAGACCATCACACAGTAGATTAACCACAGTCAACCCGGACTGTTCTGCAAACATCTTTCAGACTCTTAATCCGCTTTAGGCCATTGTTGTTATTTTCCAAGAAAAATGCATATAGATGTTATGAGATTATTTAATATTTTAACAATACAATTTTATAGCATATTCTACAGTATATTAAACTTGCTCAATATACTAAGACTGTAAAACTATATTAAAATGTTGGTATATATTAAAATATATGTATATTGTTATTTACATGCAAAGGGGAAAACATTCATTCTAAGGAGTCTCCAAATTTAGACTTCAAACAACAACAAAACAAAAGAAAAAATTACAGTTCGGCCCTTCAGAGATTCTTAACTTGTGTTAGTCCTACTAAAGGAACCCACTG
The DNA here is from genome assembly GCF_015846415.1 of Triplophysa dalaica. Taxonomy (NCBI): domain Eukaryota; kingdom Metazoa; phylum Chordata; class Actinopteri; order Cypriniformes; family Nemacheilidae; genus Triplophysa; species Triplophysa dalaica. Next base: position 8,276,442 of record NC_079566.1, on the reverse strand, counting down.
TTACTCCGACTCCTTTTTGATCTTGAAGAGCCCTTATACATAATAATTAATGCACACATGTATGATTATAATAAATGTGAACATGAAATGTACTCAAGAAGGGTTTTTCTTTTGTCTGCGAGATTTGCCTTGAAATTCAAGTAGTCTGTAACTTTGAGAAAGAGAATATGAATACTTAAGCGCCCTTCCGTCAATGTGCTTTCATTGGAATGTAAGCTTTCTTACCTGAGAAGTTTGTATATTTTACCGTGGTGTTAGAACTGAGTTTAAAATAAATAATTGATGTCTACAGTTCTAGTACTAATGTTCTGATTAGGTTTAAATCAACTCTGTACAAGAACACTGGGACATGAGCACACCACAGAAATCATGTGAAAGTTTTCCTCCCTCGAGAGCTGCACAAAGCATATATGGATTCACAACATATCAATACATGTACAGTAGATATTGTTCATGCAGACACGCAGGTACAAAGAAACATCGGGAGATAAACCCACAAATACGTGTGCATTTATACTCAAACATCAAGCTGTATGCAGTAATCTAATAATGTTTATTAATGTTAATTACACCCATACTGTGCAAATTAAAAATGTATGATTTTTGACCCAATGTGTGCAGGTTTTTTATTATTGTTGATGTGAGTTTCTGATGCTTTCTTTTTAGCAGGCATGCAGAGCTTTCCCTCTCCATTCTCTCCGTAGTGTGGTCATTCATAAAGTGTATGTAAATATTCTACCAAAAAAATCACATTTTTGACACTTGGAACCATGCTAATATGATGCTCATCCAACAGAGCAGTGTCACCAAACCATTTGTATTGGGAGGTCAGATGCGATTGTGATGTTACTTTTAATAGATGGATAGCAAGAAAAAGTACACAGTAAACAAGATGTAGTTCATTTAACTTTATTGATTCCCAACCAGTGGTATGTGAACACCAGCCGCTGCTGGAGTTTGCTTTGTTTACATCTAAATAAAGTAGCAAATATATATTCCCATACTTTATAGATTTTATAATAGAGAGAATAAATCGATCTATATTCTGTTGATATGTGTTACAAACCCCACCTGTAAGTCACTTAAAAGCGTCTGCTAAATGACTTAATGAAATGATATGACAAAGCGCTTTGCCTTACTGATGGGGGTGTGGCAAGACCAAAAAGGTTGTGAAACACTATTTAGATGCTTTCAAATAGTATCACTACAAATCAAATTCATGTCAGTGCTCTACTGTGTTCAAAACAAGCCACCAGGCTAATCTAGATTGATATTGACTAGGGTATGTCTCTCACACACACACACACTTTGTTCTCTTGCTGACAGAGAAGATTCAGGCTAGCTGGTGGGGGAAAGTGAGAGATGAGCAGATGGTGGAATATGACAAACATCACTCCACCTCAAACCCTCTGTAGTCTCCAGTGACTCCACCAGAGATGTTCTCAGCATTTTAACAGCGTATTCCTCTGCTCTCGTGATTCTCTCCCTCACATTTTGACTGCTCTTGCTCTGTCCTCACATTTCTCTCTCTGAGCCGCTTCTGTATCTATCTATAACATGCTTGTCTGTTCTCCCCCATATCTTTCCTTAATTTGACTTTCTCTGTCGTGATTATTCAAATTTCAAGTTATTTCTATTCGTTCTATTATTATATACTCAAATATAGTGTCAGTCATCACTTTTCACAATACTCCAGCACATACAGGCTACAGTGTGTACGTGTGTGTATTTTGGCTGGCTAGGCAACAACATTCAGCCATATGAGACATGCTTGAAATGACTGAAGCTTGTTTGAAAACTTGATTGTTTTTTGGGTGGAGCCAAGTTGAATTTTAGCATTTGTTTTTTATTTGATATAAATGTGAATAAAATCGCAATATTTAAGCAGTTGGGGCTGCAGAAAAACATTTGAATAACTTTTCGGAAAAAGTTAAATTACGTTATTATAGTTATTTTATTTCAATTTTAGCTTTTTTCTGCATGTCAAAAATAATAGAAAATTTTGTAAAAATAAATTTCATACTTGCGATATTCTGATACTGTCTCGATTTTTTTCCAAATCTGGCTATTTTGCAGAATTGCAATAGTAATGAATCTTTTTCACATTTTGATCATGCATTTTTGCAATAAATATCTTTTTACATAAATATTTCACAGATTTGTGTAAAGATTTTTAAGTTTAAAGACCACAAGCCAGACCAATAGTACCCCAGTCCCGCACCAAGCATGCATCCATATTGCAGGCACAACTGTATCCGACAATGCCTTGCACTCATGAAATGTAAAGTGTTTCTCAACGAGCCAAGGACACCCGGCTCATGACAGAAAAGCTGTATGAGATCTCGGCGTAAGCTTTGTGTAATATTCTGCCTCAAGGCAACCGGAAACATTATGTGATCATTGTATAAATGCACATTTTATTGTCTGCATGTACCTCTGCAGACATACTATACAGGCAAAGATGTAAGTTTGTGTGACCATGGGCTCCAGAGGTAGTCCCTATATAAATGGATGTCTGGCGATAGGACTGTAGTCTTTATTATGGTGTAATGCATCATTTACTCATTCAAACAACTACAATTCATTCATCAAGACATCGTGTCTCTTTAAGACTTCGACACAAACACAAAAGACTTCTTGCATCACAACAGGGCTCTATATAAAATATATGAAATACAAGCAGATATAATGACTTTAGTGTTGGATAAAAAAAAACATTTGCTTTGAAGGAAACCACACTGAAAGTTGTTATTGAACTTTGAATTTTGATTTTAAGTAATAGACCAGTTAAAGTTTTAGTTTTGCTTTCAAGTGAAATCACTAGAAAAGTACATACTGTTTCTCAAGATTTAAACATTATATATATTGTAATTCAAATATATGTGAGTGTTTGGTAATGTGTATACAACTTAATGTCAAAAATTGGAATACTAGTACCTACTCTAAAATACTGAGCTGTGATGCTTGTATGGGCTGCATGAGTTTGCTTTCAGGCCATTTCATACTACTTAAAGTACTTAAAATACAGTTTTTACATAAGCTCACAATAGCTCATAAACTTTTTCATCCTGCTGACATAGCACTCTCAACACCCACACTTATTGTAGTGTTTCACAACTTGCTCCTGTTAATAATTGTCTTGTGCAATCATGAATGATCGGAGGTTCCTTTATGAGGAAATGTGTGACTCATTGGTCTCTGCTCTAAAATGCTGGAAATTGTGTGTGACAAATGTGTGTAAGGAACAGGTGTTCTTAAGCAAAGATCTGGCGTGTCATCACTGGCACACCCTGCCTCCCCACTTTTTTTCTTTAGGCAAGTCGGAGCAGTTTTGACCTTTCTTGTTTGGTGCCAATCACAACTGCAAGAAAGGGCACTTTTTTCTCACGCTTGTTCATGGCAGCATGTAGAAATCAAAGTGTCTTCTCTTGTTCCCAAAAGAGTTAAAAGACTCTTTATAATAGAATACAAAATAAGAATATATTCAGACATATTTCTAAGATACGAGCTCTTAAAACAAGAATGTTTAAATATATAATGATCAAATATACGAAACCATTGAAAAACTATTCAGCAAAACACTGAAACTTAAACCTGAAAGATCAAATCTTTGCTTTGTAATGTCATCTCACACTTAGAACACAAAATCTTTATTATTAGAGACAAGTTAAATATTTTTAATAAGTGTCAAGTCAAAGTTCCTTGTGTATTTGTGTAAATAAAGAGACGGGTATTTTTTAGTCATGATAACTTGATTATTAGTCACAAATAGTGTTTAAGCAATCATTGATACAACTGGACAAATATCTTGTTAGTGATAGTTTAACATTTCTGTGTAGATGCGGCTCTGCATGTACAGAAGATAAAGGGCTTTTTCATCTGATTTGAGTATTTTAAGGCTAAAATACACTTCAAGACTTTTGGACTTGTTCCAGTCTGTGCCAGTCTGCAGATTTTATCAGTAAGTGTGTTTCTGGAATTTTTTAAAAGTCTGCAAGTGTAAATATCTGTTCAGATTTTAAAAGTCTTGTAGTGTATTCCAGCCATTCGTCTCAGCTACAAAAGAGATCATTTATAAATCTAATTGAATATTAACCTATGAAACAGGATCTAAACCCCACAGTGTTGCTTTGATCTGGATTACTCACTTGGAGTGTCGTTCACTTCATTGTATTGTTGCTTCTATTAATTATATTTGCAATATATTGCAATATGATGGTAATAATACAGCAGAGAAAATCAAGAGACTGTTTAAAATAATTTTCAGTTTTTCTGAATTCATTTCTTTTTATTATTATTTTTCATGTGAACTACTTACAATATTTCTTTCAAATCACTGGACATGTCACAATACATCTAAATGCTTCTTAAATAAAAAAATTTTTCCATAGCTGTATGTCGGTCTACAGTGTGTGTCTGTGTGTATGTTTCTGTGTACAGAGCTTGATGTGAAGCACAAATATGTTCAGTGAAAACTCTAGCAGCCACATTATGCTAATTCGTCACAGTACCACTCTGCTTATGCGAGGCGCATGTATGCCTGTTGATAGAAGCACTGAATTAAATGCGGATTGGCAACAAGCTGCGTGTGTGCCTCAGAGGTCTTTCTGCTGTTCCCGCGGCCTTACTATTACATGGACTCATCCATAACCATGTAGATATGCATTTTCACAAGCTTTTATTGTCTTATGCATGTATTTCCCTATTCCCCAAACAAAACCATCAACTGCATGCTCAGATCGCATTTATTTTAAACTTGGAGGATGCATTTTGGTCCAGTGAGGCCACTGGGAACCTGGAACGGAACTCATTCTCAGACGCTTGAGACGGATGATGGCGTGTTTGGATATGTCACGTTGTTAATGCTGTGACATGTGCGGGCCAGGCGCCATGCCCGTTTAAATGATGTGTGTGTGAGTTTTGAGAGGGAGCGAGAAGATGATCCCGGAGAGGCCAGGGGGCCAGCTGGAAGCTGTGTCAGCCCCAGGCTCAGCGTAGCCCCATGGGCATCCGGCTTGGCACAGCTCGGCTCTGCGGCAGCTGGGACTGAGAATGACAGAACGGGCTGCTGTCTGCTGCTGCAACATCGTGTTAGCAAAAAGCGAGTGTGTCTGCAGTAAAACAATATTGATTGGGTCGTTTGATAGGTCACAGCTAGAAAAGCGTTCTTAAGTTATTCCCAACGCATTAATGTGCTCAACAGCCTTAAGAGCTGAAGGAAAATAATGAGATCGTATATAGGCTAAAGGGCTTTGCTTCACACAAAGTATTCACCCAACTTAGTTTCTAGCCACTCCGCTAGACAGTAATGTTTTATAATCTTATTATACACAGTAGGGGAGTCATCAGGGGCCTCATTTATAAAACCTCCGTATACGCACAGATTTGATCGTAAAGCCTGCGTACACAAAAATCCACGGCAGCCATATTTATTAAAACTGTTTTTGACATGGAAAAGTGCTTAGCACCACGTCAGGGTCTGAGCAGACGTATGCACTTTTGCTTGTCCGAGTGCTGAAGGTTTTAGTAAACATATGTCATTCTTGCCGCTTGTATGGGATTTGGACGCTGATGCTCTATTATAGAGGCTATCAATGACATTATTTAGACATCATCATCATCAGGGCGGAAATCTGAAACAATTTATTGGTCATGTGCGATTTATAGATTTTACATCTGATAGAGACACGTACACGCGTATTCTGTGCGTATGTTCATTCTATAAATCACAAATACGCACTTTGAGAAATGATCGTAAAATCAAATTAAGGACTGTTTCTTCGTAACATTCTATAAATGAGCCCCCGAAGTAAATCATTTGCACTACTGTTGGGTTCAAAGTTATGACTGCTGAATAGACTCAGCATTTCTTTTATTAAAGGTACAGTTTACACAGAAACTTAAGTCTTGACACACAATATTAAAGAAGTGAAACAGGCCTGGTAGGACGCAAGAGCTTTTTTTCTAAGTTCTCAAAGTGTCTGAGGTTGAAGTTGGACAAAAGTATGACACCAGAGGTTAATTTACTTTGGAAATTTGATTGTTGCATTTAAAGGTCCAGTGTGTATTTTTTTGGAGCATCTATTGACAGATATGCAATACAATGCATAACTATTTCTTCAGAGGTGTAAGACCTACAATGAAGTGTTATGTTTTTGTTAGCTATTTTTATAGGCTACATACACCATGGTCCCCTTGCATGGAATTCACCTTGTTGTTTCTACAGTAGCCCTAAATGACCAAACTGCTCTAAAGAGCGCGTTTTGTAAATACGTTATCTCCTGCCAAACATCTTTTGTATATGATTTGAGGAAAATAATCATGCTGTCTTGAAACTACATGAGGGTGAGTAAATGTTTGCATGTTTTGGGTGAAATGTCTCTATAAATAATTCAAAGAGTAAGACATCGTAACTTAAGAATGTGTTGTGACAGCTCATTCTGTCTTGCTTTTAATCTGTTTCGAATCCCAAAATGAAACGCAACTGGTGTGAGATGTAATGGGAACTCCAAATGTCTCCACCCACATTTTCCTCCAACGTTCTTTATAGGTCATATGTAGCACTTTCCCTCTCTCTCTCTCTCTCTCTCTCTCTTTGTCATAATTTTTCTCTTTCATGTCTTGCGTTTCTTACTTTTTCTCCCCTTCTCTTTCTTTCAATCTCCGTTTCTCAGCCATATACGACCCGCATATCTCTCTGATATGTTCCGAAGGGATCTTTAGGTCCCTCCCACCTCTCTTTTTAATGGGAATGAAGGCAGGCTTTGTCAGCTATTATATCGCCATGCCTTGTCATAATTACTGCTCCTTCTGCTTCTAAGTGCCTGAGATTGTAACAGTTTGTCGGTCTCACAATGAATAAGTGTGCACAAAAGTGATTGCTCCACATTCCTTCAGGGCTGATAGGTAAGACACAATAAGATAAGTGCATGTTATACAGCTCATGAAAGGAAACAATATTTACTTTTTGATTTGTTGGGAGAATCATCCATGGGGAGGCCTACCAGGTGACCAAATGTAATTGATTTACAAGTAGGAAATACTGTTTGTTTATTTATTTCTTATGTTTTGTTTGGTGTCTGGTAGATTTGTTGGCGTTTCTTTAACTTGGGCATCTTTGGCTTGTTATTTGAAACTTCATTTTTATTTACATTGTGTAGTAACAATGTCCACACTGTGTCATTTCCATATTTCAGATTATAATAGAGTAGTTGATTGAATTATAGTTTTGCTGGAAATGATGAAGGAACGCTTGTGTGTGAAGGGGTGAGGGCTACATTTAAATATTTTTGCTGTCCTATTGAAACCTTGGATGTCCAAATTTGCTGTTTTTCATGAAATGGAAAAGACACTGTACTGTTCGATGGATTAAATACTGTCTTGTCAAAGTTGAAAAGCACTTTTAAAAACTTTTTAATAGTTAGATATCTGAAAAACTCAGTGACAAACATAAAGGGCCACTAATAATTATGATTTATGACAAAAAAATCACTAAATATCAGGATATGAGGATTCAGAAGGACAGCAGCGATATGTTGTCCCCTATCATAACCATGTTTTAAAAAAAAAATTAAACACAGCCCATAATAACTATATTATGTTCTTAGGTTGTACAATAACATTAAAAATAACTTAACTAGAGACACATGTAATGTATGTAAAAAGTAAATTATTGGATTTCCCATTTTAAACCTGGCTATACATTATGTGCATTTGAATAGGAGCAAAAAATAACGAAAACCAAGTAAAAAGTTTCTAAGCTATTGTTCTAATGTGATCAAAAAGTAACTCATAACTTATAGTTTTAATAAAAATCAACCCCTGGGCCATAAAAGTTTAAGAAACGCCCCTGTATTGCTTTTACAATTTTGGTCCCACCAATTTACAAGCGCTGTGAAGCCCATCTCCATGTTTCATCTCTGACACTCATGCGAGATTCCGAGGAACTTGCAAATTCCAGCAAACTCGCAGGCACACTGGGGAATAGGGCTAATTTCTATTTGATGGCTCTCGAGCTCTCTTATATTCCTCCTCCGTCGGAGGCTGGAACAAACGATGTTTCACATTTTATTCCCATCAGGCCTCTGGGTTTGGGTTCATAACAAAGGGAATTAAATGTCAGATTCGACAGTCCTCAAACTGTGAAAAAACAATCCAGACCTCAAGCTATGCTTTTCTTTCATTCTTATTCAAAAAAGTTCAGCTCCATATATCACGGAAGCGACCGTTTGCTGACCTGAGTCTCTGCAGTCTGAATCTGTCAACTGTTTTTGAAGAATTAGTTTTGTGGTCCAGAGCAATCATGTCTACGGACGGCATCTATATTTTTTCAAAGTGAAAGAAGCTGTTGTTTTACTCATTCTTCTTTTCAGGGTGGCAGGTTGCGTTTACATGCTGTCTGTTTCTCCAATGCCAACTGGTGTGGATGGGGATAAATCACAGCCGGCTTGTGTTTTCATTATATCTGTGCGTTCCCTGTCTGCAGTGTTCACCTAAAGCAAAGATAAACGGCCAAAAATTCCTGGTTTTCCAGGGCATGTGGAATACCTGAGGAGCAAGATATATGAGGCCAAGCTTTGTCGAGAAGAGGCAACCAGAGTTGGAGATGCCGATGATCATGAGCTGCTGCCTTGAGAGAGAGAGAGAGAGAGAGAGAGAGAGAGAGGGAGATAGAGGGAGGGAAAGTGTTCATCTCCATCTGGAATATTTGCCACTCTTTCCTTTATTACAGTTGGTGTGACAATGACACGACAGATGTCGGATGAGGTCTTATAATGTTTACATACCAACAGAACTGTCTGGAATTTGTAGATTCTGTTTACCAGTTTGTGTCACGTAAAATACTTTCACAAAGATCCATTGGAGCAACATACACCCAGACACTTCCTATTCTTTACGTTCATTTTGACTAAGTGCTTTTAGCAAACGCGGGAGTATTATGTAAGTTTAATGGTTTTAGCAGAGGGCCTTTTGTATTTATTGCAGCATACAGTATAAATGTAAAGAGCAGATAGTCTTGTCAGTTTGCCCCCCGATCCGTTCTCGAGAAGCTAACTTTCTTTTGCTGTGCCAGAGACAGATTGTTTGTGTATTTGATGGACTCTCAATGGAAAAAGTGACTAAATGCAGCAAGGGGGGTTGATCTGGTTGACAGCTCTCGAGTTAACTTTGTTGTAAAATCTATAATTTGCTTTGGTAATGCATCAGCGATGAAAGGCTTCATGGCATATCATAGAGAATAGTCAGTGGTAGTGTAATTGGCGCGTTTGCCTCAGGCTCGCTGGAGCGACAGTCTCACAGCGCAAAGCTGAAATATTAAAGCGACAAGAGAAAGTCGCTTCTACACAGGCAGTTCATCAAAAGAAATGGTTTAACTTGCATGACAGCCGTAAAAGTTGTTCTTAAAGGGACAGTTCACCCTAAAATAAAAATTCTGTTATTTATTCACCTTCATGTCATTCAGACTCTTTGTTCTGTGGAAGACAGAAGAAGATATTTTAAGACATGTCTCAGTGGTTTTATTTCCATTTAATGGAAGTCGATGGGGTCTAATGTTGTGCGGTTACGTTCTTCAAAATATCTTATTTTGTGTTATGGAGAAGAAAAAAGACAAATGACTAAAACACACACACACAAGCACGCACACATGCATTTGCTTAGTTATTTAAATAGAAAACATGCATTTCAATTTTTTATAAATAGTTTTTAAGTATAAACTAACCCTAACCAAAACATTTTTTTATTATTTACTCTTTTTTTACTCTTTTTTTTATTATTTACTCTTTGAGGGGAGGCATACCTCCCCTCAACAATCTGTTTAACTGTATAAACGGTGAGGATATTATATGCCAGAGTTTAATATGTAGACTTCACACACAAATTAGCACCCTAACACAAAAATAACTGACATGTGATTTAGCTACATAAAGGCTGTCACAACAGTCATTTGGATTATATTTTTTGTGTTCGTATGACTATGTTGTGATGCTATAATTTTTAGTGTTTGGATGCTGTTATGTCAGCAACTCTCCGTGTGAAACTTGCTTGCCGCATGGACTAATTACAGCGCTGAAGCTGTCTCAAAAAATGAGGCTGAAAGCCGCACCAATCAAACTTCTTCCCTCTCTTTGAGCACAGCGGTGGTTAAAAGCAGGTGCCATCTTAGACTGAACCACAGTCACAGTCTCTCTCTCTCTCTCTCTCTGCTCAAATGAAATAACAGCAGTGGGTACAGTGTGATTTGAATAATTAATCCAATATGCATTTCAAAGTCAAGGAAATCACATGCAAGCTTGAGTGTTTTTAAAATCTGAGAGACAGCTGATGAGTTTTTTTTCCTGGTTGTCACATGGGGAAGTTTTCACATGGGATATATCTAGGAGCTAAGATTTTGAGTCCAGTTACAAACATTTGATTTCCAGCAGTGATTTTGTATCTTGGTTTTCCAAACACCTGGTTCAAAACTGTATAAAAGTAGAATCATTTTGTGACAAAAACTCCCAAATCATATTTTGCTATAGCTGTTTGGTTAGTGAATCTTAACAAGAGAAACACAAGAACACATTCAAGGGCACAGCTATGTAATAGATTTCCAGTATAGGGGCAAGTTGTCACATGTGTTTAAAAGGGATAGTTCACCCAAAAACGAAAATCCTGTCATCTTTTTTTGCAGGACACAAAAGATGATGTTTTGAAGGATGTTGGTAACAGAAAACTGTTTGCATTAGTTTTGTGTCCATACAATGGAAGTCAATGGGGATCAACGGTTTTGGGTTATCAACATTCTTTAAAATATCTTCTTTTGTGTTTTGCAGAAAAATAGAAAGTATGGGTGACTTAATAATGAAAGACATTTTGGATGAACTATTCCTTTAGGTGTATGAATGTATACAATTTTATTATAATAATTGTTGACTGAAGCAATGGTTTCATTTCCCGTTTCCTTTTTCGTTTTTCTCCCAAACTTTGGTTTCACTATTTTTCTAAATTTTTGAACTTAATGTAGATCATTTTGAGTGTCCAGACAGCTGCGTTCAAGTCAAGCACTGTGTTAATAAGCAAGGTTAATGTAGAGGTCAGGCTGGAGGGGTGTTTTGGGTCTGGAGGGTTTGTGTTATTGTGACACAGGGGGCATGATGAAGGGTTCTGTGTCTGGATTTGTCGGTCTCTTTCCCTGCTATTAGTGTTGATAGGCGACACGATGAAGCATACATAATTAAGCCAAACGGTCATATTTCATGAGTTCCCTTACATGTCCAAACTTGTCATTTTTTTAATTGCTTTGTAATGTTTTTAAATCACAATGCTTTCCGACTTTATGTGCCAGTTTTTGTTTCATTTCATTTTCATCTGTAATTTATATGACTTGAGCCCTGAGATAATGAAAATAAAATAAAAAGCACACTTTCCTTAAAGTTTAAATTTTTAAATTTCACAAATTTAAATGCTTGGTTCTTGTGCCCAAAAAATTCAAGCTGAGCTAAAACGTAGTTCATGGCTTAGCTATGCTCTTCCCAAACACTCCATCCCTCGACTCATTCTGAGATGGAACATTTCTTGACATTCAAGTCCTGTCTTTCTCTGTTTTGAGCGTCATGCGCTGAGCTGTAAGGAATTCAAAAATTCCCAAAGATAAACTTTTCTCATGTATTTATTCTGGCAGAATGAGTCAGTAGGGGTGAACGTCTTTTTCGTGTGTGCCAACAGAGTGTGTACTGTATGTGTATGCGTGACGGAAAGATCTGAGGATCAGTTGCTGACAGGGCATCCATCCAGATAACTTTTCCTGTTCAACGTCTGGGAACCTCGTTGACTGAGAGCAAACAAAAGGAAGTTCAAAGGGTGTGAGGAAAGACTGCTCTGATCTCACCCTGAGGAGGTTATGCATTAACATTTCCACAGCAGGTCATCAAAGTCACTGTGTGTATGTGTGGTAAAATCATTGGCATTTTCTATTATTTAAAAATAGTAAAACAGAAAGCGGAATAAAAATCAGTTCAAACTTTACTAAACTTGATTTACCATCGATAAGATTAGAGTTTTTATTAATGTGTTATTTAATAACCTGTTAACTATCGGAGCCCTATTTGAACCTACATATGAAAATGCATGTTGGAACTAAAATTGCCGTATTCTTTGGAATACAGACTTACAGTTGGTCTCGTTTTTTTATAAGAAAAGTAGCTGATTATTGCAAAAAAGATCACACACAAAAAATTAAAGGAGTTTTGTTAGGTAAACGGTAGAAAATAAATAAAAAAAAGTTTCTGTTTTTCTTTGATTAAAAAATACATTAAAAAAATACAGGTCGCAAAAGGATAAAAAAAATCTAAGCACACTCTTAATAAAAAATAATAAATTACTCTCCCTACATAAATGATTTAAAAAAACACCAAAGAAATATGTATTCTAGAGTCTTAGACTTTTCCAATGATATATAGTTTGTCATGATTCGATTAGAAATTATATGCACAATATTGACACAAACTTAGGTGTCCCGTATACGGGACGGGTGACAGTTAACTGGCTACAAAAAATTCTGTGCATCATTCTCTGCTATCGTTTTTATCTCCTTTAATCATCTGGATAAGTTGCAAACAGATCCAAATGTGAAGGTTCTTTAGCTGGATTTTTTGCAAAGAAACTCTCATTTCACCTCTCCAATCTGACCCAATTCTCTGGTTCAAATCTTTGTGGAATAAATTGACATGGAATACAAATGAAGAGGTTCAGAAGTCCAGAACCTGGCTTTTTTTAATGAGGACAAAACCCTATCAACACATCTAACCTGTTCTGCTTCATTTAATGCTTTGCTCTCCCTGCAGTCACTCGAGTTCTCTTTCCTTGTGATTTGACTCTCTCTCTTTCCTCTTGGGCTTTCGTTTGTGCCGCTCTCCCCTCCTACATCTTCCAACATTTAAACCTTCACATTGCCAAGAGCAAACTCCGTTCCAGTACGGAAAGGTCATTTTAAATAAATAAAGAAACGAGGAGGTATCTAACCATCCCACACTCGCACACATGATTTAAGAAGCTGTGTGCCAATTTAATGTGTTTTTTTCTTGAGATTCATTTGCCTGGAGGGGAACAGTGAGAGTTAAACAAGAGTAGCAGGACTTCAAACTCCACACCTACTCAATGGCTACGTCTGTGTTAGTCACGCAGCGCTTCTTGTTTTTTTCAATGTTGACGGATCCTCAGCACTCCGGCTCTTGCTGTGAGGAGTGAACAGGATGCTTACATATTAACGTCCCTATAAAGCCACGGCGTTGCTGCTAAACAGCTGTCCATGTTTGGTTTTGGTGAGATAAAAAAATACAATAGAGTGCACAAGCATAAACAATATGAAAGACATCAATGTAAGACAGCAAATTAAAATGCTGTTGTTTTTCATATTTCATTTATTTTAGAAAACAATTTTTCAAATTAACATATTTATATTAATATGTATAAGCCCTTATTATTCTATTATTATTTCAATTAATAATTCTCAAAATACATCCTACCATAAGGGACACAATTATCAAAATGTGTTTCACATGAATTCTCCTGTTAATAGTTTCAGTAGTCCCAAATCTATTTGGGCTTGCCATCCACATTATTTCTACACTCTTTAGGTGATTCTGTTACAGCATTCACCTGTGTAGCGTCTGGATAACACTGCGCCCAGCCCAGCCCAGAATACTCAGGGAATGCAACGGGTTACATTATCTCAGGCAGCTTTATCAGATCCTGGAACAGTGGAGGGTAGAGGACTCTCAAAGGGTGTTTTGTCTTTCCCAGGGCTTAGAACTCTCTGAACTCGCGGCTTACCCCAGACGCGGGTATTTGTTTACAGTGGCCCAAATTTTAGGCTTTTTATCACAAGCTGGGAGAGGCTTCGGAAAAAAGGCTATAGAGCTTGCTTTCTTATCTGCGGCAAGATATAAAAGCAAATCCCTCTGGTAATCCACCTCTCCTCTTTCAATTGTTGGTTAAATAAATAAGCGAATAAACAAGTCCTCCAGCAATAGTTGGGGAGAGGGAGTGGGGTAAGATGAGCCATTTTTTTGTAACGTATGTGGTCCTCAAGATGAAACAAAATGAGGCATAAGCGCAATAAAAGTATTTAATCGAGTTTCAGGATGTTTCCTATCAATCTAAATTATAAGAACACATCTATGACATTTAGTTTTAAATATATGGCTTCTTATAAAAAGTGTTCCTGTGGCTCAGTTTGCCCCATGACATTTGTAAGTTGATCCAAGTCAGCGTGTACGTTGAACCACATGGGGATATCCTGAGCATGCAACTGAATTTGAATTAAAACCAGGTTTTAAAGATTTACCTTCTAAAAATGCAATTCAATTATTATTTTCCCTTACAAATACTAATAGTTATTATTTTAAGCTAACTTAAACAAAAAAAGAGTCAAATAAACTTTACATTTCAATATCTTTAATTTGTAATATCTTTCGGTATCTTGTCTTGTGAAACATGAAAGTGGTAACCTTCCAAAAACAGACTAAACAGAGAATTTGTTGATTAAAAGTAAATTAATTTCTGATCTCATTAATGTCTGTTCTTGTAGATTCTTGGCATTATTCAGTGCTTTTAATGCCAAACATGTTAAGCCATTAGTGACTTAAGTTGGAAAGATATACAATATACTGTATGAGTAAAATCAGGAGTAAGTGTACTTTGGTGTACACTGACTGTCGATAAACTCATCATACTAAAGTAAACTTGATAAACTTAAAAGCCATGTGATATTTCATTGAAATTATATAGGTTTAAAAATTAGAATTTTAAGTTAACTTTCTTGACCCTGGCTTAATTTAACCCACAGCATTTGGCTCACTTTGCCCCATAGCTGCCAGTTTGGAAAAAACTAGCTAGATTACAAATTCAGGCTACTTTTTAGCCAAATCACCAACATGCATCATAAATATTTTAGACCTGGATACACTTGCTTCTATGTACCAGCAAGTCAAAAACAGATTTTAAAGTCAATTTATGCTGTCAGATTCTCCCACGTGCTTCACATTTTTACATTCTGCCAGAAATAACAGGTGATTTCAAAATGTATGTCCAAATGAACAGCACTGTGGCAGCAGTGAAGTCATTCAGGTTCCTGGGCACCACCATCTCTCAGAACCTGAAGTGGGAATGCGATCCCCAATCACATTGGCCTCCATAGCTAAAAAAGCCCAGCAGAGGTTGTACTTCTTACATCAGCTAAAGAAGTTCAACCTACCACAAACTCTATTAAAACAGTTTTACACCGCTGTCAAATAGTCTGTCCTCTGCACATCCATCACTGTCTGGTTTGGCTCAGCCACAAAGCCAGACATCAGAAGACTACAGAGGACGGTTCGATCTGCTGAGAAGATCATTGGTGCTCCCCTGCCCACCCTCCAAGAACTGCATTCATCCAGAGTGAGGAAAAGGACTCAGAAAATCACCCTGGACCTCTCACATCCAAGCCATCATCTCTTCACAATGCTGCCGTCTGGTCGGCGCTACAGAACACTAAGCACCAAAACAACCAGACACAAAAACAGTTTCTTCCCTCAGGCCATCTACCTCTTGAATAGTTAAATGCTTTGTAGCCCGTGTGCAATTAATAACTCTGTGCAATAATAATTAAGTGCAATATTAATTATGTCCTCCAGATAATACACTATCTATTTTTATAAAAAAATTCCGTAAATTATATTTAATTCATTTCGCTGTTTATCGCACATACCTTGTACTACAATAGTCTTTTCTTATTTTACTTGTACATATTTACATACACGCATAGCTTTACCCTCTTTATCTTTATCTTATGTTTATTGTATTCTATTTCTAAACTTATTATACCCATAGGACCTTATTTAAATCATCTGTGTACTATATTCTATTGTGTTATGGTCTCTGTGTACTGTTGTTGCTATTTCTTGTGTAATGGATGCTCCTGTCACCAAAACAAATTCCTTGTATGTGCAAACATTCTTGGCAATAAAGCTCTTTCTGATTTCTGATTCTGAAATAACAACAGTGTTCAGTCGCTGAGATACAGTGTGTGGATCAACTTGGCTCATCTTACCCCACTCCCCCCCTGTAGTCACAAAAATGACATTGATCACCAATAGTTATTGGTTTGCAAATGCAAAGTGTTATTATTTGACAACCACATGGACATTTAAAAGAAAACCCTCTGCTCAATTGTATGTGTGTATCTATGCGAACCCTATTATTTCATATTTAATATTCGAAAGAATAAAGTGAGAAATATAACAAGCACTTATTTTAGGGTACTGTTATAACCCTGTTGATATTTTTAAGAACAGCAGGATCTAGAGCCCTTATTGGTCTATCCCAGTGGTTCTCAAATGGGGGTACGGGGTACTTTGGGGTACTGCAGGGGGTATGTGAGAGATACTGACATTTAGGAATAAATAATGAAAATCAATAAATTATGACTATAGTATTTATATATGAAATTAGGACTACACAAAGATGCATAAAAATA
The DNA here is from genome assembly GCF_015846415.1 of Triplophysa dalaica. NCBI lineage: Eukaryota > Metazoa > Chordata > Actinopteri > Cypriniformes > Nemacheilidae > Triplophysa > Triplophysa dalaica. The sequence goes on along the minus strand of NC_079566.1, from coordinate 8,259,947 downwards.
AATGAATAAATGTAGCTATAATAAAGGTTTGACTCTCATTTCACTGTATTTTAAAGTAAAATGTTGTTGTCTGGTCAAGGGGTACTTGGCTTGAAAAAATCATATTCAGGGGTATAAGCCAAAAAACGTTTGAGAACCACTGGTCTATCCAATTATTTTCTCTCTTGTGCAACCACGTACCTGATAAAAGCATAATCTCATTTTCACATTAACTAGAGATGCATAGGCTATAGAAAAATAACTCTACATCGTTTTTTGTAACACAGAAGACGACTTAAGATATGCGTCTCCCGGATGTCTCCTAAGTAAAATGTTTTGATATAATTAAAACAAACGTGTTAATGCAAAAGTTATTTCTAAATAAAAGGAAAGCTTTTAAAACACGAATCCTGCCCCGACTAAATGACGCCAAATATGAAGAAAAAAAACTCCGTGCAAGAAGAATATACTCACACCAAAAACTTTGTCAATTTTTAATGCGAAAGTAGTTGAAAGTCCATCCACATTCTCTAGATGCGCGACGCTCTGCACCGGGAACGAACGGGTGCTGTGTCGGCCCCGCCCCATCCGGTTTTTCGGTCCAATGAAATCGCACGATGCACCATGATGGGACGTCACGCACACAGGCGTCGCGTCGGGATTGGAATGTAGCAGTGTAACAATCGGAACAACTGAGCAATAGGTGATTGGGCTCGCGGATCAAGGAACTCTGTTCATTTTATTTGTTAAGCAAACATCCTGTGAAACTCGCGTGCTTCTGTACTGAAGGCGAAACCTCACCGTGTCCAGATGAAGATGAAATATACTTCTAACGCGTTTGAAGGTCTACGGAGAGCACGGGAATAAGAGAAATGCAGGGATTCGTGAGGTTACCGTCGTTCCGGTGAACTGTCCTGTGTCACTTGCACTTTACTTTTTCGTTTCGGAGGTAAATGGAGTTGAGCTGTGAGGGGTGGAATTTAATGTAGTTCGGACGTGTAGTTTGGAAACATCGGATATAAGCATCGGTAGCTGTATTAACAACCACTTTACGTTTTTATCCAATGGGACGCGCGGCTCTTCAGAGACAAACTCTATGAGTCGGTGTCGCTGCAACTCTCCAGGTGAAGTCCCGACCGTACGACGCGTTTCATCTAATGTGGGTGCTGAAAAAACAGGTTCCAGTTATTATTTCACCCTCGGAAAACTAAATCAGTGAGTAAGCTTACGCGACCGTGTTAATAACGTGGCTTCTGTCCTTACAGGTACTTAGAGGTGCGACGTAAAATGTTGCAACTAGACAGGCGAGGGAGAGCGCGGAAACCGATGTAAATTCGCCCACATGCGCTGGATCGGACGCTTGTTGTTAGGTGATCGGAATCTGAAGAAGAAGAGGGGAGACGTGAGTTGTAAATCCTCGCAGGCTGGAAGATGGCGGAGCAGCACTATAGCTGGAGGAGGTGTTGGTGAAAGACAAACTTCCAACCGCTTGAGATTTATTTGCAAACACCGCGATCTGGCCTTCAGGACACATGCAGGCCAAAAAACGATATCTAATCTCGCTCTTGACTGGCGCCTTTCTAGTTCTGCTCTTTTACTTTGGAGGAGGAGGGGACCCGGGTCCGGCCGCCACGGGGTCCAGGAGCCGGCATGACCGCAGCCGCAGTGGATATAATCGCCCCGAGCAGCCGTGGCCGCACTTCTCGGATCCTTTACAACACTTAAGCCCGTGGGATCAGTCGGACACGGAGGAATACAACGTTCACATATCGCCCAAGCAAAAGAGAGACGTGAACTCGAGCGTTTACAAGGGCAAGAGGTGCCGCATGCAGTCCTGCTTCGACTTCTCTCCCTGTCAAAGGAACGGCTTCAAAGTGTACGTGTACCCCCAACAGAAGGGGGAGAAGATCTCCGAAAGTTATCAGAACATTTTATCCACGATCGAGGGGTCTCGGTTTTACACCTCGGACCCCGGTCAAGCGTGTCTGTTTATCCTAAGTCTGGACACTCTTGACCGAGACCAGTTGTCTCCACAATATGTGCACAATCTCAAAACCAAGGTGCAGAGCTTGCCTCTGTGGAACAATGGTAGAAATCACCTCATATTTAATTTGTATTCAGGCACGTGGCCCGACTACACGGAAGACTTGGGCTTTGACATCGGTCAAGCCATGCTGGCCAAAGCGAGCATCAGCACGGAGAACTTCAGACCCCACTTTGACGTCTCCATCCCGCTGTTTTCCAAGGATCACCCCAGGACCGGCGGGGATAGGGGCTTCTTAAAATATAACACCATTCCACCTTTTAGAAAATATATGTTGGTATTTAAAGGGAAACGCTATCTGACCGGCATCGGCTCGGACACGAGGAATGCCTTATATCATGTTCATAACGCGGAGGATGTAGTTCTTCTCACCACCTGCAAGCATGGCAAAGACTGGCAGAAACACAAGGACGCGCGGTGTGATAAGGACAACGCCGAGTATGACAAGTAAGTCATGTGCAAACTTCTGCTTTTCTTTGGCAGAATGTACTGAAAACAAATTCATGCTTACCCTTCAAAATTAGTTTTGTTGCTACACTAAAACTATGGGAAGTCTCGAGGTTCTTAAGATTGTCAAAGTTTCCTACAATGCTTGAAGTGTAAGACATGTATTTAATTACAGGTTTACAGTCGTAACGGGTGTTTTGGAAAAATAGTTACTACGGTAATGGTTTGTGTGGGAAAGTTGTTTTATTACAGTAAAAGTGCATTAACCATTTTTGTATATAATAGTAAAAGTAGTTTTTTTTTTCATTTGTATTACTGTATAGGTTTATCACATATGACATGATTGTGTTTCTTGTAGTTAGACAATTGTACATTTGTGGTGAATATAGTTTCACAAAAACCATAGTCAAACTTCAATTTTTATTGGAAAATTGGTTCTCAATAGAGTGTAGTTACATGCTGCATACATGATGCGCAGTCGTTCATCGTTGCAAAAACAATTTATTTTAACGCTAGTACCTGCAAGACAAACACTGTAATGCAAACCACTTGAAATGTGTTTTGGGGTGCGTCATGCCACCCAGTTTACGCAGCAATGTGGATTCTTACACAAGCTGTTTTAGCAATTGTCATGTTGAATATTTTTGGTGCTTCATGTGCCATGGAGACTTTCAGTGCGCCCGGGATACATGTTATTATTACACCCGATTGTGAAACACTTTTTATTGCTTTCCTGAGCTAATGACACGGCAGACACAATCTGAGGTACAGTAGAAGGCTGTAATCTTTTCTTTTTTATGTATCTCAATTGGATCCCTTTTAAATCGCTCCACCATGGGAATTTCACCTTTTTGTCTCCGATGATGCAGCTGCCTATTCTGGCTGTTTGGACACGTTTCGTACTCTTGAAATATAGCACCTCGACAGAAAGAACAGGCACATGATGACCTTGCGTAATTAGAAAGCTGACCCTGTGTAAATAAGCTATAATAGGAATGTATTTTTCATTTTGGTGTCCGGCACAGTGCCATTCTATCTAAAAGTCGTGTGATTTTTTGATTAACCATATTGAAGTTAATTTAATAACTTTCCTGATCTGTTATGTGTTTTAAATGTGACCCCTGAAAGGTTACCCTAGCATCACGATCCACTCGAATTCGCAGGTAATTTCGCTGTACGTTGTGGGAGTAATTAATACCTGGCGGATATCACTTCAAATCGGCGAAGTGCTCATTAAGGGGATTTCAGACTCGACACCAACAGCAAATTCTTGCTCCTGCTATAGCAAACTGGTTAGTCACGCCACTAATGTCCGTTGGTGTGCAGGTATTTTTGGCACCGTGTTTCTCTATTCCATTATGCTGCTGAGGTGCTCTCAGCAAGATGTTGTGGTGTTAACTGGGGAGTAAGTGTATGTGTGTATGAGGAGAACAGCTGTTCGGGACATGAGCGAGCTGAGTCATGCAAAAATGCCCCAGCCAACGTGGGTCTGCCAATTTTGGCTTTTTTGTAGGGTTGGACAAAATGATTTAGAGGTCTCTATTCCATAAGCTGCCTTCTCTGTTGAGTCCAAGCAATGTCTCTGACATCATGAAAAATCTTGAATTACCAAATTCATACTTTTGCTTCCATTGTAGTTATCCAGAGGGGTTTGAGATTGTGGCTTTACCTTTTTAGACTGGATGATTTTCCATCTTTTAAAATCGCTTGCGTCTGAATGGCTTAGTGCGCCGGCGGTCCCAAAGTCAGCCTCCCAGATTTGTAGTAGCCCTTCCAATGAAATTCCTCTATGCCAGGGTATGGAATTTACCAAGCTGGAACAAGTCCGCAGTGGCAAGCATCATCAAACAATAGATTTATTCAGTATCGTTTTTACAAAGCACAATATCGGTCACTGCCCCAGCTGGGAGAGACGAGGACATCCAATCTGCCCGTGTGAATTATCATGTTGAACTGATACAGATGAAGGGAATCATTTCAATAGATATTCAGTCGGCTAGGAAATTTGGGCCTTTGCTCTATCATTGTTTCAAAGCTTAAGAGTTTATGGGTTGTATTAGCTTTCATTATCTTATTTCCCGGAAAATGCGTCACTGCGCAGAAATAGAAGGGTAATATTTGCAATGTCAACAGTTTTTTTCGGGGCTCCTTTAATAAGTGCGTTTGCTCGCTTTGATTTTATTAACTGTGTATCTCAGCTCCTGCTCACTGGGCCATTCAAGAGCACCACACACACGGACGGAGTTTAACATTTAATCTCTTTCTCATGTGCTTCTTTTATGATTCACTCAAAAATAATTAAAACGGAGAGAAGGAAAGCATACGAGTCAGCTGGCCAAATTGTGTCTGACAAATATGTTATTCTATATTGACTTGTTTATAGAACCTCCCTTTAAAATAACAAATCTTGCTGTTGTACCGACTATGAGCACTGCTACTAGTCCCTGTGGCACTCGTCCCGTTTGATGTTAAGTATGGGGAAAGTTTCAGTGACATTTGCATGCAAGGACTGGTGCTAACACAAGTTTAATTTGTTTAATTTCAGGCACTTCTGTCATCTCTACGATTGCTCCGTCCCACTGTTTCTGTTGTCGTATTAATAAATCATGAATTTTTCATGCTCTCACCTCACTCGGATAAAGTAGTGCCCGGTGCTTGTGTGACAAATGCTAATGTGGGGGTAATTAGCCCAAATAGTGTTCCGCTTAATTACTGTTAGTTGATTATGTATTTCTATTCATAATGTGCTTAGGCCAGGCTGCCTTTATCTGATCATTGCATCTGCACTTTAATTGCATGTTAAAGAGAGCAGGTAATTCATGCGTGTTGGGTTTTATGCGTTTCCTTAGCAGAAGTTCTTCGAAGGTTTCTGCTATATTGAATCAGTATTCTCCAAAGTCAAGCACTGGTCTCATGGTTTCTTGTGGGTTTGGGCACACTGGGACCCCCCTTTTTGTCCATCCCTGTCTGCGAGTTTACTCCCCCTACTAATTGACCCACATTTGGTGGGATTACGGCAGTAACATTCCTTCCAGCTGAGAAAAAGACCCCCAGGCAGATTCGGAAATAGCCATAGAAGTCCCATGTCACATCCTGAACTGGTGGTCCTTATTTAATAACAGGCATTAGCTGGAAAATGTAGTGACAACTCTTGAAAGTCTAAAGTATGAAACGTTTGCTGCCAAACTGTAAATGAATAGGAAACATTTGTAAACAACATGCAAAAAATGTAAAAAAAATTCCAAGGCCTGTCAATGAGTTCTTCTAGAGTATGAATTAAAAAGTGGTATGTGGAGTATAAAACACATCTTTCATTCCTGTGCCCTTGCCCTGCCAAGAGCACAGAAGGTGGCAAGTGGCCAATCACGTCCTCTGAAAGGAATTCGGAGAACAGGGCATTGATTGGTTCACGGTTGGGTGGAATTTCTGAGTAGGTGTATTTTTGAGGTACACATTTATGTTTAACTTTTAAATGGACCTGAGATGCTATAAAATAATTTTAAACTTTCCAAGTCTGAATGTATGTCATAGGGAAAGAATGACACGTTTCAGTCATTTTTCCCCTAATGTCAAACATTAATATACAAAAGGCAGACCAGGACTCAACAAAAAATGTTAAAGTAAGGCCATTAGCTATATTTCTTTACTTGCATTGCCCAAATTATTTAATGCCTTTTCCAATTATAGTAAATTGTAGTTTTAAGTGTTTTTCCATAAAGGCTGAGATTTTTACAGATGATTTCCAGTAACAGATTGCGTAGTCAAATTTCAAATCGCCGTTTCTAGATATTTTTGGGCATTTAAGTCCGGTATTTGTTTAATTTCAACAAAATCAAACCTCAGGACTGACATAATGTAATCCAACAGCAAAAGTGATATGACAAATGAAATCTGTGATTAAAATCGAGGTGATCGCATAAAAAAAGATGTTTTTGAGGTCTGATAAAATACATAGAAACTATATTTTTATTTGAAACTTGGGAGAAATATTGTTAGTAGTTCACAGAATGAAACAAAAATGATCATTTTGCCTAAACTCATACTTATAAATAGTGAGGAAACGGTCTTCTTTTTTTCTGAGGCTGTATGTAAAATATATTTTTAAATATATTTGCAGAAATCTTGCTTACGCATTTCATTTAGCAGGATGTTAAAGATGGGGTAACACATGCAGTTTCTGTATATCTCATATTAATCTTGAGAACCTATACAGTGAGCAAACAAACACGCCTCTACCTCCGACAGCCGAGTGAAGCGGCATTGATGGGCGTGCTCTTGTGGGCGTGCTCTTTGGCTCGCGCTAGCGCATGGGCATGGTCTTTCGCTCTGTGGATGTCGCGTGGGCGTGCTTTTCCGGGAAAATGGCCGATTAAAGGAATAGGATCCCTGTTACAAAACAGGGATCCAGACTTCTAAAAAAAACTTCAGAAACAAGTTGGAGTGCTGGGGGAGTGTATCGAGCACAAAAAATACCACGTCATACGTGTAACTCGTTTTTTATCAAGTTGACCATGTTAAGAATGAGAAGCCTGCACGTTTAACAGTGTAAAGATGTCAGAATGCATGAAATAGCATGTTACCCCATCTTTAAATAGGAATTTAGAAATCCAGTTGATTATGTTTCTAAACCACTAACACGCATACATACATAATCAATAAGCATAAGATGATGGTGTATACATAGCCCAATAGAGCGAGTGACAGTCATGTCAGCTGGCTAAAACACTGTATTGTTAAACATGCCAACCGTTCCACTTTCATCTAAGCATTTATTATAGTCTTAAAACATTTGGTGGTGTGCTAGCTGAAATTGTGACTTCACGAGGGGATGTGCTATGGTAGCGGGAGCTGGGTCCTGAGGGTGCCAGTCCCTCTCGTGACCATTAGCCATGAGTATTAGCCACGGCCTTTTAATCCAGCTCTCTGGAGGAAGTCTTCTGCTACTTAGCCTCACAACCTAACACAGCAGTTTACATGCTAAAAGAAGCAACCCACTCTAACTTAATAGCAGACTTATTAGATCGAGTTCACACTCATTTCAAAATGTATGAAAACCTGTTTGTGTGGCTCTGTAGACATTTGGAGACATTTGGTGGTGTATAGTGTTGGTAAAAAAAAGTTTTTTTTGTAGTTCAGTCATGGATGTTGTTATATACAGCAGTTAACAGGATAACAGTTTAAGATGTTGTCTGTAAACACATTTGTGCTGATTGGATTTCTTTTTTTATTGCCAACTTTTAACTGAATGGACCCTCAGAGAGACGATGTGAGATGAAAGCTGATATTAATGCATTACGGGATGTGGTGTAAATAAGCCTCATTCATTCTCTGAAGAAGGTACCCGTCTTTCTTTTGTGAAAGTATAATTTGCCTTATTGGCACCGTTTTAGATAAAAGGATGAGGGAAGCGTGAGATTCGGTGCCATTATCCTGCTGAAAGAGGTGGTTTCCTATGTGTAAGGGTAAATAGAGCAATATGTTCATAAACTGAATGTTTTCACACTGGTGCGAGTATAATTTATCCTTCTTAGATCACGTCTGTACGTTATAAATTGGGATCATCGTAGAAGCCACAGGCGGCAGGACTGGCCCACTTTTGCCCTGGGCCGTCAGTGACCCCGTCTGCTCCCTGGAGTGTTTTACAGCTTTAGTGTAATTCGCAAGACTTGTTGCATTTTATTACAATTGTATCATGGACTCTGTCCCGATCGCTCAATCACATCAAACGTTGGCCGCATTGACTGGTGGAAACAAAGCTCTCACTATTCGCCCTTTTCATTACTGTGAGAAGTGAAAACAAACATTTTTCATTGATGGTCAGACTCCGTCATGAGGAATTTAAAAGGGGGTTGCTTAAAAAAAGCAATACGTCTATGAAGAATTTGTGTCATGTCTGCTGGTAGATGGGACGATATAGTGGGGGGCTGCTATAGAAAGAGCGTTTTGTTTAAATGCTAGCTGATCTAATGGCTTGCGCCCAAGCTGTTTATGGTTTGATTTGACTACCTCTCCAGTGAAATGGCTCTCTCGCCCCCAGGCGCTGAGGGGTTCCTTTGTGCGAAAGTTTGCTCAGATTCTTTCGCAGCCTGTGCCTTGTTGACACCACGGCCCCTTCTCATCCCCCACAGGAACCCCGGACCCCCCTTTCTCTTCCCCCTCCCCCTCGTGTTTTTCCCCTCAGAACTCAGATTCACAACAGTGCAACAGGCCTGATTTCTACCACAGCTTTTGAAATGTGGAAGGCATCAAACAAAGGGCGCACAGAGACGCTGACGACTCTTGTGGGGTTCCATGACACTTCATGGTTCACTGCTTGAGCCGTTGCTGTTGTTAAATGTGGGGCGGGGGTTGTAGACGGCATCTGGCCAAGCTCACAATGTTGTGTAATGTTAGAGATCCTCCGATTTGAATGACTTGATTGGTCTTTTAATAGATATAGTCAGCATGACAAATTTTTTCATGCTTTAAAATCTTAAATACAAGTAAACCATTTGTTAGTTTCCAATCATGTGGATGATAAAATGCGCTTTAAATTCTTTATACTGACAGTGAATTAGGGATCAGATTTTCATAGATTTTTAAGGTCAAGGAACACTGTCATTTTTGGAGTTCTAGCTAATTTTTTATGTAGTCTTCCACATAGCAAATATAATTAAATGAATGTTCAATTGGTTGTACTTTTTATTGATATAACCTGAAATCTGTTATCTTTGCTATCTTTACAACTTCATGGGAAAGTCCGTTTAAATGAGACCCAGTTAAAAAGAAATCGTTTAATTTGTTTTAGAAAACTTGTTGACATTAGGCAAGGTACTTTTTTTTGCACAGAAATAATTAAAATCTTAAGGGATAGTCCTCCCAAAATTTTATTTTGTGCCATGCAGGTTTTGAATGACATCAGGGTGACAAATCATACTGTTCCTTTTTTCTTCAAGATTAACTGTCCTCTTTAAACTTCAATCATCGACGCGATACATATGTTACCTGTCCAGATCGTTTCTGTGCCTGTTCCACATAAGCAAACTCATGTTGATGTCAAGCCCTAGTTAATACTTTTCACAAATGCACAGATTTGATCTGTGACTTTTGTTTCTGTCTGCCTAAAGGAGAGAGACCTGTTTATCATAAGCTAAGGGTGAGTCATGTGATGGGGGTCTTCATCTGTTTTCTTGTGAGGTGCGGTGAAGGGAAAGCGTGGTAGGGTTTTTTGAACTGACTTATTTTTAACCTGCATCCTTTTTGCTATGTGTCCGGGTGAGCATCGTTCTCCACATCAAAGAAAACTGTTCTTCTCACTGAGGAGCTCTTTTGCTGAAAATCTGTCACATGTTGCATCTCTGTTCTTCCCCACCACTTCACTTGCTGTGTTGGTGGTTGCCGACATAAAAATATGTTGGTTTCCCTACAGAATAGCGAGAATAAGTCCCCGTTTATGAAGTAGCTGTTGTGGCGATGACCATGTTCATCTTTTAACCACATTCTCCACGTAGAGGTAAAGTGTGTAAAGTCTGCACCAAATTCGAATTGAACAGACCGAATCCATCTCCTTCACCATGACACGAAGACTGGGATAACCTCTGAATCCTGTAATTGTTTACATAGCTTTCCATTTTCCTTTATGTCCCCGTCTGAAACAAACGCTGAGGTCTGTGTGGTCAGCGCTTGCTAGCTTGTGTGTGGGCTGACTTGGAGAGCGTTTGTTACTTTAAGTGGTTTATATGGTTGCCCAACACAATTTTGCTCAGTGCTCCGTCTCTCCGCTCCCCGTGTAGCCCTCCGGTTCTCAGATGTACTCCAGCAGTTGGGCTCCCTGGTGCTTTTGAACGAGAGCATAAGTTGCTGTGAGCATTCATGTGGAAACCAGGCAGCAATATCTGATGAATAATTCAACACCAGTGTTTTTATTCATATATTCTTTCTTGCAATTTTGTCGAGCATGTCCAGTCTGTCTTTCGTACGTACATGTGGCTTTGCTGTTGTAACACTTTGCCTTTAGTGTCACTAAACAGTGCTGTACCCCGCATTCATAAAATCAGTTTGACTTCAATCTGATATATCCAACCGCTAGCTTAAAGTCACTTTTCTGGAGGACTGGGGTTGTGATGTGCAGTGGTGACACAAATGCTGTCTGTTGAATCTCTGCAAAGTACTCACCAAAGTAACCATCATCACCAAATGGCAAAATATAAATAAAGCCTCTTGGAGACGAGTTTGTTTGTAGTTGGGTCATTCTGTTATTGCGTGTACGTCCATGGGATGTGTTTTTAATATACAGTCATCAATTTTAATCATGTTAATTTTTAAATTAAAAATATGTTTTCCCCAGACACAGCACTGATTCACAAGGTGAAAAAGCAATATCTTTGTTGTTGTTCAAAAAGAGGCTTTTATATCACATTAAAGAGAAAATGACCTCAAATATATTCTGTATTTTTGCCTTCAGTTAGATTAGATAAACAAGACATTTAGGTGTGTTTTTCATTGTGATATACCTTATTTTATGTCCGTCCAAGAAACCGCTGTCAACTACATTATCCACTAGGTTAACCCCTTTCATAAGGAATAGATTGTCCCAATCTCACATTATTTGGATATTGTGATGTCATGGAAGCATCTGGATGAAAGACTAGGAGGTATGTCCTCTCTCTTTTACAAAATTGGTTGAAATGGCAAACATGTCAAGAGTGGATTAATATACTGACAACAATGCTACTCAAATATTATTGTTGCAAATTTTAACCAAAAATGTTGAGTAACGCTTATGTTGTCTTTATACAAATGTATTTCTAAACACACCATTTCCTCTGTAGTTCTTGGCTGCATGTTTAAAAAATGTCAACCATGTTTTACAGTCCACTCTGTTACCCAGTAAAGGAACAAAATATAAGGTCAAATCCAGAAACGGGGGACACTGGGTTTGTCTAACAAGATGAGAATTTATTTTTTACATTCTACAATACATTTTACAATATTATTTTTTTACAGTCATGCTTGCCGTTGGAAAAAAAACGTTTCCCATTTTCGAATGCCAGATGTTCCTGCAATTATAAAAATGAACTAATTGCTGCTTAAATGCTGCAAAATACTTTAATGTAACTGCAACAAGGGTTGATAATGAAAGGGATGGTGTTTAGGATGAATTTTTATGATGTGAATTGTACAAAAACATATATGAACTTCCCTCCTCGTAAAATAGTTACGTTTTCATTCGTTGTTATTAACTCAATGCAGAGTTTTATAGGCAGAAAGAGTTACAGCTCTCTTTTGTTGTTTAGCCGTGGACCTTTAACATTAATGGTCTGCTGCAGAAGAGCTTTTCAGACTCTCTCTGGTTTGTAAGTAAATGTCATTAGCTGAAGCCGGTCGGGATACTGAAACCCTTTCAACGTAAGCCTCTCGTGCAGTTCAGCCTATTAGAAGCTTGTTGATGGAGCTGAAAACAGGCTATTGATTAATTGATTGCGTGCGGCTAATGGATGGCCAAGCCCAATAAAGATAATTGCCTCTTGGATTAACCTTTTTTGTTGCAGAGATCCAGAAAACCAGCATGGATTCAGTCTTTAGATATGACACCAATTCTTTGAAGAAAAGCACATTATAAGGTCATGTACCAGGTGTCTGTCTCGCTTGGAAATCAAAAGTATTTTCTTTCGTCACTGCTTTGACCTTTCTTTCTCATCCTGTTAGCTGAAGAGATCAGGAAGAGTCTGAGACCTGGATCATTTTTTCTCCATTAGAGTTTTAATGAAACAGCTGCACAAATCATTTTGAAGTTCAAGTTTTTGTTGGCAAGTGTAGTGACTGCTGAAAATCTCAGATGTGTTGGAGAATTGTGCTGTGATTTGGATGAGATTTCGTTGAGTTATTTTAAACTGTGTAGTTGACGCTTAATTCATTTATCGTACATGAATGTATAAGGCAACGTGTTCTAGGATTGATTATTTAGTATTTTTTACAATGTTTTGTCTTCACTAGTTTGTTTTAAATGGCTCAAGATTGGAAAAACTAACTAAGAAACTAAGAATGAATTTTGTGGTTTCTGTTATATGGCCTTGTCAGCCATTTATAAAATCTGCTAATGTCGGCTGCTTTGATTTTCATTTTTTAGATTAAATGCCAGATTAATTTCCAGCGTGCGGCAGCACAAACGTCTTTTTTGGCTTAAGAAAACTACTGCCGGTATTTACTAAAGATATGCATTCAAAAAAGCACTGAAAAGGTGTAGACAAAGCTGTTTTTGTGACTGACATTTTTGCAAATGCATTTGTAGGAGTTTCCTCTTCAGACGCAAACGTTATGGGAGAAGAGTATTTAAATGAATTGCGCAATACGATTTACTAAGGTTTGCGGTTGTCATTGTACTGGTATTTGCGGCTTTATTTAATGCCAAAAAAAGTATGTCTTTAACCCTGTGGTTATTTGCGCTGTTCTTAGTACATTGGGTTGGTCAGTATGGAAGGGGGATACTGCGCTTTTTGATTTTTAATGTGCGATTTTTAATTCCCCACAGACATTTACACTCCCATCGGTGCTTTGTTGAAATTGCGCACTTGTGCTATTTTGCCCAGTTTATCCAGTAAATCTGGCCCCAAGTGTGTAAACTGAGCTGTACTGGTGCCCTCTGTAATGGTGTAGCATCTATAAACATGTTGCTTTCATCCGTCTGACTCCTGTGAGTCCTGTGGACTCCTGACTACCTCTGACTGACAGGTCCTCACTTGCCTTTATCAGAACTCTGGTTGTGATTTGTGGCGTGTCAATCATCCGGCTTGTTGAATGTGTCAGTACCCTGATGCTCGTGTAGAATCCATCGCAACGGTTTGCTTCAGAAATAAAAAACACACACTTGGTGGTGAATGTGTTGCCAAGATGCTCTTTCTCGCAATAGAACGGGTTTTGCAGATGAAATCGCTATTCGAGAACTAATGGTGCAGTTCGACATTTTAAGACTGTAATCCATATGAAAAAGGAACAGCTGGGTAAGAGCAAACTCCCCAACTTAATCAAGGTGACATTTTTTTGTCATTATATTATGGTAATTTCTGCCGTTCCTCGCTTGTAAGTCATTCTCTGATTGCAGATGGCAGTCTTTACAGCTTCTTCAGTAGATCTAGTGCCTTGGGCCCAGCCGTAAATCACAAGCAACTGTGAGAGGGGATCAGATCACACTCGGGTCAACTCGCTCTGCAGACTCAAGTGCCTCTGAGGCGGCTCTTACCCTCTCGGTGAACGATGGTGGGCTGCTTTTCTTCTAGCGTGCAAGTGTCCTCCTTGAACTGCAGGGCCAAGTCTGGTTTTGGCCTCGGGGGAATTATTCAAGGAAAACAGTCGCGTCCCACACGCCCACCTATCACATTCCACCTTGTCAACGCACCTGGGGAAGGGCCCAAACTTCTGCTTTCTCTGGGATCAGAGGAGCTAACGTTAATTATGGCGTGCTGTTCGCTCGGGGTGCGAACATGGCAACCCGGAGAACTTCATTATGGCACACAAGAGGATAGCTGAAGTTCAACACCCTCTCCTCTAATGACGTTGTCAGAGTGGCACTTGTTCTGCTACGGGTTTCCTTTGACTTTTTTCCATTCCGACGTTTCTTTTCAGCAGGTCTGGCTCCCTTGTGCAATTACGTGCCAGGGAGAGTCTGGTGCTGCTGGTGAAAAGCTGAATGGCAGGACGAAATTGTCAGGCTCAAAGATGTAAGACCATTTGTGACTGTAATTTAGTACATGAGTGAGTTGTTTAGGTTATTGTAGGTGTCCCGTCGGCTAGATCTAGAGAGGCGTGCTCGTCACCCTCCGTGCGGAGATGTGCAGTCCAGACCACATGCTGGTGAACGTCTGTTGGGCAGCTGCTCTAAGCTGCACATCGGCTGGGGCCCCATTTATCCTGCAGGTCCTTTTTAGCAGAAAAAGACAAGTCAGCAAAATTTGTTCAAACGGGACCTTCACTTAAAATAAACAAGCAACGAGTCATTAGGAGACCCTCGGTTTACCAAGCTCATGGTTTACAAATGGGATTTAGAAAGCAAACTCCATCTAGACAGACATTCTTTCTTTATATGGTACTGGTCTCAACAGTGTCATCGGTCTACAAATTGGTTTCAGTTCCCCAGACAGAGACAGTTTGGCAAGCGTCCATTGGTGCGGTTGCCAAATACAAGTGATTCAGAACATGCCAGTAAGGACTTGGTGTGTCAGCTTCACACCAGTCCCTCCACCCACCTCCTGAGTGCCTGCGTTCACCATAACACAGGAACGGAGAACAAAACCAATCTAGCTCGCTAGAAAAATCAATCAGTCTCAAAGCAAAAGGAGAAGGGGAAACTGGCATTAGCCTGATGATTTTCTATAGAGCCGTGGAGACGTGCTTCTGTAATTAGACACTGCCTTTAATAAGGTTTTCAACCGGAGGCTTTAATGAAAGGAAATGAAGGGCCCAATCTCACGGGGAGGAGAGACAATTGTGTAGAATATACAGAGATCGAGCTGCTGCGCTGCAGCGTTCCAGTACGTCAACGTCCGTCAATGGCCAAGAACAGATTTGCAATGCCAAGGCACTGCTGTTATGCCCTACTCCCAGATCGAAGTACAAAAGCTGTGAGCTCGCAGAAAGGAGAAGAGAAAAAGCCCTCAGCGGGCTTTCCTTAGCCTCTGTACTTCTATATGCTGCATTGTGTTGTGAAGAGCTTTTGGCAGGCTGTAGATTCTAGGAGGTGGGGCGAGGGTGAGAATGGGAGAGAGGTCTGCCTCCTCCTCTCGCTACGTACCGATTAATCCAACCTTGGCCGAATCGCTGCCAATACCACCGTCTGTGATTCCCAAAGCCTGGCTGTCTTTCACAGTGCTGGAAATCCGTCTGTTTGACTGAAAATGGAAGCAGTGTCTCAACCTCAATCTAGACGGCACAGCATGCACACTGGAGAGGTAAATGACCTCTGTAAAGATTAGAGATTCTACATCTTTCCTTTAAAGACCTCATTTGATGGGCTACACATTGCTGTTGTATACAGTTGCTGCTGTTTTAAATGCTTAACTTTGTTGTGTACACAATGCAAACTTATTTATTATAGTTCAACCCCCTCAAAAAATCATTATTTGCCCTCTTTGTCATTCCTTACCCGTGTCAATACAATGAATGTCAATGGGAGCCGGAGGTGTTTGGTTACCCACTTTTTTTTCAAAGTATCATCTTTTGGGATTTGCCGAAGAAAGTCATACAGGTTTAAAATGACATGAGGGTGAGACGGGATTAAACAAAGGGATAGTTCACCCCATATTTTGAATTAAGTAATTTATAGCCAACATGGCTTCTTTGAGGTGGTTGCTTTGTCATCGCTCTTTCAGAAAGACGGTATATAAACTTTGACTTGCCCTTTATTGACTCGGCAAATGTTAATAAATGTCAGTACATTTTAGGAAGTGAAATCTGATTTCTGTGACTGAATACAACGAATCTGTCTACTAGTTCTCTCTTGGGGAAACCACAACACCAAAAAGAGGAAGTGATGCTAACATTTTTAATTAAGGTTTTACTTACTGAGAAAACAATCGTATCAATTCACTATGATCGACAAAAGCTCACTGCAGTCTTTTAAAAAATTGTAGTGTGAACTCATTTGACCGAAAGTTTCCGTATGTGGTATATGTTCTGTACATCTTTTCTGTGTTACACATTATTTTCTCTAGATCTACTTTAATGTGAAAGTTCACCCTAAAATAGATTCTTTCATCTACTCACCTTCATGACATTCCAAACCTGACTTTCTTTTTTTCTTCAGATCACAAAAGATATAAAAAAAAAACGTTGGTAACCAGACAATATTGAGTCCCATTGATTTCCATTGTATGGACTCAAAACCACTGAGACATTTCTCCAAATACTTTTTTATCATGCACAGAAGAAAGTCATATACAGGTTTTGCATGACACGAAAAGTGAATAAATGAGAATTTCTTATTTTTGGATGACCTATCCCTTTAAGGACTCTTGCTTTGTAATATACACACACACACAGCTGGTTTCCATGACGTGTATCTTCATGTTAGAGTCATCATTTATACTAAGATTTACTCCAGGACTCTGCTTAATCCAAGTTTAGGAAACTTGCCCAAAAAGGTTTATCTTGTTTCTGTCAGCCTCATTGTCAAGAATACAGTCGTTGGCTGTTTTTCAATATGACTAAGATGGAACGGTAAGTAGCAGTTTATTTAGTACATTGTCTCCTGCCCAACTTGTACATGAATTGTTATATTGCCCATCTGGTGAACAGGCAGATAGGTGCTCAAGTAATATGAGGGTACCAAGGTCTCTGCGACAAGAATTCCAGTCCCAAAGCGCCTCATTAAAAGCCATTGCAGAAAGAAAATTAGGAGAAGAAGGGGGGTCATGTTGTGTGAAGTGTGTTTGTCGCTCTGCAAGTTTTCCAACAAGTCCCAATAGAGCAGGTA
Organism: Triplophysa dalaica; assembly: GCF_015846415.1. Lineage (NCBI taxonomy): Eukaryota > Metazoa > Chordata > Actinopteri > Cypriniformes > Nemacheilidae > Triplophysa > Triplophysa dalaica. The sequence continues at coordinate 8,243,031 of NC_079566.1, read as the reverse complement.
AAGATTAGTATCCGTGCATGTGTGTGTCACTTTGGTTTTGGATATGAAGCAGAAACTTTTAGGTAGCTCTACAAAGCACTCCATATTCAGGTCTTATTTGAATTAGGGCTGTTGAAAATCAGCCCAACTCCACCTCTTCCTTTTCATCAGCCTGCAAGCACAATGGTTTTACCTCTCCTTTCCTCCCTTCCCACACAGACTTCCTGCCTACGTAAATGGCAGAAATCCAAACAGATTGTTTTAGTTCTCCGGGATGCTGTGATCGGATTTCTTGCTAGCTTTGTGGGAAATTCCCAGCTGATCCGGCGCGGACCAGACCAAACTCGCAGATCAGACACCCGATTCCTGCACTAGCCATCTTGATCTGTAAGTTTGGTCTAGTCTGGAGCGACCCAGCTGTTGATGCAAATTGAGCAAGACTTTTACAAATCTCAGCAGGTAGTTCCCGCATGTTACCAGTATTGTCATGTGTTCAATTCCTCAAAAAATGCATTGAATTGATGTCCGTGGCTTTGGGATACATGCATAAATATTGAGTTCAGATCTGTCTAGGTGTCTCCACGGATGTATTTTTGGTTTGTGTCACAGTGGTGTTACTGTGGTTGTCTTTGAATGGTTGTCCTTTGCCTGCTCACAAGCCATCCGGCTGTCTCCACGTCCCGCCCCCACCCCGTGTCCCACAGAGAGGTCCAGACACAACGACAACAGCAGTGACCCCTTTGCCTTTGAAAATGTCCCTGGTGCTCTTGGACATATCCACTGCAATAATACACAAACATGGTAAAGGCCAGACACTGTCTTTGTGTATGTGTCTATATTAAAAGGTTGGAAAACACAGTTATGTAGACCTACTTCCCTGTCAGTAACGTTTGGTTACCTTTTTAACAAACAAAGCAGAAACATGCTCTTTTTAACACTGAATATCATTTAGCATCAACGTTAATATGAAAGTGGCCCTTGTTGTAAAAACAATCATTATTGTGGGTAAAAAATAGACTCTCCATGTCCTTTTAATGGCACCAGAATGTTTTGGTCTAAAGACCAAAATTTGGTCTAAATTCTTTGATTATTTACTCACCATTTCAAACCTTTCATTTCAAATCTGTATGAATGACTTTCTTAGGCAGAACACAAAAGAATTTTGAAGAATGTTGGTAACGAAACAACTGCATTGACTTCTATTGTATGTACACAAATCAATGCAAGTCTATGATACAGTCGTTGTTCGGTTACCAACATTCTTCAAAATATCTGCTTTTGTGTTCTGCAGAGGAAAGAAAATCATACAGGTTTGAAACCACAAGAGATTGAGTAAATAATGATAGAATATTCATTTTATTGTGAAATATCCCTTTAACTGTGAATTGCCTAATTTATCTACTATCTGCCAATTCCCAAATGTAAAATGTACAACTTTACGTACTGTAAATCCACAAAAATTTACATTTGGAATATTTGTGCATGTATAAATATTGTGTGTATGGTTGTGGTTTTGCTAGACACTCATACACACTTGTTAGTAGGGGCTTTCCATTGACTCACTGTTTTTATTGATCTAGTGACAGTTGCTTCTTTTGTTTTTCTGTCAGATAAAGAATCCATAAAGATTATGGGCCCTGATGTTATTTTGATAATGTTTTGATGCTAATTCTACCATGACTGTCAGTGGGAGGAGTACATTGTTCAATATTTTCCGTTCTTAAAGGGATAGTTTCCCCCCCAAAAAAGGTTGGTCCCCATTGACTTCCATGGACACAAAACGATTATTAATATATCGTCTTTTGTGTTCCACAGATGGAAGAGTCGCACACAGGTTTTGAACGACATGTGAATAAATGATGACAGACTAGTTATTTTTTTAATGAACTATCCCTTTAACTTCATTTGTGAAAAGATTGCGGAAGGATTAGGCTGTAAGTTGAGTGTATCATAAACGAGAATTGCACTGCAGCCATTTTATTTTAGGGTATGCAGTTTTATTTTGTGGCTGGGTATGTTTACAGTCTCCCTCTCACTTTATTTCTAAAGAAAGACTGGATTTTCGGTCCTGTCACCTCCTTCACTCTTTCTTCAGATATTCTCTCTCGTCCTTCAGATTGTGCCTCCCACACTGCCGTACCCTCTCTGAATAAAACGAGTTTGACATTTTTCTATCTCGACCTTGTGCAGTTCTCTTCATCTCATTTTGTAGTAGCCATTAGAAGAAGACCGGTGTGTTTTTGATGACTCTGGAAGAAAAAGGGAGGACTAGCAGGGGCTTGATAGGCATTTTTATGTATTGAGCTGTAGATATGTATATGACCGGGTCCCCTCGCACCAAATGACTTTTGAATGGCCTCGCATTTTTCAGCGACTGTGTTGAATAGCTGGTGGACGTCTTCAGATTTGTCACCGAGCTGAATTGACTGTGGGTGAGCTTGTTCTGTTTGTGTGTGTGGATGTGATGTGAATTGGGACCTGCTTTTGACATGCAGACGTATATAAATATTGGATTTACTTGAGCGAAGCCCTTCACGGTTAGTTTATCGACAGTGGGTTGGTGTAAAGTGGACATATGATGGAAACAGGATTTTCTTTACACTTTTGAAATAAAAGAATTTGTTTAATTTGTATACCTTACCGTTCACAATGTAGGACTCTTTTGGTCAAAGATCTGGCATTCAGAAATAGTCAAGCTTTCGATGTTTGTGCTCTTTTAAAAATAAATGTGCTTAGTAAAGAACTATGAAATGCTTCTTATAAAAAATCTTTGTGAATGGTATGTGGGGGAATGTAAATGGTTCTTCTTTGGCATAGTTGTGAAGAATCTTTTCTAGCGCCTTTTCAATGATAGTTCACCCTAAAATTAAACATTTGTCATCATTTTCTTATCCTCTTATCATTTTAAACCTGTATGACCTCTGCTGAACACAGGAGATATTTTGAAGAATGTCGGTGACTGTACCCATTCATTAACTTCTATTGTAAAGACACACAAAACCTTTGCAAGTGACTCGATACCGCCGTTGTTAACTCTTTAAAAAGTTGCCAGCCTACGCCAGCGTTTTTTAACATTTTCATCCAGCTTTAATGTCTCACAGTAAATTTTCTGTAAAGAATATATGGACAAACAGTATGTCAAGTAAAAGAACACAGTCTCAGCTTTTAAACAAAAGAAACCGTATTCTTCTATCATAATTTTTTATCACTCCGTAGATGTGGGTAGGTTTCTTCAAAAATGCATCACTTTGATTTAAACGGCTGAGATAATTAAAATTTTTTGTCAAAGATTCCGCCCAGATTACACTCAGAACAATCATTAAAAACCGCTAAAACATATACGTCCTGGTTCTGGTATTCTGTACTTTTTCCCAAGGTGTGTAATAACGCCACCTTCTGTAAAACAGTACAAACACTGATTGCCGTAATAACTCGTCTTTGGGGGGAACCGTTTTTTTAAACAACGAGATAACTTGTCAATGGCGGTGAAAGAGTTAATAGTGTACGTTAGCATAGCGTTTAAAATAAAAATGTAGCTTTATATGCTGTCGCTCTGGGTTTTAACATCCCAGAATTGTATAGTTCCACCGTGTGGTTTGTGTGGGGTTTAAGGTTTCAGGGAGCTTTAAGTATTGTTTTATTGTCTTGGGTAATCTTACACTGCTGTTATTTTGGTTACCCTCAATTTGTACTTTTATCTGAGGTTTTGCTTCTGACATGGCGATGGCACGGTTTAAGCATTTCTGACAGATTTCTCGAAGCGTTTTCTCTTACCGCGTCTGTTGCATGAAAGTCTTGTCTGTGCATTTGCTTCTTGTTTTGGAGGACACTTGCTCCATTGTAAAGCTTTAAAGCCGAGTTATTTTTAAATGCCGTCATATATTCCACTACTGAGAGGTCGTGCCTGTGATGTAGGGTTGTAAATGAAGCGAAACACATGCACAGATCACGCGGATGCCTCTTATAGACCCAGCAGCAGATGAGTACGCTAAAGGGGCATTGACTGGAACCAACTTTTCTTTCTAGTGAAAGAGTGCATGTGTATTTGTGCGTGCATAGACATGACCATCTGCCCGATGCTATATTTTAGAGATTATAAAATGTGTTTGTGCGAATAAAAGAGTGTATTTGCTGTTGTTTGGGTAGTGTATAAAGCGTGAGTGTTGAGTTCATTCTCACAGTGTGTTGGAGATCATAGGGGAGCAGGTGTTGTTTGCCCACTCTACCCTTTGAGGGTCACACAGAACATGGGTCAGAAGTCATTCTGGGGAAGAAGGCGGCCTGTCAAAGACTTGGAAACTGAGCCTTGTAGTGAAGTCTCTGAAAGAGGCATGGCTGTCTGACTGTGGAGCCGCACGGCTGTATTTTTACAGCATTACTGACCCTCGACCAGCAACCTTGAGGAACCAATCAGATTCTTTATTTCAGCCATGGCATTTCTAAAGGTTTGTTTGGATAGTGATTCAAATGTAAACTATGAATTGGCGTAAATTAAAGGGATAGTACACCCAAAAATAAAAACTTTCATCGTTTTATCACCCTCATGTCAAACCTGTGTGACCTTTTGCTGCAGAGCACAAAAGATATTTTGAAGAATGTTGGGAACCAAACAAAATTAAACCCCATTTGCTTTCATAGTATAGAAACAAAACAACGGAGACGTTTCTTAAAGTCTTCTGCTGTGTTTGACAAATGAAAGAGTAACAGGTTTTGACATGAGGAAAAATGATTTTTGTATTTGGGTGATCTTTTAAATTGTTATACTTTTAAGTAAACATGAATTGTGTATTAAGTGCATTTGGCAAGTTAGCTTTGTGTCAGTGTTCTTTCTGCTTTAACAACTGTCTGACCGTTATTCTGCCTCTTACTACTTAATCACATCTCATTCCTCCGTTGACACAAACATACAACATCAACAACTCTCAAGAAGCGTGCATTAGCAGGGAGATTAGATGGATGTCATACTTTAACCTCTTAGACATGACCGTAGGTGAATTCTTGAGGGGTTGCACTTCAAGATTTGTTAAGCCCACTTTTGGCAGTCAAGTTGGAGTCATCTCATACTCGAGAGGAGAACTAAAGACAAACAGTTACTAAGATCTGACTGTACACGCCAGGTGTGTGGGGTTGCCAGATTTATCTGAGTTAAGGGTGAGGGCAGCTCTGTTATCTGAAGACTTACGATCCTGGGATAGGATGGCGATTGGGAGCGCACTAGTGAATATGATAGCGTGTGACTTTGGGAGAGATTCAGCTCGGGGGTCATTCAGGCACCAGTGATATCTAGCGCTTTGTGTACACAGTCCAGACACTGATTTTAAGCAGCTAAGATATTTAGCTTTCTGCGAAAGAGCCTGATATTAGTTACATTCCTTATTTACCCTTTGTTGGTTATGGGTCTTCTAAAGAGTAAAAACTGTACAAAGAGCTTCTTACTGGCTTTGTCTTTGTTTTCGCTCGCTCTCGTGTTTTCCCTTTTTTTCATTTTCTTTCACTCTCTCGCCTCATTCCTCCAATTTGCTCCGGGTAGAAATGAAGATAGATGAAGCTAGTCTTGCCAGGCACAGCCAATAGTTGCCGAGGAAATTGTGTTTGCTCGGATACAATTACGAACACCTTATACGCACTTACACACATGCACAAATATTTTTCAAAGTCAGAAAAATTTGCCGAGCCATGTGTCAGCTATCATCTGTCTGCCGTCTCAATTCCACTTTGCCGTACTTCGCCTGAAAACGAACCATACCGAGTATTGTCTGAATTCATTCCTGACTTCGTCCTGCCCTATGCATGCTCGTATTCTTCAGCGCGCATACACATACACGAGCGTCTGGGTCTCTCAGAATGCTGGGCTGTTTTTTCCGCCAGCAGCCCTACGGGGGAAACACACAGTCAGTAATTAATCACGGTAGATGTTTATGAGAGGGGAGTGGTACATTTCTACAGCACTGCACTGACAAGCTTCATTACCACCAGCTAAAGAAATTCCATGTTAATGAGAGACGCAGACTACTGCGCACATACACGCTGGCTTATGTCCTAAATATCTCCATAATGTGCTGTTATCTCCTATACGTACGTTTGCTTGCACATTATGGATTAAAACATGTTTTCTAGTCTGTAGATGTCTTCCTATTGAAGTATTCAAGGGTATATTTATAGACGATGTATTGTGTGTATTATGCTGACTAATGCATTTGTATTGGTAATTTTAAAGAAAAATTTAGCAAACAATGCCAGGGTGTTTTACATGCTTGCTATGGCGTTGGTATATGGTTACTAAGATGTTCACCCTGATTGCACATTTACATCTTGGAGACGTTTATATGATGTCTATTTTTTGATGGTTTGCTCATCTGCAATATGTCTCAGAGACGTTTTTAGTCTGATGTCATATAGATGTAAAGATGATGTCTTTATGATGTCTATGATTTAGATGTATGTAAAACATTAATTTGATGTTTTTTCACAGCAGATGTTTTCCAGATCTTTAGCAGACATCTTGCAGACATACCTGTGCATTGGGAGAGAGGTCTGAAGTCGCGGTCACACGTTTCGCTCTGTCGACTTCCATTCGAACTGTTGCTTCCCTGAGCCTGAATGTAACATGGAACATGATAGAACCAAACAAAAGAATAACTCGTAACAATACACATGCAAATGTGACCGACCAGAAACGCAGGCCCGTCTGAAGATATTTCGCTGCATAGCAAAGTTCAAGTGTAGTGAACTCTGACCCTTTGAATTCGCATCATGTGAGCGCGTGAGACCAATAGAAAATCAAAACGTCACAATGACCTCTTGCTACAGAAATGTTAAAGATGGAGGAATCGCTACTGCCCATTGACAAACGAATTTTGAATGCTCAGTCTAATCTGACAGCGGCATAAAAAGGTCTATTGCTATGCAGTTTCAAGCATGTTGCTACATGGTTACTAAGATGTTCGGTGAGGTCTAAAAGGTCACAGGTCTGTTGGTTTGTAGTTGCTAGGGCGTTGCTAAATGGTTTCTGAGAGGTCTAAGGGGTCACAGGTCTGTTGTTTTGAAGTTGCTAGTGTGTTGCTATGGTGTTGCTACACACTTTCTAAGACGTCACAGGTCGGTGTGTTTTGAAGTTGCTAGGGGGTTGCAACATGGCTACTAAGATGTTCTGAGAGGTCACCGATCTGTTGTTTTGTAGTTGCTAGAGTGTTCTTTCTAGCGCATTGCTACATGGTTTCTGAGAGGTCTAAGTGGTCACAGGTCTGTTGGTTTGTAGTTGCTAGGGCATTGCTAAATGGTTTCTGAGAGGTCTAAGGGGTCACAGGTCTGTTGTTTTGAAGTTGCTAGTGTGTTGCTATGGCGTTGCTACACACTTTCTAAGACTTCACAGGTCGGTGTGTTGTGAAGTTGCTAGGGGGTTGCAACATGGCTAATAAGATGTTCTGAGAGTTCACCGATCTGTTGTTTTGTAGTTGCTAGTGTGTTCTTTCTAGGGCGTTGCTACATGGTTTCTGAGCGGTCTAAGGGGTCACAGGTCTGTTTTTTTGAAGTTGCTAGTGTGTTGCTATGGCGTTGCTACACACTTTCTAAGACGTCACAGGTCTGTGTGTTTTGAAGTTGCTAGGGGGTTGCAACATGGCTACAAAGATGTTCTGAGAGGTCACCGATCTGTTGTTTTGTGGTTGCTAGAGTGTTCTTTCTAGCGCATTGCTACATGGTTTCTGAGAGGTCTAAGTGGTCACAGGTCTGTTGGTTTGTAGTTGCTAGGGCGTTGCTAAATGGTTTCTGAGAGGTCTAAGGGGTCACAGGTCTGTTGTTTTGAAGCTGCTAGTGTGTTGCTATGGCGTTGCTACACACTTTCTAAGACTTCACAGGTCGGTGTGTTGTGAAGTTGCTAGGGGGTTGCAACATGGCTAATAAGATGTTCTGAGAGTTCACCGATCTGTTGTTTTGTAGTTGCTAGTGTGTTCTTTCTAGGGCGTTGCTACATGGTTTCTGAGCGGTCTAAGGGGTCACAGGTCTGTTTTTTTGAAGTTGCTAGTGTGTTGCTATGGCGTTGCTACACACTTTCTAAGACGTCACAGGTCTGTGTGTTTTGAAGTTGCTAGGGGGTTGCAACATGGCTACTAAGATGTTCTGAGAGGTCACCGATCTGTTGTTTTGTAGTTGCTAGTGTGTTCTTTCTAGGGCGTTGCTACATGGTTTCTGAGAGGTCTAAGTGGTCAAAGGTCTGTTGTTTTGTAGTTGTAGCTATGGTTACAAAGATGTTCTGGTAGGTCTAAGAGGTCACTGGTATGTTGCTATGTAGTTGCCGGCTCTGCCTGCCCAATTAAAATGAATTTTTTTTTAAATATGTTTGTTTCTAGATATGGTTCAGGTTGTCTTAGCAAGCAAGCAAGCATCACTAATTAGACCTGTATAGTCATTTAAATATGTGCATATGGTTTCACAGATGTGTTGATCGAACATCTGTCTAAATAATTATATTAGTATCAAAACTTAATGTTTCTTGATACATGAACTGATTCTGCTTGTAAGTGAAAGCTCTCATTAGCCAAATTGCTGTTTGAGGAACCACCCTGCTTACTCAGCCTATTGAATCCCACTTGCCCAGATAGAAGTTAGGGATTCGTGTGTAAGGTATTGTTAGAACGGTCTGAACTGGGGCATCTCATTATTAACTTGACTGGCCATATATTGACCAATAAAATTAAAATTGTGATGTTTAAACTGTCCTCTAGCTCAGTGGTTAGAGCATTGCACTAGTAAAGGCAAGGTCAATGGTTCTATCCCAGGGGATTGAACATAGTAAGAAACAACTGTAAAGTACAATGCAATGTAAGTAGCATTGGATAAAAGCATCTGCCAAATGCATAAATGTGAACTGTAATAGTTTTATTACTATCCTGCCTGCATACAGACTCTGGACCGCCATCCACAAACACTACAGTGAGCGTCAGCAACACCCCCAAACTCAATTAACAACGCGTCCTCACACATTGACCTAGCCAGGCATTTCACAGCATTTTCAATTGTCAGGTGGAGATGCTATCTGCTGCTGTATTTTAAACATATTTGATGTTTAATATGCAGTGTGGAGGATAGTTGTTCAGTAGGTTGGGGCTATACTGCATGAAGAAACGGATCAAATGCGTTTCTTGTAATTGATGCATTTGGCCACTTTGTCAGTCACATGATGGCCTCTCTTGTAGTTTGTCTGTGTCGAAACTAAATTACACACGAATGTCATTAAACTAGTTTGTTATTTACGAATGCACAATTTCTTTTCCGGCAAGGCAGATCTGAAGAAATTTGATTGTGATTTCCTGTAAAAAAAAAAGCAATGTGGTTTATAGGGGTTTGAAAAAAAGGTCAAAACAAGGTGATGAAGAAAAATGAATTTTTGGTTTATGGCTTTTTTTACTAACCATGCCACTGTCGCTTGACAGACTACGACCCGTCCATCACGGCCGATCCCCACGCACACACACACACACTATCGCTCATTCAGTCTCTTAACACAATCATGCAGTGTTTCAGCACCGCTCCACACCCCCATAGGAGCTGCAGAGGAGCTTTTTAGCAGCTCCCCACAAAGCATGACATTGGCCAGCTGTCAGCTTCTATCAATTACCGGCAATCTGCGGTCGGGTGAAAAATTTGTGTGTGAAGGAGGAAGGACGCATGCAAAGTACAAGTTCCTCTCACTGCTGCGGCTACAGTGTTTTTCCCCAGCGGATACTGTGGCTTTTGAGTTTACACGGACAAGCGTCGGTCTACATAGACAAGCATCTGCTACAGCCAGAAAATATTCAGCGATGTCTATCTTGCCGGGTTGTTTTTGCTTGAGCTTTATAATGACGAAACTTGAAGGGTTTTTGTCTTGTGAGAGATGTGCATTTTTTTTAAGTTAGCCGTTAGCTGGGTTTTAAGATGGGATGCCTGCAGGGGGGTGTGGGGTAGCATTTCAGAGCTGGATATCAGCTGTTGAAAAATTCCGCTAATGTCTGAAAATGCCTCGGGGCTGAGAAGAGGTCAGAGTATTTGAATGGGTTATTCTTTTTGGTTAAAATTGATTTTGATAGTTCTCTGGGGAGTTTTAACACCTAGATTAACCCCCAAACTACTCGTAACTTTCAATGCAGCGTTCCATATCTCCTTTGTGTTTTTAAGTGCATATCTATAGAAGTTTTTTAACCATAAATATTTCACACAATAGTTATAAACTGCATTTTTTTATTTTTAAAAAAAAATTTGTATATATATAGTAATAATAATTCTGTCATTATTAACTTTGTTATACAGTTGTTCCAAATCTGTATACATTTCTTTTTTCTGATGAACACAGATAAACATATTTAGAAGAATACTTGTAAACAAACAGTTCTTGTCCACCTTGACTATAATAGTAAAGAAAAGTAAAAAAATGACCCAGAACTTTGCTTTCCTACATTATTCAAAAGATCTTTTTTGGGGTGGGAATTCCTTTAATATGAGAAATATTCCACATATGTCCATTATGCCTGTCAAATGTATACAACTGCATCATTCTTTGGTTAAATAATGTATAATGATCTAAACACATGAAAGCTGCACTAGTGCCGTTCCTCTTGTATGACTTATTTTAGTCTTTTCTCAAATTAATATTTTAGATTTGTTTGTTGTGTGGCAGTAATATAAATGGGATAACACACAGGGTTTTAATGGCTGTATATCGATTGCATAGCTCCACATGCCTATTAAACTGGTCTATATCAGAACACTCAAGTTAACATTTGTCATCTATAATTTGCTGTCGTGTGTTTGAGGAATGCGATGGATGGCTGATATTGGGACTGCAGCTCTTTTGTGAGCTTCAGCTAACAGAGGCAGATCGGATCTCCGCCTGAAGCCGTTGGTTTACTGTGGAAACATTCAGCCCGACGGAGGCTCTTTCCAAGCCTGCATACAGATCTCACTCTTTGAAGAGCTTTGATGGTCAGCAGATGAGGAATGGCTGACAACCCAGTCAAAACCCCAGACACGAATTCACTCAAGTCGCCTTTTTTGGAGCGTTTTTGTTCTAATTAAAAAAGCAGCTGATGCAAGTAGAGCTTTAAAGCTTTGGAAACCAAAATGGCCGGATAGATTGTCACGTTGAACTGATTCGCTCCGTGTCTAATTGCTCGCTATTTTGTGAGCCTGGAGTAATTTCAGTGGAGTCTTTGTGTGCTTATGGCTTGGTTTGAAATACTATATCACTTGTATGATTTCTGCAGCATGTAAACTGTGAAATGTATAGACATTTTCCGCATACTTGGAATACCCGTAGGATCCATGATGCTTGACTTTCTATTTCCAGTGGAAATAAACCAGAAGTAATATCACTGGCGATCTACTTGAGACGTTATTTGATTAGACTACCATGATTTAATGGAGTCATGAATTAAGACATCGATTTTAAGCTGAGATTTTGTCATATAAGAGGGAATTGTATTCAAGCGAACATCCTGTAAGTATCAGAACTAAAAACGCCCTTGTTACTGAAATTACAACTGTTATTGACACAAGGCCCAGCGAACAGCAGGTCCTGGAATGCACCTATATATCACATCATAGATAGGTTGAACACCGCCTCCACGGAAGAATATCAACGACTACTTCGCACATGACAGTACTGTGATGGCTATGTGATGCTCAAGAAGTGTACTGCCAATATATAGCACGGGCCATTTAGAAACATTGTGCTCAGTGCTGGAGTGTATACTGCTGTGCACAGCAAGCACTAAACCAGTCTTTCAATTTGAACGTAGCTGGTGTAAAAATGTCAGACTTTATGGACCCTTTTCATTTAGTTGAGAGCTCTTAAATCAAATGTGTCCAAGTGTATTTGTGCTTGCTCCAAACCATTGAATTGTCTTGCAGACTGCAGGTTTAAACTCAGGTTTACTTCAGGCTATTTGTGCTAGAGTTTGGAATGTGCTGTCAGTCTTATTGGACTATGTTAGCGCACTGCTATTGCCCAGGGGGCTTAAATTGATCCCCTCGACTCATACTTTTGGGTTTACAGTCCACAGGCATAAATGTATGATATGCTGCCAAAAGTAGAGGCCATCACACATATGAAGCATGCACACAACCGTCACTTGCAGACATAGGGGGTGACATCAGAACACGTGCACACATACCTATAGGAATGGGAGTCATATGGAATTGAAATAATCTAGTTTTGGCTTTATTTAACGATTCATAGGATGTTTGAGAATCTTCATGTCTAAGCATTTAATATACATGTCATTTTTAAAGTTGTATTATTTCATGACGTCCAGTGCATCTCGTTTAATTCAGATAGCAGGCTTGCAGTTCAGCACGAGCATCATTGCCGTAGTACACAATAGGGATAGGGAATGACATAAATCATTCAGTTCCAGTATTAAAAAAAATGGAACTGGTTCTGAATATGAACCAGCAGTCTTATTCCTAAGTGACTTCGATAAGCGGGCACACTAGTTGACTGCTAATGCAGTGGAAGTTGCATGCACCATATTCTCCATTTGAATGCGGAAAGGCAGCCAAACAGATCAACTGTCTCCTTCGCTCAACACTGTGTCTTTTCTGCACCGAGTCGTGTCGCTCGCCTTCGCTCTCCCTCTGTTTTTGTCTCGTTCTCACTGTCCATCAACCACATCGGTTCTTTCTTTGTTTCTTGCAATCATTCCATCAGAACATGTTCAATCTGATGTACACCCACACTCTCTCTGTTTCTGTCTTTCTCTCCTCATGAATCCATTGCTGCAGGTTCTATATTTTACACTTGTCATCAGGAGATTTTCTAAGGGGGTTTGATTTGTCAGTGGGGAGGGTTGTCTTGACTTGGTAAAACGCTGACCCCTGTGAGTAGTTGTGCCTCCATAATGAGGATGTTTCCCTGTGTATATACCAAGGTGGGTCTAAAATGTGAATCCATTCAATATGAAGTCAGTATGAAATCAAATACATATTTCGCAAGAATTATGCACAGGTAGAAGTAAAGTATGTAGCTTGAATAGGTGCTAAAATGCTTAGATTGTCTAGCTCAGGGGTGGGCAAACTTTTTACCTCGAGGGCCACATCAAGTTTTCCAATCCTTGTAAAGGGAGGATTTATTCGCACTTTAAATTCAATCTTTTTTCATTTATTCCAAACTGAAATTTGATAACTACTGTAGTGTATGTGCATGCAATTCCTTCTACCCGGTCTTTTATAAACACTTTTGTATTGGAAAAATGTCATAAGAGACATAATTATAATAATTTTCAGTATACATAATTTTTTACATACGGTAATTTTTATTCTTGACATTTTTTTCCAAATACTCCTCTTATTCAGGGGTGTGCAATTAATCCAAAGGGGCCAGATGAGAAATGGGACTGTTAATTCTGCTCAATATTGAATTTATGGATTTTAAAATGCAGTAAATATCTGTCTCGAGACGCGCTTTTGATAACAGAAATTGCCATTTCTTGCTATAGTAAACCAAAGCTCACAACATTCTTCCCGCCTCAGGGCGAGCCGCTTCAAAAGACGCAAATGCAGAGTTTAAACGCGCGCATGTATCCCTCTCTTTTGCATTGAAGACTCGTGCCACCTAATGGATGTCGTGTGTATTACATCAAATTAGTAATTTTCACCAAAATCTTAACTGAAACGCAATGTTATTGAACACATTTAAAAAACGCCTCCCGGGCCAGATAAAATTGCTTGGGGGGCCGGATGTATCCCGCGGTCCGTAGTTTGCTAAAATGTCATGTATAGCTAGTTTGATTCTATAGCTAGCTGTTATAGGTTGGTAGTGCTGACATCACATTTAGGTAGGATCCTATGAAATCCGTTTTTATTTTTCTGTATTCTGTGTTTTCTGTATTTTACTGTACAATAGTACGTAATATACTTGCCCACATGAAAAAACACTTCAGTAAACAATAGTCAAAGTCAAAGTATTCACTTTTAAACTATATTAAAAACCTATAGTGGATACTTTGAACCATACAAGGGAAAAATCTTTAAAAATAGTGAATAATATAGGGAATAATGTTCTTAACATTCAGGTCTTCTTAAATGTTAGGACTATTTTAGTTAAGTATTAAGTATTTTATAATTTTACTAGCACATTACCTTTCATTTCCTAAAGTGAATGATATACTCGATGGTCGGATTATAAAAAAATCAAGTGGGATGGTGTGGTAAAATTTGGGCGTGTCATAACAAATTCAAGTTAGCCAGACTTTTACTTTGACAGGTCGCCGCAAAAGGGTGTTTTACAGTAGCTTCAATGCAGTTGAAAGCGCCACAGGAGCATTACTCGTGCAGTACACACACGTAACCTAACCACTTTAAATACAGACACGCAAAACAAGCAGATTATTTAAAGCGCATCAGATTAATTTTAATGTTATTCATAGCACAATTTGCATTTTGTTAGTTGTCCAGATTCCATGCTATTCCGTGTTCTACAGCAAATTTAGTTTTTATGCCTTGATTCCACGATTCCGTCCACGTTTTCCATATTGCAGAAATCATTGGGCCCTTTTTTGGCATACAGCTGACGCTTTTATCCAGAGCAACTTCCTTATTAATGTCTTTATTGAAACATTATTATTGTATGTCATGTAAAGCTTGTAGCTGTAACATTAAATGTAAAAGTTACTCACAAAAGTGAGGATATAGTAAAAGACTTATGGATTGTATAGCTGGTAAAATGCAAGCTTGTATAGAATGGAATAATTGTATAGATTGAATGCACTGTAAGCATCTTTTTAATGTTTAATTCAAGCTTTTTTATGCTTACTGTTGTTACTAATATAGCTTGAAATGAATTTTTTACAATTAATATAATTTAGCACAATTTTAATTGGCACTATCAGATTAAATGCAATATCGTTCCTCCAGATTTTCAATTCTCAGCCTTGAATATATCCTTTTTGACTCAAAGTAAGTTTGAGAATTCAATTTCATGTTGTCTTTAATAACTCTCTACTTGGTTTGAGAGACACGGATATAAATTTCACAAACCAGAATGTTTGCATTAATTTGTCATTGGGCCTCTTTACATTTGACACTTCACTAATGTTCTCTCTCTCTCTCTCTCCCCCCGCATATCCTTCTACTTGTTGCGGTTCATCAACAAAGGTAAGAGAGTTCATCATTCTTTCACCTGCTTGTTTATTTGCTTTCATTTATTCATTCAGCAGCGTTCATTCACGCTTTTCTGCGATGCAAACATGCACAGTTCATTATAGCTAGTTGAGTGAATTAAAGGGGCCGAGGAGGAGGAGGAGGTCGTGAGAAGAGTCCTGTGGCCTCTCCCGAACATGCCTCGACTATCAATGTGACTGACACACACATGTAAACAAACCCACCAGGCCACTTCTGCCACAACACAGTCACGCCTCTTAAGGCTCATCTATTCACACCCGACTCTTAAAGCCCATTTTCATCCCTCTCTTGGTCAAGTATGAAGAGATGATGTTCTTGAGATGAAAAGAGAGAGAGTGAGAAGAGCGAGTGAGTCATGTCTCGAGCAGAACGCAGCCACTGTGTGGGTGACTTCATAATGGTTTCCCTGTTCGCTGATAAACCATTTCCCGGGATGTTTAAAGCCCGCGCGATAAATAATGCAGGGTATTATTAAAGCTTTTTATTGTTCTCGCTCGTTTTGCTGCAGGTTTAACTGATCTCTTTGGAAAGCTGGTGTGGATCACGTTGAAAGATTCATACTCCTGCAATGTAGAAGAGATATTTTTGGCATGTGCAAATGTATTTGGCAATTGCAAGATCCCGTGAATTTTGGATTTTAGTCTGTTGGCTTTGAAGCCATCTGTATGAGAGTGTACTAAAGAAAGGAGACAAAATTAACTTTTAGAAGACATATGCATATGTCTGGTTTCCTTCCGGGAAAAATTACTGTTGTCTAATCCTACACTAGACAGAAATGCGTCCAATCAAATGCTCTCTAATGAGCTTCACCCTTCCTCTAACACCTGACGTACTTTGTGTAACTTGGTGATTTTTAATTCGTATGAATTTCTCATTTTTACATTTTAGTAGAGCTTTTACCCAGTGATGTTTGCTTTATAGGAAATCTGTCAACACTTAAACTAAAATCAATTGATTTCATTGAGTTTTAAGTTATGCGGAAGTGCGGCAACTGATTTCATCATCTCTCTTGAGCTGTGAAGTGCTGACCTTGTAGAATAAGTGGGTTAATTATCATTCTTTCAGTGCATGTCCATTAAACACTAGCTTTCAGCTGTACGGGGTGGGAAAATGTCAAGGTTTTTGATGTCCTCCATCACTCTCTGCTCTACTTTTTCCCTTCCACAGCCCATCCTTCTCCTCTCTTGTCTTTTTCTTTCTTGCGAAGCAAGAGACACCAATGTTTATTTCTCTCTGCTGTTTTGTTGTTGCTGTATGTAATGACAGGCTGTTTTGTGGCCGGCTGAAGTAAGAGTCTCTATCTGTCTCGCTGTATCGTCCAAAGCCCTCGAGACTTCTGCGGCTGTATTGCGGTCTCACCGGGTGGCTAAACTGGCTACATGGTTACAGTAAGAACACATAGTGTCATATGTCAAGTCCATCTAAAGCCTGTTTGGAAGCTGATGCAATAGCCCGAATGGTCCCATAGCCTGAGGGTGATTTTGAGTTTAGTTTTTGGGGAAGATTTGGTGGATGTCACAGTTCTGACTGATGCTGAAGGAGAAGCATGGTAAAGCGATGGTCTGGACTACGGATAAGCTAGGACAGTTTGGAAATAGACACAAAATGCTGTGTTGTTTTAACCATGGTTGGGTAAAATATGGACATTTTCAATGTTAACGTTTGGGTTTGTCCATATTTTGACCAACCATGAGTTGAAACAGACTACCATTTTTGAATGTTTATCTGAGTGGAATACAAACACTTTAGAAATGAATTTGGAGATCCATGGCAGACAGACACTTAGGCATTTAAATATTTGTGTTGTAAAATAGAACGTCCAAAGTCATTTCATTAACTTTTTTGAAATGATTTATAATTAACAATTTTGTAATGCTTAACTTTGAGCAGAATGCTGCGCATGCAGCGGGCGTTTCAGCCGAGCTCCTCCCGTTCTCAGCTGCTTAAATGTGCCTCAATTTTCAGATTCTCCTGTTTGTATATAAATCCTTGAATAATTTTGCTACCGTCTACCTCGCCCAATTACTCCGAAGTTACATCCCTTCTAGATGTCTACGGTCTGGCGACCATGCTTAACTGGTTGTCCCCAATGTTAGGCTAAAACAGAGAGGGGAGCGTGCGTTCGCTGCGGTTGGTCTCCATCTCTGGAACTCTCTCCCCTTAGAGATTAGAATGTCATCTCTGTGTTTTTAAGTCTCTGCTAAAAACCTAATTGTTTTCTTTAGCCTTTTAAGTACTGTTTCAGATAGTTCAAATTTTAGTGTGCCTTAAATTTCATTTAAAATGTAAATTTTCCTTTGTGTGGTTTGCTTTTAGTTCTTCTGTGAGGCACTTTGATCAGTCAAGTGGCTAAATGAACTTGAACTTGTTTTAGAAGTACTTATAAACTAAGCTAATATGCTAATAACAGGCATGCTAATAAGAAACTAGTAAATGGTAAGAATGGGTCCTTATACTATTGTTTTATCATTGTATTTGAAATGTTTATATCCATGCAGTTTTCTCACAGTGAAAAACTGACCAAAGAAGATGCAAATATACTCCTGAAAATAGACGAATTGAAACCAAATGCTTTAATGTGAAAGCAGATGTAGCCTATCAGGTGAGAGGTTTGACTGAACTCTTGCTTTGAATGAGCATTGAAACAGTCTGTGAAAACCACCTTACAGGATGTGGTTTCTAATCCACGCTTACGCCTTCATAAATACAGTGATATTTCTCACCTACAGTTCACCCAGATTCTTTATAAGAGCAGCTAGTCTTCAACATGAAATCTTGTCATTAATGTGTTATCAGTTTAAGGCGGATACGTTTGTAAAAGTAATTAGTTGGATAATTATGTAAAGAGTCGGGTGATACACTACACCCTGCCGGTTTATGTATGTGTCTTTGCTGCGAGTCAGAGTGGATTTATTGTTTTTGGAGAAGGAGCAAGAACGAGATGAAAGGAAATAAAACGCTCATGAAGGTGAAAGAGCATTCATGTTTCTTGAGCTCATTGCCCGGGGCCTGATTCCGGGCCCCTGCACATGTCGGTACTTTAGTGTTCATTAGTCATAAGTTAGTGCATAGGAGAGAGGAAAAAGACTGCAGCCACACAGCTGCTTTCAAACGCTTCCCCGCAGACCTGTTGGGCCGTGATTTGTAGTGGCAGGTCTGCGTCTGCGCTCAGCTCGGGTGCTGGCAAGACTTCGCCTGCTTTAACCGTGGCCAAAAGTGCAAATGTAAATAAAATCTCTCCCGAGTTGATATCTGTAATGTTTGATTGGTTTCAAATGTTAGAAGAACGTTTTTCTCTGCGTTCTCCAGCTCTTTAATCATATGAAGTGGTGGGTGTGTGTCGAATGCTGAACGCGGGCCGCGCTGTCACACACGCTCTGACAGCCTCTCCGCACCTGAATGCTTCCTCATTTTTCCTCTGGAAGATTTATAGTGGCTAGGATGTTGGAGACAGGCCATTACCATGAGCTCTTAGAAGTCATCATTCAAACAAAGAGGAGAACACATCAACCCGGATGCTTCCCTGACTCATTGTTGTTAGCATCCTATGATCATGTAGTGGGTGAACTGACTCTGTTGTGTTGTCTTGACTATGTTTACTGTTCCTGAAAGCTTTGAAATCATTTAGCTGTGAACGGGATGCTGCTAAACCATGAGATCCGCTCACAACCAATCAGAACGTATTTGATGTTTAATATGCAGTTACAGTATTTGTCACTTGGATGAAAGTGTCTGCTTAATGACTAAATGTAAATATGGATGTGCACCATTGAGATTTCGCTGTGGAAGTATTCGAAACTTTAACTTAAGAAAAGAAATTGTCTGTTTGTTTGTGTGGTTGTGTTGAGGAGAAAGATTTAGGTGAAAGAGAATTTATCCCCTGACAGGTTAAGACAATGCTCGAAGGGCATCATTTTATGGTCTGCAGGTTGTTTATATAGCACGGGGCCTCTCTGTGACGAGATATAAATCGTTGATATTGTCTTGAATGTAAAATGAGCATTTGAGATTCACCTGGGGGTACGAACTTGATATGACAGGTTTGGGTCTTGCCGGCCAAGGTTTTAATGTCTGTTAATAAATAGGCAGGATTTGATGTTTTGCGGCTTGTCTGTATATGTGCAGTAACCAGATCCAGGCGTCTCTTTGGACGTTAACAGTTCGGGGAAGTTTAACGGGTGGCAAACTAATCATCAACCCGTCAATATACAGCCGAAGGATTGGATTCTGCCAGAAGACTTTCTGAATCAAGCCATTATCACCTACAACCACTCAGAGTAGTGTGAACACATGCCATATGCATGCCATGCTTCCTGTCTTCCACTCAGATTTGAAGTATCTTTCCTATAAAAAAACGGAAGAAAATAAGGGGGTAAAATCAGGACAAGATTGGAGTATTTTGAGTCTTTTGTGATAAGAGCATCTGGTAACTTTGTATTGATACTAAATATATTCTACAACATGTTAACATTTATATCTTGAAGCTTGTGGATAAATTCAATTATTTAATATCAATCATTGCGATTAATTATTAAATCAAGATACACCTAAGTCACCTGACATTTAATCTTGTTTCATAAAAAAATATGAATTAAAGTGATTTTTACCCTCTTGCCATTTCAAACATTTATGACTTTCCTCTACAGAACTCAAAATAAGGTATTGACTGATTTTGTGTCCATACATTAGAAGTGAATGGGTATTGCCACTGTTTGGTTAATAATAATTATTTAAAATATCTTCTTTTGTGTTCTGCAGAAGTGTATGTTTAAATCAAACAAAAGGATCTGCCAATGGGGTGAAAAATAAATGATTTTTTTTGCTTGTTTTGCATAAATGAAATCATTTTAATTGTCGATTTTAAGTATTATATTACCACATCGTCACTATTGATCGGAAAGCTATTTTCTCCAAAACTGGCACTTTACAGGAAGTGATGAACAATAAAGCTTTTTTATTAATCAAACACTGTGTTGTCAAAGTTGACAAGTTCCTAGTAATACTTTTAATTGATTGAATATTGAACCATAAGAAAACATGAGTGATGACCAATAGTTAGTGGTGAAATGGATCATAATCCAGGTTTCAGAATGCATGTGACCTACGGATTAACTAAATGTATTCATCATAGAGTCAAATATAGTTTTAGCGCGCTCTCACTCATACTCTGTCCAGTATCTCGAGGAGTACAATATGAAAGCACATTCTCATGCATATCTTAATTTAAACCGCTGTTTAAGGCAAGCTGTAAATTTAAATTAATGTTGTGTTGATTCAAAGCACAAATGATGTGCGTATAAAAACACTTTTGACTTGCCGTTCACTCATAAATCAGTAACGCTTTTGAGAGAAATTTATTTGAGATACTTACTCCATGATTGCCACCTCGTAACACCGGTCACATTTATAATGTGATATAATATAGAAACTACGTGGAGCATTTAGATTAGATGATCTGAAAAAGGATCCGATCCGTGACCCAAAATCTGTAATATGGTTTGAACAGTGTGATCCGTTGCACCACTACCAATAGTAATACATGAAAATGATTATGAATATGAATACTATTTTGCGTCTGCCAAATGAATAAATGTCAATAAGAGGTTTCAGTCCAGCAGCAATGATATTTTATACAACAAGTACTGTGATGTTTCCAGATTTTCTCCTGGCCGATCTTGGCTTTTCATTTTATCTGCACATTGTCGTGCCCACCAACCCCCATCAAGTCAATCTCAGCAGTAGGTTTTATTTGAAGATTTTCCTTCAGACTAGTCACATTTAAAGAAAGGCCTATCTTTTGAACAAGGCCCTCTTTCACAGAAAGTGACTTCTGGACCGTGAGCTGTCAGGTTGATTAAATATTACTATTGCGTATTCCCTGACCTCTGAAGCATCAGCGCTCCGCGGAGGCTCAGTCCGACTCTGTCAGATCTTCTGACATTTTGTCTGCTGCGGCCGCAACTCTGTCTTCGTCCAATCGCGGCGGCGCTTTTTGTTTCTCCTCCAATCAACACGAGCGATGGTATCGTTACAGGCCACCGAGCAGGATAAAGCTATTGCGCAGCCCGTTCCTCTGGCAGCGTGACATTTAGAAAGTCTGTTTGTGTTTATCTGTCACAATCTGCCCATTTCCACTGCCTGTCAGCTAAGGTTGGGCGAATCTTTCTGTGCCCGACAAATGCTGTGGCATTTCTGAGGAGTTAAAGATTATCATGACCTGAATGTTGGAGATTTATATCAGCGCTCCTGACTAATGTCAGGGTAAAGAGCATTTCTAATTGCTTCTGCCGAGTTTCATTCTCGGGTGCTTATGAAGTTTCACTCGTGTTCTTGGAGGCACAAAGCACATGCTTTATTACATAGCCACTCGAAGGTTGTTTACAGTTTAGCGTGCTAATTAGCATATTAACTTCTCCCTGTTATCTTTTTCTCCTCTGGCACATTAATTCTGATGATTGTCACGGGCTGCTGTTTTAAATGAATGGCCGGCGCCTGAGTCTCAGTTAACTTACTTATACATTATAAAAAGACGAAGTGCTGCATTGGATATTGTAAAATATCTGCTTGTAGGTACGAAACAAGATATCATGGCACAACTGGGTCATTGTATCTTATTGCGCATCAGTTACAGAAAATAATATTACCTTGCTATTCTTATCTTATCTTATCCACATTCCATATAAATCACTACACAAGATGTAAACACTGGTCCAGAAACACTTCTTGTTTCAGTTTGTTAGCTTATTTACTTGTTTTCTCGCATATATAATTTAATCCTAAAGTTATTTGTTTAACATTTTGATTTGGTTGTAAATGTGCTCTTAGTTGTATTTTGTTCGAAGTTATTTTGGACCAGCGTTCTTTATGTCTTCCAAAGTGGTCTATACCAACTACAGCTGGATTCAGCAGGCACAACTTAAACAAATTAATCAATAACTGTTAAGTTGTAATAGAATCAATAACTGTTAAATTGGTTTAATAAAAGATATAAGAAAGTATATTAATTCAGGATGTAGTGATTCATTCAGCTTACGATACAATGCGATGTGTTTCGCGGTACTGATCTCACGTTACAAGTTTTTCTAATGATTTGATACAGATTACAAATTGACAAGTGCTGTTTTATTATTAAAATGAATGATAAAAAATTGTCTTTAAAATAAATAAACTAACACGTTGTGCTTTTCCGAACTTGGTTTGTTTTTACATTTTTTAAAGAAATTTCAGCATATCCAAGTTTGCTGTAAACACAACGGCCCCCAGCTGTATTGTGATTCATTTCTCAACTGACTTGAATCATCACATATTATAACATTATATTTATTTTCAATAATCTCACAGTGAATTGTTACATACCAAAAATTGTATATAAAATAATCTGTTATATTATAACCAAACATAAACTGGAATTTAACCTAGGGCCCGGTGTGTGCGTCTGGTGAAACCATCTATACCAGGGGTCTCTAACCTTTTTGTAAGCGGGGGCTACCTGAAGGGATAAAATCATCTAGAGGGCTACTTGTGGATAAAATACTTTCAAACTTTTAACATGTGATGCATAATTTTTTGGCTCACAGGATCAAATCGAGTTTTCTTTCACATATTTTTGCACTTGAATATGTTAAAGCTTAAAACTTGCTAATAATAACATGTTTATAACATTTCATGACAATGTAGCACTTGGTTGATTGGTATAGTCACAGATTTGTCAACTGTCCTGAGCATTTTTGTTGAGCCCTTTGTTTGGCGGGCGAGTTCATGCCTGCCATGTTGGCGACCACTGATCTAAACCAATACTTCAAAATGGGGAGTATTGGGATTTATCGTGCATCACCATTAACACATAAAAAAACACAAAAATTGTAGAGCTGCTCCTCAGTCATATATTGATATTCAGCCGAAGCGCATGTGATCACAATAATGGTCCAATATAAATCACAACACATGTGGTAGATCACAAACTATAATAAATCACTTCCTTTGAGAACCTCTTCATCTTTCTTCCTTGTGCCTTGGGATATAACGTCTTCCAAACACATAAGTCATTGTTTTAAGTGAAAAGTTATTGTCTAAACTAAGAGGAAAGAGTCACGCTGTTGTTGAAAAATGTTGACGGGAAAGTCTGACCGTAGTCATTGTTCGTTTTTGTAGCCCCTCCAAATCTCTTCGCTTCACTGAGCACCTTGACAAACCAAGCGTTTTTTTATTCAGAAAAGACATGCTTGAGACGTTTAACCTTGTTTTCCAATTGTTCTCAAACCTGGAATGAATGCATCATTCTAGTTTTGTTTGTAAACCAAGATGATAAGGGCTAGTCATTGTGTTTGGGAACGAGTGCTTTTGACTGCTGTTAATTAATGCCAGTTCAATCATGTGGTTACCTCAGGTAGACTGTACTGTTACAGACAATTTACAATACTCGTCTGGCTGGGATGTGATTAATTTTCTGTAATTACAGCGAACGGGTCATTTAACGTGTAAGTGGGACATGTATTAAGCCAAAGCTGGAGTTCAAGTCTAATCACAACGACTATTACACTAGGTGAGACCGCTAAAATCACATATATGGTCTGGGATTAGAAATCTCTTTGAAGCAGTCAGTGTTGGATCTGTCGGATAGCCCTGATTTGGCTCCCGGAAAATTCCCCAGAGTCTTCGGCACTTGCTAAATGACCGCACCGTGACACAGGAGGTGTCGACTAGAGCGGCAGGGTGACAAATGGGAGCTCGACCGTGCTCTTTCATGTCTCTACACTAGGGAGGCGGTGCTTTATTGTTGTGCGGATGGAGCTCTCCCACGAGCACATCCTCTAGAATGACCCTTTTGGATATGGGGTTAGACACATGACACATTGAACATTATACAAACTCAAAAATGGGCTGTAGAGTGCAGGCTCGAATAAAGAGGGGAATAATTCACTCGGCCTTTAGTTCAGACGCTGTCTGTATTTGTGAAGCGGCGAGCGTGCATGTCGCCCAAACGGTTTTACAGGAATTGCAGAATTGCATTGTTTATTTTGCTGCAACATTTGACTTCAGGCCAAAGTAATATCCATGCAAACAGCAAAACGCATAGCAAAAACCAGTCTATACAGCTTTTGTCCATTTCAGCGGGAAAGCCTTTTATGTGTGAAAGGGTTTTAAGGCGGCGAGAGAGAGCAGTCACTTTGCTTTAGATTCGCACTTGCCTCCTATTATCAAACACCGGGATTCAGGCAGCTTTCAGAAGTATCTCATCACCTGCCTTGGCACTTTAAGGTGGGAGTGTAGCTCTCTTTGAAGCCGCAGCCCAGATGTGCCATTTGGCGTGGCGTAAAGCCACAGAGCTTTTTGAAGTCTTGTGTTTGTATGCCAGCCGTTTCTTAAATCCCACTCTCATATTCAGAATTGGAAACAAAGCTTGAAAAGGGATATACGATATACGAACTTCAGCAGCCTTCCGTAAGTAAGACGGTTGTCTGTGTGATTTTGTTTTTGGAGAGAAGACTGAGTTGAGAGAATCTTGTGTTCTAATTAACTGCGTTTAACCCAAGGTCATACCGTGCTGAGGGAAGGGGGCTCCATCGGCTTGTCTTAAATGTTTTATTGAGTTTCTTTGAACTCCTACAGCTGGCGGGTGAAGCATAAGCCTTCCTGTCAGAGCACAATGTGCATTTTGACTTTTTTTAAGAGCTCTGGAAGCTTTGATTGGTTGCAAAGGATTCGTTGCGTTCTCTGACGTACGGTCTCGCAGCACGGTCTCACTTTTGGCGTTTTTGTTTTGACTTCATGATATGTTGTGTTTTTCACCATAGGTGAGGCCTCTAGGTGTTGGCGTCTCATTTTCATGTTGATTGACAGATTGTAATAGGCTAAAATTAAAGGCCTCTTCATATTGTGTGAAGTTACAAAGAAAACATTTACTGTTAACACTTCATGGTATGCATGTTTTTTTTGCCCTCAAATGTTGTAATGCAGTAGATATTTAGATGGAAAACGTATTTAATTTTCTGTTGTTTTTTGTGCACGCACATGTTTCTTATTTAATTTGTATAACGATTTCTAGGTATTTTATGGTTATGTTAATATAGAATATAGACAGATAATATTTCTTAACCCTCTTAAATCAATAACTATTAATATTAAACATTAAACTGGTGATATTAATGCAATATCGCTCAAGTAGGAGTGTATGTAGTGTTCTTATATCTTCATGGCTGTGATTAGGCACGAGGCTGCAGGCAATCACAGCAGTGCACGACTACGAGAGCGATATTGCATTTATAGATTAAAAATCTAGTCATTAAGCTAAAACATCTTACATTTCCCAATCAAGGTCAAGTTTATTTTATTTCACAATAATAAAGTAAATCCAAGTAATTCAGAAATTAATTTTATGAAATCAACATGTCAAAAAAATAATCATTTTTATAAACGCAATGAAATATAACAAACAAATATATTATTGATATATTGTTGAAAAAGTTATAGTTTGCCATGTCTCTGTAGTTTAGCTACTAGTAGATTATTGTGATGATACTGGTGCAATATCTCACGGATATCAGCCAATCA